>NW_022436960.1:28157151-28372434 GCF_009761245.1 Sapajus apella
AAAAAAAAAAAAAAAAAAAAAAAAAAAGCAATTATAAATACTGTGCCTTAGGAGACAGAAAAGGCCACTCATTTTAAAGACCAAAAAAAAAAAAAAAAAAAAATTAACAAATTCCATAACTAACTCTGAGCACTTCTGGAATTAAATTGTAACTAGAAACTAAATATGAAAAGGCTAAAAAGAAAATATAGGATGAATATATTTTTAGAGCTAGCACTAACATTTCAATTGACAAAAGTTTAAAAAAAAAAAAAAAAAAGAAAGAAAGTAAAAACAGCAGCCCTACCTTAAGAGTAGGCTCTGACATTTTTAAAAGTCTGCACCGTTATTTTTGCTATGAACCCACCTGCTCATCCAGTAAAGAGATAGTATACATTCCCTATCTGTCAGGCATTACATTACATCCAAGAGATACAAGAATAAAATGTAATCTGTGCCCTCAAAGAGTTTACAACCAAATACAAGGGCACCTCTATCTAAGGAAACAAGATGAGGGAAGACAGAGAAATGTCTTTCCTCAGCAGAGCATGTTTAGATGTGCAAATAGTTTAGCATGGCTAATGCAAAGGAGAAACAGTCAAGAGAGCTGATTAAAAGGGAAGTGTGGAAAAGCAGCACACCAAAAAGTAACGTGAAGAAGTAAGCAAGGATCACTCTCCAGAAGACTGTGTATGCCTTATGTGGCAGAGGCTACTACTGGTGGTCTTCTAATACCCATTTCCCCCCTTATCTACAATAACAGGCCTCCCTATTTTTTAGCTAGACACAAGTCTCCCCAGACAAGAGACACTCTTTATCTCTTGCAGCTAGAACTGGCAGTCAAGTTCTTGCCAAGGAGCTGAGAGTAAAAATGATTTGCACATCCTCTGGATTGTCCCCTTAAAGGAAAGGGCACATCCTCCTCTTCACCATTTCCTTTTTCATGCTGGTTCTCACATGGTGGTAAAATATCCTGGACCATGTAAATCAGAAGGAACTGGATTCCTGAGCCATATCTAAGTCCTAAGAGAGAATAAACTTCTAACTTGTTAAAGCCATTTGACTTGCATCTCGATTATAACAGATAAATTAATTCAGATGGTTACGGAGTTTAGCATTGCCTTGTAAGCATTTAGAGCCACTAAATGTAGTCTGATTTTTTAAAGATTGCTTTAGCAGAAAAACAGTAGACAGAGACAAAAAGTTTAAAGATTATTTCTACAAGTTGGATAAGTGATGATGCCTAGTCTAAGGCAGTGACTGATACGAGAATGCAGAGGAGGGGATAGAAGTGAGAGCTGTAAAATAAGGTAGAACTGAGAGGATTTTGTAACAGGTAAAAAAAAAATGATAGAGGTAAGGGAAAAATTTAAGACAATTCCAAGGTTTCTGGCTTAGGTGACTGAGTAGTACACAGTGATGCCTTTAATGCCTTTAATGAGTGCTAAGAGAGTTTTTCTTTGGGAAACCAACAGACTAATAAATTCAGTGTTAGCAAAGTATTTATTTCCTATCCCTGTGACTTTAGGCTTTGTCATTCCGGAAGTCTAGTTTCAAAGGGACGAATACTTCCACTAGGAGACACAACAAATGATTCCACTAACCTGAAGTTGAGACTCCAACTTTACTCTGAAGTTCCGAATCAAGAGGCAATGAAGATGGTTACTGTATTCACTGGGGATGACTGATCCTAACTTTCAAGGGGAATGTGGGTTACTACTGCACAATACAGGAGAAGTGGAGTATGCCCAAAATGTAAGAGATCCTCTGTGACATCACTTAGCATTTCCCATGTCCTGAGATTCAAGTCCATGGAAAATTGCAAGGGGTTTTGTAGAACTGCAAACAGCAGAGCTAATTCAGAAAGAACCACTAATAGCCCACACCTTCAAGAATGAAAGCCTGAGTCACCTCACCAAGCAAGGAACCAGGACCAGCTGAGATACTTACTTAGAGCAATGGGAATACGGAATGAGTGGTGGAAGAACATATATACCAGCTACAACCACATAACCACTGCAGAAATGTGGACTACAATAATTACAAGTATTTCTTCCTTAATTTGATATATATGTGTTTAAATATACATATGTGTGTGTGCGTGTATTAACCAGATATTTTTGGGTTCATTTGTTTTCTTCCTTGTTACCTAACATAGTATGTGTTAATCACAGTTCACTTTATATTTCAGTATTTAAGTTACAGAACATGAAAGAAGGAGTGTAATCAGGTAGGAAAAGAATGAACTAATATCATCTTAAAGACAAAAAAAAAAAAAAAAAAGACTTTATGTGCTCCTCTGGGGAAAGAGAATGTTTTTGATTGTTCAGGAATAATGTCTCAGGCTAGATGTGAAAATCTCCCAGTGACTCAACCTAATCAGAAACATATGGGAAAGGCAGTCAGGCATGGAGGCTCATGCCTGTAATACCAGCACTTCGGAAGGCAGAGGAGAGTGGTTCACCTGAGGTCAGGAGTTCGAGACCAGCCTGGTCCACATGATGAAACCCTGTCTCTACTAAAAATAGTAAACTCAGCTGGGCATGGTGGTGTGCACCTGTAATCCCAGCTACTTGGGAGGCAGAGGCAGGAGAATCGCTTGAACCCAAGAGGTGGAGGATGCAGTGAGTCAAGGTGGTACCCCTGCACTCCAGCCTGGGTGACAGAGTGAGGCTCTGTCTCAAAAAAAAAAAAAAAAAAAAAAAAAAAGAGAGAGAGAAAGGGAATTTTGGGAAATATAGTTCAGCCTAGCCAAGATGACCTTTTACAAACCCACTGCAAGGAACTTAAAAATACACAAACCCAGGAGGCCGAGGCAGGTGGATCACAAGGTCAAGAGATCGAGACCATCCTGGTCAACATGGTGAAACCCCGTCTCTACTAAAAATACAAAACATTAGCTGGGCATGGTGGTGCGTGCCTGTAATCCCAACTACTGAGGAGGCTGAGGCAGGAGAATTGCCTGAACCCAGGAGGCGGAGGTTGCGGTGAGCCGAGATCGCGCCATTGCACTCCAGCCTGGGTAACAAGAGTGAAACTCCGTCTCAAAAAAAAAAATACACAAACCCACAATAAACAGAGAGAAGGGGTAATAAGCAGATGAGAATCTGGTTTTTAAATTCTGAAAGACAAAGAAAAAATATGAGTGGTAACTTTCAGAGCAGGAAGAAGCTACAGTTTAGAGTACTGATGGCAGAAGGGGATAAAATCAAAAGGAGGCTGACTTACCCAGAGAACCTCAGAGTGTCAGGGTTCTCAGACACCAGGGTGCTAAGGAAGGAAAGGAGTAAAACTTGGGGCTAAAAATATGTAAATCTATATTCAGAAACATCAACGAGCCTTTCCTTAGGCTGAATGTCTCTTATTTCCTTGAGTCCCCTAGCAGTAGTGACAGTTCCTTACCCTATTCACATAAAGCAAAAACCTGACAGGTAACAAGCCCCTCTCATACACACAGAGCTCCCAATCAGTTTGTCAGTCAGTGTCTTCTATGCTTAAATATAAATGGACAGCCAAGGATTGCTAGATACTTGAGGAACATATCCAAAATGAAAGAAAACTAAAGATAAATAAATAGGATCTGAATTTGGAGAAAACAGACTGCAAAAAGCAGAAAAGGACTTTCAACACAAATTGTTATCCTCAGAGAGATTCTTAAAGAGACTGCACCTATAAATCAAGAACAATGTGCTATTTATAAAAAAGGTCAGCACCAAAAAAACACAGAAAAAGTGTTTTCCAATTCTCAAAATAAAAGATGCAATAAAAGTATTAGAAGTTAAAGTATCTCAGAAAGTACAACAAAATGTAAGATAAAAGACACAAAGATAATCAATCAAACATGTCCAAAATCCTACTAATGAAGAGTTCCAGAAACACAAAAAGAAAGAAAAAAAATTAATGAAGAAATAGCACAAAGAAGTATCCCAGAGTTGAGATTCCAATCTCCAGACAGAAAGGGCCCAGCACATTGAGTACTCAGGACAATTAATAGTAAAACCAAGCAAGCAACAAAAAACACTGAAATTTCAGAATACCAGAGACTTTTTTAAGTTTGGGGGAGAGGAGGTCACCAAAACAGGAAAAGAATCAGAACAGCACGACACCTACACAAGGTGATAGAACAAAATAGAACAATGATCCTAAAACCCTGGGGAATAATTATCTTCAACATCAAATTCTATATCCAAATTAGCAAGCAAGTGTGAGATTAGAATAAAGACATTTTCAGATAGAGGACGACTCAGAAAATTTACCTCCCACCCACCCTTCCTTAGCAAGTGACTTGAGCATGCTCTCCAGGAAATGGAGGTACTGAATGGTAACAGGAAGCCATGAGATTTGATAAACAGCAAATCTCATTCCGGAGGATCGTCAAGGGGAATGCTGCAGTTAACAGCCATATGGCAGTGCTGAGGAAGAACAAAAACTTTATTTTTCAGAACAGTTAAATAAGTATGTAATACCTAAAATGTGTATGCGTATAAGTCATGAAAAGAGCAGCATAATTATTTAGTGCTATGAAGATGGCATCCAAAAGCAGCAGCTAAATAAATGAGGATACCAATGGAAAACACATTTGGGAAGCATGGGGCAGTGGGTGGCCATTTTGCCCAATTTTTTAAAACCATGTGTATGAATCATTTTGATAAAAATCTAAACTCTTTAAAGGGCACAGAAAGCATTAGCCCTCATCAGAAGGGCTGCTGCTTCTGAGACTATAAGATGATGAGCATGATAAGTAAAACTACGGGCTAGAAGTGAGATGTTTGACTGAGTTTGATAGGTAGCCTTGATTTCTGTGAAGCAGGAAGCTAAATTATAAATATAAAGCAAAATAAAAATGTTTGCTAAGAAAGTAGCACTAGAGTAGATGGTCTATGTGAAGGTTTGGCAGAACTATAATGGGCAAAGGAAAGGTGACCAGGAACTTGTCAAGGCATACACATCACAATGCTAAGAATGGAGAGTACATATATACAGAAAGAAAAGAAAAAGTATGGCTTTTAGGGCTTGTATATATGTTTTAGGGCTTATGATGGTTTGGTTCCTTTCTTGGAATTACACTTATTAATTCAAAGTGCCTCAATAATATATTGGATCACTAAAGTTGTAGCAAATCATTTGCTATGTATTCAATGCAGCAATTATTTGTTCATGTAAGTGATAAGACTATCTTCCACAATGTACCAGATTCAGTGAGAGACCTTATCAACATGTTCTCTAGTATTCTAATCAAATTTAAGTATGAGCAAAATCTGTTCCTCACAAAATTGTGAATGCCTTGAGAATTTTATCCAAGACTGACATTTTGGAAGAAGTAACTTTTATTGAACACCTATTGATTGTCGGGTAACGTACTTCTGCTAAAAAGAGAGTCATGCCTAACCTCAAGGAGTTCACTGTCCACAGGAAGAGTGAGATAATTAACTCAACAATTAGAACAGAATTTGATAAATATGGAACATGTTTGTCTTGCTAATCAAAGTATTCCCAATGTCTGATTTCATTAAAGAATCCCAATTTGTAATTACTGAAGTGCTGCCCCAGGGCAGGAAAAATAGAAGTAAATAAAGCAAAGAATAGCAAGAAGGGAAGTCCAGACAAAGAAAAGAGCATGCGTAAAAGCCAGAAGAAAGGAGAAAGGAAGCAGGAGGCTTAAAAGGTATGCAGATAAGAGGACACAGGCCAGAAGGGCTGAAAGGGTTGGTGCTTTGTTTTCAGGCCAAATTGCTGATCAACAGCCAAGGGTCATTATTTTACTTTCATTCTGGGCCAGAAAATGTTGAAACCCTATGAAATACACTTTCAATACTACATGTAAATGGCAAATGTTTATTACTATTTGACTTTTTTTTTTTTTCTTTTTCTGTTTTTTTTTTCTTTTTTTTTCCTTTTCTGTTTTAAGACAGGGTCTCATTCTATCACCCAGGCTGGAATGAAGCGGCATGATCATAGCTCACTGCAGCCTAGATTTCCTAAGCTCCAGCAATCCTCCCACCTCAGTCACCCCAGTAGCTGGGACCACAGGTCCTCGCCACTATGCCTGGCTAATTTTTGTATGTCACCAGGGTCAGCTAATTTTTGTATTTTTGGTAGAGATGGGGTTTTGCCAAGTTGCCCAGGCTGATCTCAAATTCCTGAGCTCAAGCAATCCACCTGCCTCAACCTCTCAAAGTGCTGGGATTACAGGCATGAGCCACCACACCTGGCTATTACTGGACTTTCAAATTTTCAAAGTTCGAAGATGTTGCAAAATGACAGACTCAAAAACTTTTTCGTTTATAAAAGTAAAGACCTTTTAAGCCTTTGTAACAAATATATTAAGAGACACTCATATTAAAAATCCGCATGAAAATAAGCCACCTTTACATCAATACAATGAAATATTATGACCCTTTTGACATATAAAAACATGTACTTAAAATGTAGTAGAAACATTACATAAATTCATGAAATACAATCACATAAAAATGCATGCATTGTACACCGGTCAGATGAAATGAAAAATAAGCAAATATCTGGTTTTAAGTATTTATGAAGTATTTATTTGTATAGTTGTATTATAAATCCCCTTTAAAAACTCTAAAACTAGGTATAAAAACCTTAGAATTAAGTATAAAGATTTCAAAATTTGATATAAAATTCCAAAATGTAAAAAGTTAAGATGTATACAGAAATACAAATACCTTTAAAGAAGGTAGTTTCTGTATTATATTATTTGCTGAAACATACTAAAATTAACAAACCATGGGAATTACAAGATACCAAATTCTAAAATTAAATTCCTTCCCTTTTTGTTTTCATGTGAAATAGCACCTATTTCCTAATATGTACAACCAAGGTTCTAAAATTAAAATTCCCAAAGATAAGTAATCACTAGAAACAGGAACAATCATAACAAACTGAAATATAAAGAAAAACTATAGCGCTCACAGGCCCTTACTAATCCTAGTAAGATAGCTATAGAATTAAGAAGTCCACAATTCTAGTCCTAAAACCAGTCATAAAGTAGTTGTGACTGACCAGAAGCCTTGATATTATAAAGATTTCAATTCTTCCTCCAAATGATCAATGAATTCTATGCAATGCTCATCAAAATTCCAACAGGTTTTTGAAAACTGACAAGCTGATTCTAATAATAAGATAATCTAGAACAGGGGTCTGCAAACTATGGCCTATGGGCTAAATACAGTTAAAAGGGATTTTTTTTTACATTCATAAAGGTTTTTCTAAAACAAACGAACAAACAAACAAACAAACAAAGGCTGCACATGGTGGCTCATGCCTGTAATCCCAACACTTTGGAGGGCCAAGGTAGGCAAATGGCTTGAGCCCAGAAGTTCGAGACCAGCCTGGACAACATAGGGAGATCCCATCTCTACAAAAAATAAAACATAGCCAAACATGGTGGGACATGCCTGTAGTTCCAGCTACATGGGAGGCTGAGGTAGGAGGTTTGCTTGAGCTCAGGAGGTCAAAGGTGTAGTCAGTTGTGATCCTGCCACTGCATTCCAGCCTGGGCAACAGAGTAAGACTCTGTTTAAAGAAAATTTTTTAAAAATGTAAAAAAAAAAATTGGGTTTCATTGGGCAAAAAAAAAAAAAAAGAAACAGAGAAAAGGAAGGAAGAAAGAAAAATATTTAACAGAGACCAAATGTGACCCACAAAACCTACAAATATTTACCATCTGGCCTTTATAGAAAGTGTGCCAGGCCAGGAGTGGTACACTTTGAGAGGCCAAGGCAGGCAGATCACCTGAGGTCAGGAGTTCAGGACCAGCCTGGCCAACATGGTGAAACCCCATTTCTACTAAAAATATAAAAATTAGCCGGGCATGGTAGCACATGCCTGTAATCCCAGCTAGTTGGGAGGCTGAGACAGGAGAATTGCTTGAACTCAGGAGGCAGTGGTTGCAATGAGCCGAGATCGTGCCACTGTATGATCATGCCACTGCACTCCAGGCTGGGTGACAGAGTCAGAATCTGTCTCAAGAAAAAAAAAAAAAAAAGAAAGCCTGCCAATCCCTTATTTAGAAGCACAGAACTGAACGCCTACATGAATAGATAAATTTATTGTTACAAAAGCTACAGTAACTGAAAAAATATGACACAAAAAATAAATTCGTTACAAAAGCTACAGTAACTGAAAAAATATGACACAAATGCAAAGACAGACAAATAGACCATGAAAATGGAGAGTTCAGAAACAAACACATTTAAACAATGGATTTATGATGAAGTCACTATTAAGTAGCAGGGATGACTTCAGTAAATGGTGTTGGGGTCAACTGGATAGTTATTTGGAAAATATAAACACTGATCCCTTACCTCACACCATACATTAATCAAAAAATCAGTTCCATATGGATTATTGATTTAAAAATAAAAGGTTAAAGAAATAAAAGACAGAAGAAAAAGCAGAATAATAATATTTATAGCCTTGGGTTGTGTTTTTTTTTTTTTTTTTTGGAGACAGGATTTCACTCTGTTGCCTAGAGTGGAATACAGTGGCATCATCACAGCTTACCACAGCCTTGACCTCCTGGGCTCAAGCAATCCTTCCACCTCAACCTCACATGCCACCTGAACCTCACACATAACTGGGACCACAGATGCATGCCACCAAGTCCAGCTAATTTTTTACTTTTTGTAGAGACGGTCTAACTATATTACCCAAGCTGATCTCAAACTCCTAAGTTCAAGCAATCCTCCTGCCTCAGCCTCCCAAACAGCTGGAATTATAGAGGTTGGCCACCATGCACAGCTGACAATATACTTCTAAGGACAGAAAAGAATTGTGGTACAGTCATCCACTTAGTTATTAAATAGGAAGGACCTTACCATATATTTTGTGGCAAGAACCTGGACCATGTCAGTTTGCTTTAAAAGGATATGTGACAGAATTATTTCATCTTTTAAGATTTCATCTTTAACATTTTTTCACTATCCCTTTATTTTATTTTTATTTTTGAGACAAAGTCTCACTCCATCACCCAGGCTGGAGTGCAGTGGCACAGTTCTATAACCTCTGCCTCCCAGGTTCAAGCAATCCTCCTGCCTCTGCCTGCCAAGTAGTTGAGACTCCAGGTGTACGTAACCATTCTCAGCTAATTTTTGTATTTTTAGTAGAGACAGGGTTTTGCTATGTTTGCCAAGCTAGTCTTAAACTCCTAACCTCAAGTAATCCACTCGCCTACGCCTCCCAAAGTGCTGGGATTACAGATGTGAGCCACCACGCCTGGTCCCGTTATTTTTAACTTCTGTAAATTATTTGTAAAATTACTTTAAACTTTAAAATAAAAAGGGTACATTGGACCTAAATGGTAAATGGTAAAGACTACTTTTCTGGAATATTGAAATCAAACTGTCATATTGCAATGTTTGCTTTCTCTTTTTTTTGGAGACAGAGTCTCACTCTGTTGCTCTGTCCCCCAGGCTGGAGTGCAGTGCCTCCTCTACCTCTGGGATCAAGTGATTCTCATGCCTCAGCTTCCCGAGTAGCTGGGATTACAAGTATGCACCACCATGCCTGACAAATTTTTGTATTTTTAGTAGAGACAAAGTTTCACCATGTTGGCCAGGCTGGTCTCCAACTCATAACCTCAAGTGATCTGCCTATGTCAGCTTCCCAAAGTGCTGGGATTATAGGCATGGGCCACTGCGCCCAGCCTGTAGCGTTTACTTTCATATGCTCATTAAAATAAAAAGCGCTGCAGTGAGAAATCTGTAATACACACAATGGATAAAGAACTGTAGAATAAAGAACTCCTACAAAATCAGTAAGACATAAAAACCAGTCAAAAAAATGGAAAAAAGACTTGAATCAGCATTTCATAAGACAGAAAATCCAAATTAACAATAATCAAATGAAAAGAAGTGAAACCTTGTTAGTCATCCGGGAAATGTAAATTAAATCCATTATCATGATACCACTATACATCCACTAGGATTGCTAAACCTTAAAAGTTTAACAATACCAAGTGTTGATAAGGATGCAACAACACAAACATTGCTGGTCAGAGTATAAGCTGAAACAACCACTTTGAAAAAATTTTTAACAATATTCATTAGCACAGAACATGTATATGCTCTATATTCAGGAAATTCCAATCCTTAGTAGATATCCAAACAAAATTAAACACTCACAAACACACATACATCTAACGGGACACATACAGTGTCAAAAGACACATAGCAGCACTTTTCATAACAACCAAAAAACTTCAATGACCATTAATATTAAAATGGATAAACAGATTGTGGTATATTCATGCAATCAACAATTGTACAGGAACGAGAATAAACAAACTACTACTACACACAACATGGATGACTCTCACAATAACACAATGTCAAGTGAAAGATGCCCAATTCACGAGTACATACAGTATTATTTCACTCATAGAAAGTTCAAAAATAGGCAAAACTAATCTATGGCTCAGTACAGCAGTTATCTTTGGGGTAATAGAAAATAACTGAGGGGAACAAGAGGAATTTCTTGGGCACTAGTAATTCCTATTTCTTGATCTAGTAGTGATATCATGTGTGTCTTTATTTTGTGAAAATTCACTAAGCTGTACACTTAAAATTGTGCACTTCTCTGTTATCTTTCAGTAGGTAAGTTTTATTATTTACGAAAAATAAAATGTTCTGGAAAACGAACATCCATTGATATGACAGTTCACCGGAGCAACAGTAGTCTTCTGGAAGACTGAGTGAACCCAATGATACACATAGTGTCAAAACAGCTCCCCTAGATGCTCAACAATGTGACATGCTATTTACACGTAATGCAGTTTTGTCATGTGACTTTTTTAGAACTCCTGTTATAAAAAAGAAGCCTAAATCTGGATTTTGCAAAAACTCAAAGCCATTTACAGTACTTTATTTTAATAGCATGTTACTGGTAAAGTTGTTTAGCTGTGTTCTAAATTCTTGTTTTTCTAACCAGTTTTATTATTTTTTTTTAAAAGTGGCTTACCACACCAGTTATATATTGATAGCAAAATCTGAATTAGGAATAAAGGAAGTTTACAGGTGGCCTTAACAGTATCGATTATTCTTATCTGTCCTGTTCACTCACTAACCAGCTTCCCACCGATTTTTTTTTACCTAGTTACACAGGAGAAAAAGAACTATGTCTGGGTAACACTCCCAAACTATATAAGGGCTAAGTGAGCGAAAGAAGCAGAGGGGTGACTGAAGTGGCAATGACATAAGCTAGTCTGGGGAAAGGTTTTCAAAACAAGGTGGACAATGCGAGCAGGATCCAATCCAAGGATTAAAAAGCCATACTTATCAAAGCTGAAGATGAAAATGCTGAAGAAAGATATCACATACCTAAAACAATAAAATCATCCACCAAGATTTCAGCAGACTGAAATGATGGCACAAACTTAACTAGAAAAAAAAATCTAAAGATAAATCTAAAGTCTTAGAAAAAGAAACAAGAAAAGCAAAAACAAAAAACCAACCACACAAGTTCAGGATAAGAGAGATTTGGCTTAAAAGTTAATGTGAAAAGATCTGGGAAGCTAAATTGATGTTAAGCTCAACAAGAGTCAACATTGTGAGTGCTGAAAAAAACAAAAAAGCAATTTGTCAAGCTATATAATATAAGCACACTATTTATAATGAAGTTGGTACTAGGCCTATGGTCCTCTGCATCTGAAGTAAGTGATCGTTCTGAAGGGGACTAACAAACCAAAGGCCCTTCAAAGGACAGTGAGCAGTACAGCAGGAGGAAGTTAGAACCAATGTTAAGACGAAAAGAATCTGAGTTGTGACTGGCAGAGCAGACTGGGTAAGGCAAAGTGAGGAAGACATAAGGGTAACAGTTTTTAAATAACTATAGTGACACGCTGTAGAAGAGGGATAGGATAATTCATTCTGTGTTGCTCCAGAGGCAAATCTAGAAATCAACAGATAACAGTTAAAGAATCACATTTGGGTTCAATGTAAAAAGCAAACTTTCTAGAATCAATACCTTATATGACAGTGTTCCTTATCACAGTGCCAATGTTAAGCATACCACTGCTCATCACAAAAAGTACAATGGACTTAAAGTGGATCAGAAGTCCTTGGATTCTAATCCCATCTCAACCATTTACTAGCTACGTTATATGAGGCAATTTATTTACAACCTCTCTGAATCTCAGCTTTTCTTATGTATTTATTTACCTCCTGAGATCACTAAGAGGAATAAAAAAGATGATATGTACAAGACCCATTGTGACAAACTGAAATGCAACACAAATGTGCACTGCCGTAGAGGAATATAATATTAGATAATTGCTGATATCCTCCAAGCATTGGATTATTAACTTTGGAAGTTACTTTCTTTGAAGAAAAAACTTAAAATAGGTCCTAAATTCACACAGCCAAGATTTAGTAGGCAAAGAGAGAAAATATTAACATGACAGAAATCATGAGAGCAGAAAATGTATGTTTCATAAGGTGTTAAGAATGTACTTCTCTGATAGCAAATTAGTCACCAGATCTAAAAGGCAATGCTCATGCCAGGAGATAAGTACAAATTCAAATCAAGATGACACACATGCCAAATAAATCAAATCTACAAACGTATCTTTAAGCACTGACAGTGTGGGCTTGAATCATGGCAGTAAACAGTGCTTAAATAGTGCTTTTGCTTTGGGGACCCTCTGGACTCTACTGTACCTGGACTGGGGTTCTACTTACTCAGTTACATGATCCTGACTGAGCAAGTTACCCAATCCTCTCAGTGCTAGTTTGTTAAGGGTAAATACAGAATAATCTGCCTACTTCACAGGGTGTTATGAAGACTCCCATGAGATAATAATGTGTGTTAAGTCTCTAGCAAGGCTTCTTGGTACACAGTAGAATTCATGCTAATTGCCCCTTTCTCTTAACTTTGATATTGGATGGAGTTTGGTGCCATACTGCTTTCAGAACTATAAACTTGGGGAATAAAAGATATATTTTGTTTTCAAATGCTAAAATGAGATT
This sequence comes from Sapajus apella, assembly GCF_009761245.1. Lineage (NCBI taxonomy): Eukaryota > Metazoa > Chordata > Mammalia > Primates > Cebidae > Sapajus > Sapajus apella. Next base: position 28,170,120 of record NW_022436960.1, read on the forward strand.
GAAAAAAATGATGATATAGATCCATTGATAATGAGATGGAAATCTAAGCAATACACAGATTGGTGGAAAATTAAGTCACAAATAATCTACTCAGTATGATCCCATTTTTATAGCATATATTTTTAAAATGATTCTTTCCAGATGGTGGAATTAGGTGACTTTCACTTTTTTTTCTATACTTTTCTGTAATGTTTGAATTTTGTATAAGGAGTATGCATTTCTAGTACAATTCCCAATTGGGAAAAAAACTGATTAAAGTATTTTTCTGGCTGAGTGTGGTGGCTCACGCCTGCAATCCCAATACTTTGGGAGACCAAGGCAGGCAGACAGGCTAAGGCAGAAAAATCGCTTGAGCTCAGAGGTTCAAGACCTGCATGGTCAACACAGGAAGATCCCTATCTCTACAAAGCATTTTTTAAAAATTGGCCAGATGTGGTGGTGTGCACCTCTGGTCCCAGCTACCCAGGAGGCTGAGATGAGAGGATTGCTTGAGCCCAGGAGGCTGGGGCTGCACTGAACCATAATTGTGTCAGTGCACACCAGTCTGAGTGAAAAAGCAAGACCCTGTCTCAAAAAATAATAATAATTTCCATAGAAAAGTTATCACTTAGGTCAATTTGGGGAGAAAAGTCTGTTTTTACAAACTTGGAAAAAATAAGTTTTTAAAAGGTAAAAAGAAAAAGCTTACACACCATTATTTTTTTTTTCTTTCCAAATATGTGGTTCAGACAAAACACAACTATCTCCTTAACTGGAGAAAATATAAAGGATGTTAAGCTCCATGGGGGCAAGAATTTTATGAGTTCTGTTATATTCACTGCTCTAAGCACAGAGCAGGAACTTAAATATTTGCTGAATGGATAAAAGTCCTATTTACCTTACACTAAATTTCATTGCCTCAAGCCAGAAGAATATTGGCTTATTCATCTTTATCTCTAACAATTAACAAATCATCTAACAAATAGTAATTGCCGATTCAATTATTTGTCAAATAAATGAAAAAGCAAAAAAGATAAGTTTAATAAATATTATTTTTGAAGCTAAGTCAATACAAAATGATAAGCATTATTGCACAATACTACATTCATTCTGGACTGTAATCTCTACATATAGGACAAAAGCAGAGACATCAAAGAAATGGGGGAAATGTTACCTTTCCTAGATTACATACGTGATGTCTAACAAGCAGACAATTTAAGTACAAAGACAGCATAAAAACTGTATAAATGAAGTTTTTAATGTCATCAAGAACTATACAACCTAAGTCAACAAAATAGCCAAACCAAAAATAAAAAAAAAAAAGAGAGAGAGGAAAAAAAAGGCAGGCCTACCTTGGGCCTCTGGGACTTTCCAAGTAACTACTTCTAGGAGGATCTGGAAGCAGGCCACCTGACCTCACTGGTATGTCCTTCACTGCAGTGACTGGCTGAGATGGGGCAGCTGAAGACTCCCCAAGTCCTTGATCAGATGAGAACGAACTGTATGGCAGAGTAGACTTGCTCAAAGGAGCTTTTGAATTCACTTGTTCTGATGGACCAACAGATGATTGCAATGGAGGATGGTAAGTTGTGGGTGGGGCAGAACCAAAAGACACAGGAGTAGGAAGCAGTGCTGGCCTAGGTTTCTCTGGAACTTGTGAGCTCTGTGAACTGGAGGCTGGTGGAACTGGGGCTACTGTTAACTGAGGAGGTATCCCTTGCGGAACTCCAGGAGGAGGTATTCCCGGAGGAGGTGTGGCTGAAGACAATGGTGGAAGGGGCATGACAGGTGGAGGTGCTGTTGAAGAGAGAGATGGTGGGGGAAGAACTGGTGGTGGCCCTGCAGAAGAGAGGGAAGGTGGGGGGAGAACTGGTGGTGGCCCTGCAGAAGAGAGAGAGGGAGGCATCCCTGGTGGGGGGACAGAGGTTGGTAGAGAAGGTGGCATAACAGGAGGGGGCATACCAGGTGGTGGCACTGTAGCAGGGAGGGCAGGGGGCATCACTGGTGGTGGCAATGATGGAGGCAACACAGGAGGGGGCATCGTAGGTAGAGGTGGAGGCATCTGAGAATATGGAACAAAAGGAGGTGGCATTGACATGTTCCCCATATACTGGTTCTTCATGTTCTGAAATGAATTGATTTTCTCCTGGAGATAACTCTGAGTGGCTTTCATATGTCCCTGCCATGTTTTCCACTGCTTCTCATACTCCTGAAGCTGATCTTTATGAGGATAGGAATGGAGTTGTTCCTCCCATAGCTGAAACTCTCGCTCCCATTCTTGGTAAAGATGTTGAAACTGTTGCTGCTGCATCTCATAATGCCGCAGCTGCACATCTACAGACATGGTCTACAAATAAAGGGATAAAAACTATTTCAAAACATTCATATAAAAGAATTAATCATAGGTTGAAATATTAATGAATCAAGGGCATTTGACGCTTTAGGAAATTAGAACACTAAAGACTTTTGGAGGCTAAGAATAAGCTTGTTAAGTTCTTTGAGTGATGATCATTCTTCTTCCTTCCTTTGGCTTAGAAAACTTACCATAGAGTTGGAAAAACCAACCACATGCTAAAGCAAATATCTATCTTGGCAGTCAAGTTTTTAATATTAACATGGATAATTTCAAGAGCTTGAAAAATGATCTATCATTATAGATATACAGACACATTATACTTCAAAGATACAAGACAGGCAAGTATCTAAGTCACTTTATCTTTTATCATATATTTGCTTAGGTTTTTTGTGATGGTTGTTTTTTGGCCTTTTTGCTTATCTGTTACTGTAGTAGTTTGTAAACAAAATACAGGTTAACATGTAGCTAAATGGTAAAAATCCCAGGTTCTTACCCTTAGCAATAGTAGGCTAACATCTGGCCTGGGTTGACACGATCAGGAAACTCTACTATAACCCACCCCTCCCCAGTCCCCCAGGTAATGTGACACATAACTATTTGGGCAGCCCCCCTTGGGAAACAACTAATTGTCAACAGGTGACATCTTTTCGTTTTTCACACTTAAATCTTTCAATAATAATAAATCCTTTCAATGTCTTAGGGTAACTTCCTATTTGTGGGCTATGGAAGCACTTGCCTGTATATGCGGTGGGGGCTGTATAATCTGCTGATACTGTTGTAGAATCTGCTGTAACTGAGTGTGCTTCTGCATTATTCCCTGATACTGGAAGCCAACTCGATGTTGCTGGTGCTGCTGCCAGTGTGCTGCTGCAGCCTGCAACTGCTTTAACCTGGCATCTTCTTCTGGGTCCTCGGACTAAAGATAAAAGAGGACACATTTTTATGTAAGTCATAAAACAGCAACCAAAAATACATGAAAAAATATATATCTCTACAACTCAGAAATATCCAATTGTCAAACACAGTATCTTTAGTTCTTTTTGGATTGAGAAAAGCCATTCTATCTTTAGATAAAACACAAAGCTCTATCTTTACTATTATGGCTACTAATAAAAAGGAGTTTATAAATTCCATAGTCTTCTCTGGAATAATAACCTTATTATTCCTAAACAGGACAACAACTTTTCCAGTAGAAAGTCAACCCAGGCCAGGCGCCATGGCTCACACTTGTAATCCAAGAACTTTGGGAGGCTGAGGCAGGCGGCTCACTCGAAGTCAGGAATTCCAGACCAGCCTGGCCAAAATGGTGAAACCCTGTCTCTACTAAAAATACAAATATTAGCTGGACCTGGTGGTGGGCACCTGTCATCTCAGCTACTTGGGAGGCTGATGCAGGAGAATCACTTGAACCTGGGAGGTGGAGTTTGCAGTAAGCCAAGATCGTGTCACCACACCGTACTCCAGCCTGGGTGACAGAATGAGACTCCATCTCAAAAAAAAAAAAAAAAAAAAAAAAAAAAAAAAAAAAAAAAAAAAAAAAGGAAAGTGAGGGAGAGGAAGGGAGGAAAGAAGGAAGTCCCAGCTACTTGGGAGGCTGAGGTGGGAGAGGATCACTTGAGCCCAGGAGGTTGAGGCTGAAGTGAGCTGAGTTCACACTACTGTACTTCAGCCTGGGCAACAGAGTGAGACCCTGTCTAAAACAAAAAACAAAAAAAAGAGAATCTTAAGTTACAGACCTTTTCACTCTGTGAGAAATCCCTTTCTTTTTTTGTCACTTTTCATCAATGAACTACAATATAATCATTATAGCTAGATAAGGCTTTCATGAGGCTCTTGGGAGAACAACGACGACCTTTGGACCAATATGAGAACCTCTCATGTGCCAGTCATTATGCTGAGTGACAAGGATAATCACATTTAATGCTTCAATACATCTATGTGATAGCTACTATCGAATATACTGACTTTGAAGAGATGTAAAATGAAGCACAAAATGGTTAACAAGTGGCAGTACCTGGACTATAGCCTGGGCAGCTTGACTCTAAAAGCTCAAGCCCTGTACTGTCTCTATGAACATACGCTGGTATATCCTTTTAGTGCTTAGAGGCACTCAATTCAGAAGAGTATCCAATTCTTCATTCACTTAACCCAGGAAAAAAATTCCTTTTCTAAACCTGATACAGCAGGCCAGGTGCAGTGGTTCATGCCTGTAATCCCAGCACTTTGGGAGGCCGAAGCAAGCAGATCACTTGAGGTCAGGAGCTCAAAACCAGCCTGGCCAACATGGTAAAACCCTATCTCTACTAAAAAATACAAAAATTAGCCAGTCATAGTGGTATGTGCCTATCATCCCAGTTACTCAGGAGGCTGAGGCAGGAGATTTGCCTGAACTTGGGAGGCAGATGTTGCAGTAAGCCAAGATTGTGCCATTGCACTCCAGCTTGGGCAACAGAGCAAAACTCTTGTCTCAAAAACATAAATAAATAAACCTGATACAACAGATATCTGATTATTTCACAAATGCAATTTTATAGATACTTAAAAAAACAAAAATATATATCCATTTATGATAAAAGCATACATAAATGAATCAGGAAAAAAGCTAAGTAATTTAATAAACACTAAACAGATTATATGGTTACCTGGGGTTCCTCAGGTGGGAGAGGAGGTGGCACTTCCTCATTTGGAGGTGGCAATGGGGGCTCCTCAGAAGAAGGAGTTTCTGGAACTTGACTGGTGGCAGGTACTGAAGCTTCTTCTTTTACCGGCTCTGGTGTATCCTTTGCTACCACAGGACCCTTTTTGTGTCCTGGCAAATGAACTTTTGTCCTCTGCTGCAAACTAAGCAAGTGCTGTCGATACCAATACTGCTGCTGTTCCTAAAACAGAAATAATTTTTAAGAATTTTAATTGACAATCATGTGTCTCCGCAACTTGGTGTTAACAGGGAGCTATCTTTTTGTTTGTTTATTTGTTTTTTTGAGCCAGAGTTTTGCTCTTGTTGCCCAGGCTGGAGTGCAATGGTGTGATCTCAACTCACTGCAACCTCTGCCTCCTGGGTTGAAGCGATTCTCCTGCCTCAGCCTCCCAAGTAGCTGGGATTATAGGCATGAGCTACTACACCTGGCTAATTTTGTATTTTTAGTAGAGATAGGGTTTCTCCATGTTGGTCAGACTGGTCTTGAACACCTGACCTCAGGTGATCTGCCTGCCTTGGCCTCCCAAAGTTCTGGGATTACAGGTGTGAGCCACCATGCCCAGCCAACAGGGAGCTATCTTTATGTCTGCATTCATGTGACTATATGTAAGAAAAGGCAAAGTTGGACTGAGAAAGGCAAGTAAGTTAACAAGATCTTAAACACAGCTACAGAAAAATTTCAGTTTCTCCCCCAAATTTGTACATTTAAATTAAACCATATATATTAATTCAACATGCTTCTGTGCTCTATTAAAACACGTGCTTTTGGAGGTTAGAGCCATCTTTCGGATAAATCCCTTCAGTATTCACAGCTACTTATTTTTAACCTGGCTTCAGTTGTTCAGATTTATTGACAGCAGTCTTATAATTAATGAATATAACCAAACAGTCCCACCTCTCTTCTCTGCCTTCTCTCTTTCTCCTCCAATGCTCCTCCCTCTTTTCTTTTTCTTTTTTTTTCTTTTTTGGAGACTGCCTCTCGTTATCTCACCCAGGATGGAGTTCAGTGGCCTGAACATGGCTCACTAAAACCTCAACTTCCCAGGCTCAAGTAATCCTCCTACCTCAGCCTCCTCAGCAGCTAGATTTGTAGGTGTGCGCCATGACACCCAGCTAATATTTTGTTTTATAGACACAAGGTCTTACTATGTTGCCCAGGCTGGTATCAAACTCCTGGGCTCAAGCAATCCTCTCACCTCAGTCTCTCAATGTGCTGGGATTACAAGTGTGAGCTACTATGCCCAGACTCTTCCCTCTTTTAAATACCTATTATAGCATTAGTCTACCCATACTCATGTACACACATATAAGAGAATATACTGTATTATTATTATTTGAGATGGAATCTTGCTCTATCACCTAGGATGGAGTCAGATGGCGCAATCTCGGCTCACTGCAACCTCTGCCTCCCGAGTTCAAGTGATTCTCCTGCCTCAGCCTCCCAAGTAGCTGGGATTATAGGCACCTGCCACCACGTCCAGCTAATTTTTGTATTTTTAGTAGAAATGGGGTTTCACTATATTGGCCAGGCTGGCCTTTAACTCATGGCCTCAGGTGATCCACCCACCTTGGCCTCCCAAAGTGCTGGGATTACCGATGTGAGCCACCGCATCCAACCAATACACTGTGTTTTAAAAGCCTTTCTATTTTTTTTTTCAAGATGGGGTTTCACCATGTTGGCCAGGCTGGTCTTGAACTCCTGACCTCAGGTGATCCACCCACCTCAGCCTCCCAAAGTGCTAGGATTACAGGCGTGAGCCACCGCGCCTGTCTGCTTTCTATTTATTTTTAAAGCCTTAGCTTTATCTTCCAAATTATATTGTAATTTAATTTTCTAAAAGCTTAATTTGTTCATTTTTTTAAAATTACAACAATAACCTGAGCAAGTGAAAAAGTAGAAAATACAGCCAATCCTCATTATTCTTGGATTCTGCATTTGCAAATTTGCCTACTTGCTAAAATTTTTCTTTTTCTTTGAGACAGGGTCATCTCCCTCTGTCACCCAGGCTGGAGTGCAGTGGTGCAATCTCAGCTCACTGCCACCTCCGACTTCTGTGCTCAAACGATCCTCCTGCTTCAACCTCCCATGTAACTGGGACCACAGGTATATGCCACCATCGAACTAACTTTTGTATTTTTTGCAGAGACAGGGTTTCACTATGTTGCCCAGGCTGGTCTAACTCCTGGACTCACGTGATCTGCCTTGGCCTCCCCAAAGTTCTGGGATTGTAGGAATGAGCCACCACGCCCGACCTAAAATTCATTTCTAAACCCAAAATCCATACTCACTAGCTTTCCCAGTCATTCACAAACATGTGGAGAGCAGTGAAAAACATGAGTTCCCTGATGTGTGCATTCCCAGCTGAGACAAGGTGTCTACCTTCTTGTTCCAGCTCTATACCATAAATAAATGCCCTTTTCAGTCTATTTAGTACCACATTTTCCACACTTTGTGCTTTTTTGTTGATTTCACTATTTAAAATGACCCCTAAGCATAGAGCTGAAGTGTTGTCTAGTGTCCCAAGAGCAAGAAGGCTGTCATATGCCCCACAGAGAAAATATCTGTCTTAGGTCAGCTTTGTTTAGGCAAGTGCTACAGTGCTGTTGGCCATGAGTACAATGTTGTTTTTTGTTTTTCTTTTTGTTTTATAAGAAGATGGTGTTTCACCGGGATGGCAGGCTGGTCTTGAACTCCTGACCTCAGGTGATCCACCTGCCTCGGCCGCCTAAAGTGCTGGGATTACAAGCGTGAGCCACTGCGCTAGGCCTGAGTACAATGTTAATAAATCAACAATATGTACTAAATAAGGTGTCTTTAAACAGAAACACACATAAACAAGGCTATGTATTCATCAGTTGATGAAAATGTGATGAGAAACTCACAGGAACCTAACCCTTTATTTCCCCAAGGAGCACTGGTTCAGTATTCACTAATTCAGTGTCGGGGGTGACTTTATAGAACTTAAATATCTCAAATAAAGAAAACTGACTACACAGGTAAGTAATAACTAATTAATTAAAATCAATGAAAGAAATCTCACCACTCAGAAAAAAAACTACAGGAGTGTCATTATCCTAGTATTATATAATTTTTTTATGGTTAAAAGGTTGCATAAAGAAAACCAAAAGTTCTAACGCTAAAATATTCACTGATGAATATTTAGGTTACATAAGGAAAACCAAAAGTTAACATAACACTAAAATATTCATTAATTAACTGCCCTGTATACCTATATGATTAACAAAAGTATATGTTTCTACTACAATTGTAAGGATGTAGTATTTTAAGAAAGTGATGCTGGAGAACATTGGAACTTATTACTGGCAGCTGAGAATCTGACAGAAGTGTTACCAGTTAACAATCAAACAGTACTGTACAGTAGAAACAACAAAAGAGAATGGCCTGAATACCAAAGGTCGAAGAGCAGTCCCTACAAAAACTGATAAATCTCTAAAACATTTTTTCAACATGTCAAAAAATGAAATAAAAGGTATTTGAGATGAGATTTGGGTGGGGCTAAAAAAATAAAAATAAAAGGTGGTCTATAATGTTGTCATACAATTTTCCCACAAAAATTGTAGCAAAGAAATCCAGTCTATACTTTATTCTTTATTCATTCTAAAACTTGCCTATTATTTCATTTATAACAATTCCATCAAATATAAAATCTGCTTATCCTTATCACTTTGAGCTTTGTTTTTCCCTATTGGGTCCCAAACAAATGTTTTATGTTTTACAATAACTTTTGGTTTCTGTGTTAAATGAATTCACTTTACTTGCCATTTTCGAATCCAATTATCTTTGAATAACTAGGATTTTCTACGTTGTTAATATTTTATAGTTTAACCTCCTCTAATTTTCTTTATGCCAACAGAAGCATTAAATATACATAATACATACCTTTTTCTCACCAAACATACTGATTTGTTACTTGCTTTTCACTCAAAGAATGTAATTTTCTTAGGGGGCAGCCGCCTTCCACTCTATTTATATCCTATCTTGTAGTCAAGCATAGTGCTAGAGCACACAGTAGGATGTCAATAAATGGTTATTGATCAACTAAAGCCTTCCCCTCTCGGTCATTCATTTCTACTACATGAAACCTGTTCCAATCTATTTGGAAGAATAAATTCCATCTCTATCTTGACGTCTGACCCATGATTGGATTTTTCGCTTTTAACTATCATACATATAGTCATCCCCTCCCAGTATATAATTACAGATGGTCCCTGACTTAACAATGGTTCAATGTATGATTTTTCAACTTCATGATGGTGTGAAAGTGGTATGTATTCAGTGAAAACTATACCAAGAATTTTGAATTTTGATCTTTTCACAGGCTCAAAATATTCGGTATGATACTCTCTTGTGATGCTGGAGAACAGCAGCGAGCCTCAGCTCCTGGTCAGCCATGCATCATGACGGCAAACAACCAATACTCAGCCAGGTGCAATGGCTCACGCCTGTAATCCCAGCACTTTAAGAGGCCAAGGTGGATCACCTGAGGTCAGGAGTTCGGGACCCGCCTCGCCAACATGGTGAAACCCTGTCTCTACAAAAATACAAAAAAATTAGCTGGGCATGATGGCGGCTGCCTATAATCCTAATTACTTAGGAGGCTGAGACGGGAGAATTGCTTGAACCCAGGAGGTGGAGGTTGCAGTGAGCCAAGATCGCACCACTGCACTCTAGCCTAAGCGACAGATCAAGACTCCATGCCAAAACAAAACAAAACAAAAACAACGAATACTCTACTGTGTACTGTGTGACCAGATGACTGCCTAATGGTAGGCTACTGTAAGTTTTCTGAGCACATTTAATAGCTAGGCTAAGCTATGGTATTCAGTAAGTTAGGTGTATTAAATGTTCAACTTTTATTATCCTCAATTTACAATGGGTTTATTGGAATGTAACCCCACTATAAGTTCAAGAGTATCTGTACTTTCACTATTCAATGTAAAAAAACAGCACACTGACCATGAAAGTTAATAATAATGTAGTATTAAACCACTTTCTTCCATTATTTTAATACTGAAAACATCAACACTTAGCCTTCAGTTTTTTTTTTTGTTTTTTTTTTTTTTGAGAAGGAGTTTCGCTCTTGTTACCCAGGCTGGAGTGCAATGGCACCATCTCGGCTCACCGCAACCTCCGCCTCCTGGGTTCAAGCAATTCTCCTGCCTCAGCCTCCCGAGTAGCTGGGACTACAGGTGTGCACCACCATGCCCAGCTAATTTTTGTATTTTTAGTAGAGACGGGGTTTCACCATGTTGACCAGGATGGTCTCGATTTCTTGACCTCGTGATCCACCCGCCTCGGCCTCCCAAAGCGCTGGGATTACAGGCTTGAGCCACCGCGCCCGGCCTAGCCTTCAGTTTTAAAAAAATTAATGAACTCATTATTTTTCAAGTAGAAGTTAAAAGTTTCCTTTTTTAAAGTTGCTTTGAAAGCATGATTGAAAGACACAACGATGAAAACTATCTTTCACAAATTAAGCCAATGCTACAGATATGAAAACTGTACAGGTCCAGATTCTTTAGCAGCCGCTGCTTTATCACCGATTCTCATGATTTGTCTTAGATCCAGACCAGGGTTAAGAACATGTTAAGGGCTGAAGTACTTGTTGTTCACTGATGGTATGCCTTGCAGGTCAATTTCTATTTAATATGAACCCTATAAGTAGTAACCAGGTCTAATTCACTCCTAGGATAAGCTTCAGCACATTTTTGAAGCTCTACAAATAAATAATAATGATATCACTCACAAATGTCCTCGTGACCCTAAGAGAAGGGTGATTATCTCTATTTTAGAAAGAAAAAAATACGCCTGAACTTGCTGATGACACCAGTTCTTCTGAATGTTCCATTATATCAGATAACTCCATTGCATATGGGATATGGTTTCATAGGTAGAGAGAAATCATTGTATAGGTCACATTTAAACCAAGATTGAATGAAGGGATTTCAAACATAAAGAATGTAGAACTATTTGTCACAAATATTGTTACTAAGAAAGATGCGGCTGAGGCAAGACTATCACTTGAGCCCAGGAATTCAGACCAGCCTGGGCAACATGGCAACAACCCATCTCTATGGGCAAAAAAAAAAAAAAAAAAAAAAAAAAGATGTTGATTTTATTTTACTCAGGAAGCATTACTGACCATTTGCTACTAGTATAGCAACAAACTAGCTACTAAATGATTTTCCAAGTGGAGAAATATAAAGGAGGTGTTTGTGTATAATGTTTTAGAGACTAATTTAGGAAGATTACCTTCCCTATCTAGGTTTACAAATGTCTGTAAGACAATGTTCTATGTCTTATATCCTAAAGCAGGGGGCAGGGAGGACACCTACTAAAATAATGAATTGGATTTCCATTCTAGAAATTTATTTAAAATGGCTTCTTTTAAATATTTTCGAGACTCACATTCTACTGTAGGAATCAGGGTCACCAGATAAGCTTAGTCCCCATCTTTTTTTTTTTTTTTAATGCTCATTTACTTTATCTATTCCTCCAGTTCCTTCCCTCATTCTCTCTCTCCTCCAGTCAAACTTCTTGAAAGAGTTGTCTATACTCACCATCCCCATTTCCTCACCTTCCATCACTCCTCAAATCAATGCAATATGGCTTCAGTCACTATGAAACTCCTCCTGCCAAGGTCAACAATAATCTACATGTCAGTAGGTGCAAAAGATAACTCACAATTTTTATCTTGCTTGACCTCTCAGCAGTTCTTGACAGAGCTGACAACTCCCTCCTCCTAGAGTCTGTTCCTTCACTTTTCTGGCATTAAAAGTAACAGCAAAAACCGCAATTACTTTTGCATCAACCTAATATGAATACCTATTTGGCCTTTCTTTCACTGGTTCCCCTAGATACTGCTATTCTGAGGAGCTAGGCTTAATGTTCTTTAACCTCTGTTCTTACTCTACACACATTCCTTGAGAGGCTTCATTTATTTCTGTGTCTTCAAATACCATTTTTGTGCTGATGACTTATAAATCTGTGTCTTCCAGATCTTACATCTAGACTCTAGAGCTATATCTAACTTTCAACTGAACATCTCCATTTGTAATCTATGCCTCAAGAACCCCAAACTCAGTATGTCTGAAACCTAACTCATCATTTTCCCCTCACCCCCAGAAATGTTCTTCCTCCTCCTCCTTTAGGTTTTTCTGTTTCAGTAAATTTGACGATCATCCACCCTGCAGCCCAACCCAGAAACCTAAGATCATCCTTGATGCCTCCCTCTCCATTACTACTAAATCACAAAGTGGATTCACTAGCAGCTAAATATCTCTTTAGTTTTCCCACTTCTCTCCATCTCCACTAGCACCATCAAGTCCAAACCACTATTATCTCTTGCCTGGACTACCTCAATAACTATTCTCTCTAAATCACTTTTGCTCCCTTTCATTCTACTCTCTACACTGCAAGCAGAGTGAGCTTTCAAAAATGCCAATCTGTCACATTCACCTATATAAAAATTGTCAATGGCTTCCTACTGCCATTAGAATAAAGTCCTTACAGGCCTTCCCTCATCTAGTTCATGCCTACCATCCTCACCCTGGGCTTTCAGTGAGCCCTACTGAACTTACTTAATTCTTTGAACTCTAACTTCTGGTTAACTGATTGATTTCTACTCTTTTTTTTTTTTTTTTTTTTGTAATTGAGATGGAGTCCTACTCTGTCGCCCAGGTTAGAGTGCAGTGGCTTGATCTTGGCTAACTGCGACCTCCACTTCCTGGGTTCAAGTGATCCTCTTGCCTCAGCCTCTCAAGTAGCTGAGACTAAAAGCATATGCCACCACACCCAGCTAATTTTTTGTATTTTTAGCAGAGACAGGATTGCACCATGTTGGTCAGGCTGGTCTTGAACTCCTGACCTCAAGTGATCTGCCTGCCTCGGCCTCCCAAAGTGCTGAGATTATAAGCGTGAGCCACTATACTTGGCCTAATTTTTTTTTTTAGGTCTCACTCTGTTGCCCAGGCTGGAGTGCAATGACACAAGAACTCCTGGGCTTAAATGATCCTCCCACCTCAGCCACCCCCAAGTAGCTGGAACTACAGGCACTGGCTAGTTTTTAAAATTTTTTGTAGAGGGGGTGTCTCACTTTATTGCCCAGGCTGGCCTTGAACTCCTGGCCTCAAATGACCCCAAGGAACTGGGATTACAGGTGGGAGCACCCAGTTCTCCTACTGATTCTTTAGATTTCACTTAAATATCACTTTACAAAGGGAGCCCTCTTTAATTAGGTTAGAGCTCCTAGCTATATTCAATTATTTAAAACACATTTGTTCTCTACCTCCTATGTGCTAGACCCCTCTGCATGGCACTGTGAATACTGTGGTAACTAAAAAGAAGAAAAAAACCAACTCGCCTTTGCCAGTTCCTTGGAGAATCATCTAGCACCCTGCAGGTCTCCTTTTAATTACTTATTAAATGTCTTTTCCCCTCCCCCACAACCGGAACAAGAAGTCAATGAGGGCAGGTACCATATCTATTTTGTTCACCATTTCATCTCCAGTATTAAGCGTAGTACTCATAGTACCTGGCACATAGTTGCTAGTCAATAAATAGTTAAACATTAAATAAATAACATCTCTAAAAGCTAATCAAAGCCAACAGCTTTAAATAAATCAGTCAGTCCCTTAAACACATAGAAAAATTAATTCTTCGAAAAGACACATTCTGGCTGGGCACAGTGGCTCACACTTGTAATCCCAGCACTTTGGGAGGCCAAAGCAGGTGGATCACTTGAGGTCAGGAGTTTGAGAGCAGCCTGGCCAACATGGTGAAACTCCATCTACTAAAAATACAAGAATCAGCTGGCATGGTAGTGTGCACCTGTAATCCCATATACTTGGGAGGCTGAGGCAGGAGAATTGCTTGAACCCAGGAGGTTGTAGTGAGCCAAGATTTCACCACTGCACTCCAACAACAGAGCGAGACTCACTCTCTCTTAAAAAAAAAAAAAAAGACACATTCCATTCCATTACATCATCAACGCTTTACTGGAGAAACTAGAAAATAAATGGAAGAACATCAGATATTTATCTTGTCCTTCCCATACCAACTATATTTTCAATAAAATACCTGTGGCAAAAGTTTTTCTTTACAGAATTCTATATAGTAAATGTGGACGAAATGGCAGAAAAAAAAAAAAAATCACCAGATTGCAACCTCTCTCTAATTAAATAATTTACTTAGCCAAAGACCTTCAATGGATGAACCAGTAGACTGAAAAATTAGATGCAAGATTGATAGAAAGTTTTACGGTAGTGGGACTAATGGCATTACTAACCGTGGAACAATCAGGCACTGGATGCCTCATGACGGAATGCAACACTCACCAAAAGAAAGCTGAACTTAAATGTAGATTCCAGAGTTAACTTCTAATTTAAAAACAAAACAAAACAAAACAAAAAAACATGGAAGACATAGGAACAAGTCAAATGACACCGTGAAAAAACAAATAATACAGAATGTCAGAGATTCTACAGGACAACTGACACAGATTTTTCATCAAGTTCAATGGCATGAGGTAGAAAGATAAAATAAGAGGGAATGGCCTAGGTCAGGGGTTCTCAACTGAGGGCAATTTTGTCCTAGGGGATATTTGGCAATATGTGGAAACATTTTTGGTTGTTGGACTGGGGGCTGCCACTGGCATCTAATGGGTAGAGGTTAGGAATGCTGCTAAACATCCTACAATGCTTAGGACAAGCCCCTCTACAACAAAGAATTCACCCTGTTCAAAGTGTCCACAGTGCTGAAGCTGAGAAACCCTGATCTATACCAAGAGTCTTTTCAGTATTGTTTGGATTTTGATTTGAACACACCACCAAAACATTGTTTGGGAAAAGACTGTGAGGACAGAAAACAACAATACTGTCGAGTCAATTTGGGGTGCTTTAACATGGATGGTATCAAAGAATTATTTTTAATTTCATTAGTATGATGAAACAATAAAGGAAATCTGAATTCATCAGGTATTAGATGATACCAAGAAACTTAACTTTGTTAGGTGTTAACAATGTGTTTTTCTAAGAAAAGGCCTTTTTTTTGTTTTTTGGTTTTTAGAGGTACTTGACTAAGAATGCAGGGATAAAATGACATAAGATCTAAGATTTGCTTTAAAATACTTCAGCAGCGACCAGGTATGGTGGTTCATGCCCGTAATCCCAGCACTTTGGGAGGTCAAGGCAGTGGACTGTTTGAGCTCAGGAGTTCAAGACCAGCCTGGGCAACATGGCAAAACCCCATCTCTACCCAAAAAAAAAAAAAAAAAAAAACTAACTGGACATGGTGGCATGCACCTATAGTCCCAGCTACCTGGGATGGCTTGAGCCTGGGGAGGCAGAGGTTGCACTGAACCGAGACTATGCCACTACACTCCAGCCTGGGTGACGGACAGAGCAAGACCCTGTCTCTGTCTCTCTTCATATTTTATACACACACACACACACACACACACACACACACACAAAATAAAAAAAAGGCCTAGGTAAAGTAAACATGGCAAAATCTTGATAGCTGTTGAATTTGAATGATGGGTATATTTGGGAAACCATACTGTTTTCTCTACTTTGTGTATTTTTTAAATCTTTCACCATAAGAAATTTTGAATGACACATTCCAAAAACAAAATATGAATCAAAGAATAATCAATATGTAGAAGGATTAACTGTCAGAGACTGACACTGGCATGAAGAAATATTTATCATCTAATAAACCAACATATCCTAAGTACAGAACACGACAACTCTCATATTTTATTCAACAAATCTTTGTGGAGAGCCTACAAATTGCAAGGCACTGTCCTAGGTGCTACAGGGATAAAAGATAACCAAGACAATTCCTGTCTGCAAGGGACTTAAAATCTGAAGAACCACCAAACCAGATGGGTAAGCGCAAGCAGAGCTTCCTGGAAACCTTGATATTTAAGATATGCCTTGAAAGCAATACAACTCAAAGGGGAAACAGAGGGTTGAAGAAGGGATGAATTCTAGAAAGAGGTAAAGCCACAGGCTTAAAGGCTCTTCTTGATCTGGCCTACGTGCACCACAAGCCTCATCTTCCACCACTCTTTCTCTCACCAAAGAATTGCAGGCACTGAACATTCAAGACACTGAGTTCATTACAGACAAGGGTACAAAGGCAGAAAAGTAAAAGCACTGTTCATGGTAAGGCCTGGTCTGACACACACACTCCTCCCAAAAAAAGTCAAAAATACAATAAATTTGTCTCTCTGTAAGGTCAGGAAAACAGTCTAGTAGAGAGGAGAATATAAATGTCCTATTTTGGCTCAGACTAACTCTAAGAATGTTTGACAACAAAAGCACTAAAGACTTCAGAGTGGGGTGGGAAAGGGGACAAATTCTGTGTATAATAGAGTGATCTGGGGAAAATAAACTGGTCAGACGGTACAAATTTGATGTAAGGCAACAGAATCACTATTCTACTACTTTACTGCGACATCCCAAGTGTTTTCTCCAGAAGATGTGCCAAGCATCATTTCTTAAAACAACTTGCTTCTGTTCCTAATTTCTAATGCCAAACCACCATAAAATTACAATACTGCATCCCTATCTTTTGGAAATGTTTTATAGGTAAATCTGAGTGTTTATATTACAAGATTCTCTTTTTTTCCTTATGAATCTAAAGTAAATTAGTAATTGCTAAAAGCGTCTACTTTAGGAAATCATAACAACTGATTTATTCTGCTTTCGTTTGACCTTCCCTCTCTCAAAGGAGAATTCATTTATTACTGATACCCTGTCAATCTTTGTCTGTTCTGTGGGACTCATCATTCCGAACAGAAATTTAGAAAATTTAGAAGAATAGCTGGCTCTCTCACGAAAAGATATCACAAAACATTTTTTTATGTTGGCCAAATTCCAAGGCTGTTTCTTTGGACTGAATGGTAATGACAATGAAATGCAGAAAATTGCTCATATCTTAAAACTATCTTTAAATACTATGAGAAAAGGATGTACGGGTCAATTCCTAAAATGGATCAACAGAACCCCAAAAGGGTCTAGGGATCCTTTGGGGGGTCTAGTAACTCACCTATGTATTGTATATGTACCTATAAGCATAATTAGACTGCTCTTGGTAAGACAAGATTTCCATCCCTCGTTTTCTGAAACCACTTAATTCAGGAACCTGACAGCTATCCCTGGCCCCTAAATAGTATTTTTAAAAGAAGCTAACTGGTCGTAAGGTTTACAAACATTCAAGTGTCAGCCCTTGGAGAAGCCGCTTTTTCATGCTTTCTCTCAAATGAAAATTTTAGTTTAAAATACAATTTAAAACAAGACCCTCTGCAACAAAATCTATTTGCAACAGCAACAAAATCTAAGAGGACGGTCAAATAAACCACTGAGAAGTAACTTTTGGGCCATGCCAGCACTGTATGTGATCTATACGCATCTACAAACGCTGTTTTTTTTTTTGTTTGTTTTGTTTTTGGTAATCCACATTTAGCTAATTAAAAAGCTGATCTGTCAGCCCTCTGACTCTTATGGAATCCTTTCGAGTGTTAGCTAGTCACTGTGTGTTGGAATTAGACTAAGCACTGGTTAAAGCCCTGAGGCCTGCTCACTCAGGGCCCTCTAGGTGAAAGATGCGGCTCAGGCACATGCTCTCTTACCTGTGGAGTCATCGTAGAGGGATCTGGCTCAGGGGCGGCTTGCTGCTGTTCAGCACTCTTGTTTTTGGCCCCACTCTCCAAAGGCTCTTGCTGGACAGTTGTCTTATTTCCAGAGGGGGCGGACGGTGGTGGTGGAGCTAGTAGTTGGGATTTAGAATGGCTCTGGGAGGGGCGGGAAGGAGATGCTTGAGAAGAGGGCAAGTAGGACTGGGAATGGCTCAAATAGGATTGCGAGGAAGAGGAGGAGGATGAATAAGAAGGGGTGGGCGGCAGGTAGGATTGGGAAGGTGGGGACTGGGAAGGGGACGGCTGAGCAGGAGGCAGGTAGGGCTGAGATGAGGACGGCGGGTAATAAGAGGGTGGCGGCTGAGGTGGGGGCATGTAAGACTGAGATGGGGGCATATAGGACCCAGGGGGCACAGGGGGAGATTCAGGAGGGGATTCCAGCTCCATTGGAACCAAACCAGGAGGCCCGTCTCGTTGATGGTGGAGCATCTGGTGTTTGTACTGCTGCTGCTTCTGATAGCTGAGGGCCGGCCCAGGTGGCGGGGGCATCGGTGGCGGCGGCGGCTGCCAGTCTCCGTAGCCGCCCCCCGGCATCACCGGCGGGGGCGGCAGGGGGGGCGGAGGAAGGTGGTGGGGCTGAAGCACGCACTGCATTTGCTTCTGATGCATCTGCTGCAGCTGCTGGAGCTGCGCCAAGTGCTGTTCGCGGAAGCTCATAAAGCCCGAGGAGGAGGGGGCCGCGGGAGTCGTCGAGCTCGAGTACCCCGGTCCCGGCGAGGCCTCAGGAAGCGCCACCGGCGGCGGCGGTGGGACCGGCGGCGGCGGATAGTGGCTGCTCCCGCCATACCGGCCCCAGTTCGGGTACATATCGAAAAAGAAGGCGCAGGGCTCGTCCTGGCGCCGTTACTCGTCGCAACCGACCTCCAGGAGCCGCGGCGACGACGGCGACAGCCGGAACTCGCGGCGCCTACAGGCCCCGGAGCGTGTAAACGGAGCGCGCCAGTGCGCCGGCGCTCCCGAGGTGGGCCCGCGACCGGGAAGGCGGGGACGCGACTTGGGCGACTACGCCTGCGCAGTAACCACCGAGACGAGAACAAAGGCGAGATAGAGCGGCCCTTTGCTTGGCGACTCGCGGTTGCCATCTTCCTTTGGGTCCAGATAATGTAGGCGCGAGTAGAATCTTCTCATAGAACTAAAAAACCATAGAGTCTCACAGCCGAAAGGGGTGGTAGAGATCCTATCGCTCCACGGGTTCATTTTTGAATGAAAAAAAAAAAAAAGGTTCCATTCACAATAGCAACAATCGCAACAACAACAACAAAAAACATAAAGCAACTAGGAAAAACTCTAATGAGAAAGATGTGGGACTTATATGTAGAAAACTACAGAGTCATAAAGAATCATATCTGAGTAGGATGAAATTAGACTTGAAATAATGGAGAGGCTTACCATGATCCTGAGTGAAAAGAAGAAAAATTGTAAAGATATCAGTTTCTCCCAAATTAAATGATAGACCTAACTCAGTTCTACCCAAAAATTCCACTGAGAACAAAGCTGTGAAGAATGGAAAGGTACTTTCAAGGTGAAGTGTAAGATTACACCAATTCCTTCAGACGTATAATAAATAACATTCGCAGGAATTGTAAAAGGGGAGAAACGGAATTTTTTAGACTATCTCAACACATATAAATCTTTGTCTCAGAGCTAAAGCAAAGAGAGCAAAAACTAGATACAAAGGTGGTCTAAAGACAACCTACAAGACAATCTTCCAAAAACTCTCAACGTAATACCAAACAAACTCTTTCTTTAGCTTGAGTGAATCACTAAAAAGCAAAGCTAATACACTGAATTCGTTGGGTGAGGTGGGAGGGGTAGAACTGTGAGAATATTAAGTGTGTCAGTGCATAACTTGAGTACAATGCAAAGATTTGACTTTTCTTCCATCTTAGCAACCCAGATCGTCACCTCTCTCAGGAGGTGAATGTGAGTGGAAAGTGGAGCAGCAAGGCACCCTTCAGAAGGAAGAGCTTCTGTTTTCAAATAGAAATTTAGTTATGTTGGCCGGGCGCGGTGGCTCAAGCCTGTAATCCCAGCACTTTGGGAGGCCGAGGCGGGTGGATCACGAGGTCAAGAGATCGAGACCATCCTGGTCAACATGGTGAAACCCTGTCTCTACCAAAAATACAAAAAATTAGCTGGGCATGGTGGTGCATGCCTGTAATCCCAGCTACTCAGGAGGCTGAGGCAGGAGAATTGCCTGAGCCCAGGAGGCGGAAGTTGCGGTGAGCCGAGATCGCGCCATTGCACTCCAGCCTGGGTAACGTGAGTGAAACTCCATCTCAAAAAAAAAAAAAAAAAAGAAATTTAGTTATGTTTCTTTTAACTTTTATTGAAGTATAACAAATATACAGAAGATTACGTGTCAAAAGACAAAATTACAACAAATTTAAAGATCTTTATTGGCTTTTACCTACTATTCTAGAATCAGGCAACATGGCATTCTGCAAAGCAGAACCAGTGATCCAATGAGCAGAACCAGCAGGATGATTTCATAGAAAAGAAAAGCAGAGGCTGGGTGCAGTAGCTCATGCCTGTAATCCCAACACTTTGGGAGGCTGAGGCGGGTGGATCACGAGGTCAGGAGATTTAGACCAGCCTGGCCAACATGGTGAAACCCTATCTCTGCTAAAAATACAAAAATTAGCCATGCGTGTAGTCCCAGCTCCTCGGGAGGCTGAGGCAGGAGAATTGCTTGAACCGGAGAGGTGGAGGTTGCAGTGAGCGGAGATTGCCCCACTGCACTATAGCTTGGGCGACCGAGCAAGACCCTGTCTCAAAAAAGAAAGAAAGAGGCCGGGCGCGGTGGCTCACGCCTGTAATCCCAGCACTTTGGGAGGCCGAGGCGGGTGGATCACGAGGTCAAGAAATCGAGACCATCCTGGTCAACATGGTGAAACCCCGTCTCTACTAAAAACTACAAAAACTTAGCTGGGCATGGTGGCACGTGTCTGTAATCCCAGCTACTCAGGAGGCTGAGGCAGGAGAATTGCCTGAACCCAGGAGGCGGAGGTTGCGGTGAGCCGAGATCGTGCCATTGCACTCCAGCCTGGGTAACAAGAGCGAAACTCTGTCTCAAAAAAAAAAAAAAGAGAGGAGGAAGGAAGGAAGGGAAGGAAGGAAAGCAGAAACAGAAAACTAAAAGTGGATTGGATGTTTCAAAGTTTCTTATAAGGTTAAAGCAGAGAGGACTTCTTTATCATGCTGGCTAAAAATGGACTATGCACAGTCGGCTGTTATTTCTCTTTCCTGGTTTCTTGAATGATCAGATAAAGATTTTAATTTTGGGCCGGGCGCGGTGGCTCACGCCTGTAATCTCAGCACTTTGGGCAGATTACGAGGTGAAGAGATCGAGACCATCCTGGCCAACATGGTGAAACCCCGTCTCTACTAAATGTACAAAAAATTAGTTGGGCATGGTGGCGTGCACCTGTAGTCCCAGCTACTCGGGAGGCTGAGGTAGGAGAATCACTTGAACCCGGGAGGCGGAGGTTACAGTGAACCAAGATCACGCCACTGCATTCCAGCCTGGTGCCTGGCGACGGAGCGAGACTCTGTCTCAAAAAAAAAAAGAGATTTTAATTTTGGCTTGGTGGTGTGAAACTGCAATACCAATAAACTCCATTTTGGTTTGGTGTGTTGGGCCTCATAGTAAATTTTCATAAACCAATCACACTTGTGAAATCAGCAAGTCTTGGGTTCCAGATTAGGGCCCTAACCCAGAAACCCCAGTTAGTTGTGTTTTTAGTATTTGGGGCTGACATTATCTTTTGAAAAATGTATAAATTTAGGCTGGCTTGGTGGCTCAAGCCTGTAACCCCAGCACTTTGGGAGGCTACTAAAAATACAAAAATTAGCTGGGCGTGCTGGTATGTGCCTGTAATCCCAGCTACTTGGGAGGCTGAGGCAGAAGAATTGCTTGAACCCAGGGGGCGGAGGTTGCAGTGAACCAAGGTCATGACACTGCACTCCAGCCTAGTAGACAGAGCAAGACCCCATCTCAAAAAATAAAACATATATATATTGGCCGGGCGTGGTGGCTCACGCCTGTAATCCAAGCACTTTGGAGGCCAAGGCGGGTGGATCACTTGAGGTTGGGAGTTCAAGACCAGCCTGACCAACATGGTGAAACCCCGTCTTAAAAAAAAATATATATATATATATATTTAATTCACTAGTAATAAACTAGAGGAAAAAATATGATCATCCTAGATACTTCTTAGGTTAGATACAGAAAAATAATTTAATAAGTTTCTAATTAAAATTTCATTTAAAAATTTCATGATGTTTAAAGAAACTTAGAAAACCAGAAATAAAGGGGAACTTCCTTACTGATGAGTATCAACTAAAAGACTATAGCAGATATCACCAATTTTTTTTTTTTTTTGGCTTTTGGGTTTATTTATTTATTTTTTTTTTTGAGATGGAGTCTTTCTCTGTCACCCAGGCTGGAGTGCAGTGGCATGATCTTGGCTCACTGCAACCTCTGCTTCCTAGGTTCAAGTGATTCTCATGCCTCAGCCTCTGAGTAGCTGGGACTCAAGCCTAGCTAATTTTTGTATTTTTAGGAGAGACCATGTTTCACCATGTTGGCCAGGCTGGTCTTGAACTCCTGGGCTCAAGTGATCCTCTCCCTTTGGCCTCTCAAAATGCTGGGTTACAGGTGGGAGCCGCTGCACCTGACTGACATCACATTTAATGGTAAAAAGTTGAAAGTTTTCCCACTAAGATCAAATACAGACATCCACTATCATCATTACATCTGTTAAGAGTTGAATATGTTGAAGTTCTAACACCCAGTACTACAGAATGTGACCTCATTGGAAATCAGATACTTACAGATGTAATTAGTTAAGATCAGATCATACTGGAGTAAAGTGGGCACCAAATCCAGTACTCTGGTGCTCTTAAAATAAGGTGGCCATGTGAAGACACGGAGACAGAGGGAGAACACCATGTGATGATGAAGGCAGAGACTGGGATTCTGGGATTATGCCTCAACTAGACAAGGCATAATCCTTAAATCTGATGTCGGTCAGGTACAGCGGCTCCCACCTGTAATCCCAGCACTTTGGGAGACCAAAGGGAAAGAATCACTTGAGCCCAGGAGCTCAAGACCAGCCTGGCCAACACGGTGAAACATGATCTCTCCTAAAAACCCAAGATTGACAGCAAACTACCAGAAGCTAAGAAGAAGTTGGAAAGCATTCCCCTACAGGTTTCAGAGGGAGCACGACCCTGCCAATATCATGATTTCAGACGTCTAGTCTCTAGAACTGTGAAGAATACATTTCTGTTGTTTTAAGGCACCAAGTTTGTGGTCATTTGTTACAGCAGCTTTAGGAAACTAATACAATATCTATCAGCATTGTAGTGCAGGCCCTACTGATACAATGAACCAAAAAAAAGAAAGAAAAAGGGAGGAAGGGGAAGAGAGAGGGAAGAAAGGGAAGAGGGAGGGAGGAAGGGGAAGGGGGCTGGAGGAAGGGGAAGAGGGAAGGAGGGTGGGAGGAAAGACGGAAGGGAGGGAGGGAGAGAGGGAAGGGAGGGTGGGAGGGAGGAAGGAAGGAAGGAAGGAAGGAAGTATTGGAGAGGAACAAACAAAATTGTCACTGTTTACTTATATTGCATAAATTAAAAATTTAAAATAATCTACAGATAAATTATGGGAATCAAGAGATTGCTGGGCATAAAGCCAATATACAAATAAACATATGTACATATATAATCTATACATAGAGATACCTTTCATAAAGAAAGTGAGAAACTACAGTGTACAAGGAAATATTTGTGACACATTTAACCTGCAAATGATTCATTTATGCAATGTAGAGAAATCCCACAAATCAATTAAAAAGACAACTTACAGGAGGAAAATGAACCCAAGTGGCAGAGGTTGCAGTGAGCTATAAGCTGAGATCACACAACAACCCTCCAGCCTGGGCAACAGAGTGAGTGAGACTCTGTCTTAAAAAAAAAAAAAAAAAAAAAAAAAAAGGGACCAATCACAAGTGGTACATTAACATTTTCTTGAAGGTACGTTTATTAAATTATAGCATATGGAAAAGTGTGCGAATCATAAGTGGTACAGCTTGACGAATTTTTCACAAACTGCATGCATCTTCGTAACTAGCACCCAGATCAAGAAAGAAAGCATTGCCAGAAGTCCCCTTTGTGCTTCTTCTAGTCACTGTCCTTCTCTCCCCAAGGTAACTACTGTCCTGAGTTCTAACAAATAGTAGCATGATCACAACTCGCTGTGGCTTCAACCTCCGGGCCCCAGTGATCCTCTCACCTCAGCCTCCCAAGTAGCTGGGACTACAGTTGCACGGCACCATACACAGCTAATTTTTGTATTTTTTGTAGAGGCAGGGTTTCACCATGTTGCTCAGTGAACATGGTCTCAAACTTCTGAGCTTAGATGATCTGCCTGCCTTGGCCTCCCAAAGTGCTGGGATTACAGGTGTAAGGCACATGTCTGCCCAAACTGGCAGTATTTGTAATAGCTGAAAATGGAAAAAACAACCCAAATGTCCACCTACACTAGAATGAATAGTCAAATTGTGGTATATTTATACAATGGAACACAAAACAGCAATGAGAATGGGTGATCTACAACTATGTGCGACAATGCAGATGAACCTCATGGACAATACTGAGCAGGAAAAGCTAGAAAGAAAAGAATATATACTGTATATTTTCACATATATAAGGTAAAATAATAAAACTGATTTACACTGTTAGAACTCAGGATAGTAGTTACTCTTGGGACAGAGGGACAGTGACTAGAAGGAGGCACAAAGGCGATTTCTGGTAATGCTCCATTTCTTGATCTGGGTGCTAGTTACACAGATGCATTCAGTTTGTGAAAAATTCATCAAGCTGTACCACTTAGGATTTGCACACTTTTCCATATGCTATAATTTAATAAATGTACCTTCATGAAAATGTTAAACAATAGTAGTTCAAAAGAATGTTTACTGTACAATTGACTTTATATATATTTTTAAAATAAGCAAATTAAAGTATTAGAAGTGAGGGTTGTAGTTGCCTTTGGAGAGAAGGGAAAGAGCAAACCTAGTGGCAAGAGACATGGGTGGGTTTCTAGGGTGCTGACAATGTTCCATTTCTTTGTTGTTGTTGAGACGGGTCTAGCTCTGTCACCCAGGCTGGAGTGCAGTGACACATTCTCGACTCACTGCAACCTCAACCTCCCAAGTTCAAGTGATTCTCCTGCCTCAGCCTCCTGAATAGCTGGGATTACAGGCACCCGCCACCATGTCCAGCTAATTTTTGTATTTTAAGCAGAAATGGGGTTTCACCATGTTGGCCAGGTTGGTCTCGAACTCCTGACCTCAGGTGATCCACCCACCTTGACCTTCCAAAGTGCTGGGATTACAGACATGAGCCACCACACCCGGCTGATTTCTTGAACTAAGTGGTGATTTCACAACATTTTTTTTTTGTTAAAACTTATGGAGCTGTATATTAATCCTTTGTGCTTTCCTGTTTGTGTGCTGCATGTCACAATTTAAAAAATCATTTTAGGCCGGGCGCGGTGGCTCAAGCCTGTAATCCCAGCACTTTGGGAGGCCGAGGCGGGTGGATCACAAGGTCAAGAGATCGAGACCATCCTGGTCAACATGGTGAAACCCCACCTCTATTAAAAAAAAAAATACAAAAAATTAGCTGGGCATGGTGGTGCGTGCCTGTAATCCCAGCTACTCAGGAGGCTGAGGCAGGAGAATTGCCTGAACCCAGGAGGCGGAGGTTGCGGTGAGCCGAGATCGCGCCATTGCACTCCAGCCTGGGTAACATGAGTGAAACTCCGTCTCAAAAAAAAAAAAAAAAAAAAATCATTTTAAGCTGGGTGTGGTGGCTCACGCCTGTGATCCCAGCACTTTGGGAGGCCAAGATGGAACAATTGCTTGAGATCACAAGTTTAAGACCAGACTGGGCAACATGGCAAAATCCTGTCTTTACAAAAAATACAAAATTATCCGGGTATAGTGGTGCATGCCTGTAGTTCCAGCTACTCTGGAGGCTGAGGTGGGAGGACGGCTTGAGCCCAGGCGGCAGAGGTTGCAGTTAGCTGAGATTGCACCACTGCACTCCAATCTGGCTGACAGAGTGAGACCCTGTCTCAAGGAAAAAAAAAAAAGTTTTGAAAAAGAAAGGTGGGGGCCGGGTGCAGTGGCTCACTCCTGTAATCCCAGCACTTTGGGAGGCCGAGGCAGGTGGATCACGAGGTCAGGAGTTCAGACCAGCCTGGCCAAGATGGTGAAACCCCGTCTCTACCAAAAATACAAAAATTAGCCAGGCATAGTGGTGGGCACCTGTAATCCCAGATACTCTGGAGGCTGAGGCAGAAAATTGCTTGAACCCAGGTGGCAGAGGTTGCAGTGAGCCGAGATCGCGCCACTGCACTCTAGCCTGGGTGACAGAGCGAGACCGTCTCAAAAAAAAAAAAAAAAAAAAAAAAAAAAAAAAGGAAAAGAAAAAGAAAAAACAAGTGGGAAAGAGGAAAAAAAAGTGATGGTAGTAGAAGACAGAGAAAGATAAGATTAGGTGGAGGTGGGTGGAAACCCTTCTCTTTGCCTTTTCCTTTCCTACCTGGCCTGATAGGTTAAGGCACTCAGGTCCTCTAATCAGATCCCTACCCTCAACACAAAGGGTCTTTCAGCACCTCGTTGGGAGACAGCACCACTATTTAAACAGGCCCTTCCCCATTCCCCTCATTGTTTCAAGATAAGGTTAGGCATTGTTCTAGATGCCATGGGGATCCTATCCCCTGAATTCTTACTGTTGAGGAACTAACATATACTTTAGCCACTCAAAGCTTTTACCATGTACAATTAATTTTCAAAAATCACAAGCCATTTTTGTTATACAGAATCCCTGTCTCCAAAATTTGTTCTTAATTTTTTTTTTTTTTTTTTTTTTTGAGAAGGAGTCTTGCTCTGTTACTCAGGTTGGAGTGCGATCTTGGTTCAGTGCAACCTCTGCCTCCTGAGTTCAAGCAATTCTCCTGCCTCAGCCTCCTGAGAAGCTGGGATTACAGGCGTGTATCACCACGCACAGTTACTTTTTGTATTTTTAGTAGAAATGGGGTTTCACCATGTTGGCCAGGCTGGTCTCGCACTCCTGACCTCAAGTGATCCACCGACCATGGCCTCCCAAAGTGCCAGGATTACAGGTGTGAGCCACTGTGCCTGGCAATTTTTTGTATTTTTTTTTTTTTTTTTTGAGATGGAGTCTCATTCTGTCGCCCAGGCTGGAGTCAAGTGGCATGATCTTGGCTCACTGCAACCTTTGCCTCCTGGGTTCAAGCGATTCTTCTGCCTCAGCCTCCCAAGTAGCTGGGATTACAGGCATGTGCCACCATGCCTGGCTAATTTCTATAGTTTTAGTAGAGACAGGGTTTCACCATGTTGGCCGGGCTGGTATCAAACTCCTGACCTCAGGTGATGTGCCCGCCTCAGACTCCCCAAGTCCTGGGATTACAGGCATGAGCCACCATGCCTGGCCAATTTTCGCATTTTTAGTAGAGATGGGGTTTCAACATGTTAGCCAGGTTGATCACAAACTCCTGACCTCAGGTAATCGGTCTCCCAAAGTGCTGAGATTACAAGTGTGAGCCACTGCGCCCAGTTTTCTTTTTAAACTTAAGAGACAGGGTCTCACTCTGTCCCCCAGGCTGGAGTCTAGCGGCACAATCACAGTCACTACAGCCTTGACCTCCTGGGCTCAAGTGACCCTGCAGCCTTAGACTCCAGAGTAGCTGAACTACAGGCATGTGCCACTATTCTTGGCTAATTTTTTTATTTTTTACTTTTTGGTAGAGATTGGTACTCACTATTTTACCCAGGCTGTTCTCAAACTCTTGGCTCCACGGAATCCTCCTTACTTGGCCTCCCAAATTGCTGGGATTACAGGTATGAATGACCACATCCAGGCTAAAAAAAATCTTTAAAGAATTGTTGGTATAATGCTTTCCTTGAGACAGCTTAGTAACATTGATTCACATTATAAAGACCAACACAACCCATTTTTTAGAGATTAATTTCACCAGTCCAGAATGCAAAAAGTAAAGAACAATAAAAATATAAAGTACTGTGATTCAGAATGGTCTAAAATATGAGTTAAAGCACAAATACACAGAAGGTTTTGTGTGGGAGACCCCAGAGAAAGTCAGCTGCTAATTGTCAGTGCTATCAAAGTCGACTACAATGAGTCTTCTCTGGACTAGGTTTATAACCCAGATGCATTTCTTACTTGTTACATTTCATTTTTGGAGTTACTAGAGTGATTTGAATGAGGCCTCCAGGAGAATGTGACATTTTATTAGCTAGCGGTTTGAGGACATTTTCTGATTGGCTGGTGGTTTGCATACCATTCTGTGGAATAAAAACCTCTGCTAGCTCTTGTAGCTTACACAATTGGAAACAACAGGATCTAGATGCAGATTAGCTGCTATGGGGTCTATCCTTAGGCAGGCATTTCAACAGGATTCTTGATGGATTGTGTCCAGACTCAGAGTAACCTGATCATATATAACCTTGGCAATATTCACACTGTGCTTCTTCCCCTTCCACAATTAAGGCTCTGGATGCTGGAAGAAACAAGGTTCAACTCTTTTTTTCCCCCTGAGCCACTTAATGCCTTCTTAGATATTTGGGATGATGGTGAGAGAAAGATTCTGAAAGAAGGAGCCTTCAGTGCTCCCCTTCAGCTTCTATAGTGAAAGGGCTGGGCACTCTGATCTAAATTCTACTAATACATTGAGGAAAATGTAACATTTAAAGAAAACAAATCTGGATACTAGGAAGAAGGAGTGGATGTGGGCAAGCAAAAACAATAAATATTCACTACCCTGGGGAAGGGGCCTTCATTGCCAGGCAAATGTTTTCAAAGACAGAGACATAAAAAGGAATTTGGAAGTGTAGACCAAATACAAAAAGATCATCATCAAAAAGATCTTGAGTAAGTTTGGAGAGCATACCTTCTAAGGAGCATGCTTCCTAAGGTCATGACCCAGAAGTGATGCATATTACTTTCAGCCAGATCGTCTTGATTATAATCCGGTTGGGCATGCCTAGCTGCAATCCATGTGAAAACCATTAAACCTGTTATTAAAGGAGGAAGGGGAAAGTAGATCCCAGGACAACTGGCAGTACCTACCACATTGACAATACCAAGTTCTAATGAGGCTGTGGAACAATTGAAATTCACATATACTGTTGATGAGAGTATAAATACATACTTAGAGTAATTTGGGCTGGATGCAGTGGCTCATACCTGTAATCCCAGCACTTTGAGAAGCCAATGTGGCCAGATCATTTGAGGTCAGGAGTTCAAGACCAGCCTGGCCAGCATGGTGAAACCCCATCTCTACTTGAAAAAAAAAATACAAAAATTAGTTAGGCGGAGTGGCATATGACTGTAATCTCAGCTTCTCAGGAGGCTAGAGCAGGAGAATCACTTGAACCTGGGAGGTGGAGGTTGCAGTGAGCTGAGATCACGCCACTATACTCCAGCCTGGGCGACAGAGTAAGAAAAAAAAAAAGAAAAACCTCAAGCCTAAAATTCAGTCTAAGTTATTGCTAGTAACTTCAGAAGCCTGAAAGAAGCAAATTCAATCATTTTGGAAAGAACTTCATCCCACATCTCAAAACATTTCCCTAAAAACCTGTTCTAAGAAAAACAAATTACTAAACACACAAGGAAATAAGAAAGAAATGAGTACAAGAAATAATAATAAAAAGAAGAATTATACTCTCAAAAACTTCATATATTGAAATTATTAGATACCAAATATAAAATTAAAATGTTGGTTTTATTTCAAGAATTAAAAAGACTTCAGCCGGGCACAGTGGTGCATGCCTGTAATCTCAACACTTTGGGAGGCTGAGACAGGCAGATCACCTAAGGTCAGGAGTTGAAAACCAGCCTGGCCAACATGATGAAACCCCACCTCTATTAAAAATACAAAAATTAGCTGGTGGTGGTAGTGCATGCCTGCAGTCACAATGGCTACTCAGGAGATTGAGGCAGGAGAATTGCTTGAACCCAGGAGGCAAAGGTTGCAGTCAGCTGAGATCACAGCACTGCAATTCCCGTCTGGGCAATAGAGCAAGATTTCATCTCAATAAAAAGAAACACACACACACACACACACACACACAGATCTGAAAAAGAACAAAACAGAACTTCTAGTAATAAAAAAATCTAATTGAAATAAAAAACTGAATGAATGAGTGAATTTACCAGTTTAGCAGCATATTAGACAAAGCTGAAGAGATAATCAGAAAACTGAAAGACAGAATTGGGGAAAGATCCAGATGGCATACAAGAGAAAGAAATAGAAAATATGTAAAAGAGGTCAAAATATTTGGAAGACTGAGGCCAGGTGTGGTAGCTCATGCCTATAATCTCAACACTCTGAGAGGCTGAGGCGGGTGGATCACTTGAGGCCAGGAGTTTGAGACCAGCCTGGCCAACATAGTGAAAACCTGTTTTTACTAAAAATACAACTTTAGCTAGGCATGGTGGTGTGTACCTGTAATCCCAGCTACTCAGGACCCTGAGGCAGAAGAATTGCTTGAACTTAGGAGGTGAAGGTTTCAGTGAGCCAAGATTGCACCACTGCTCTCCAGCCTGGGTGACAGAGTGAGACTCCATCTAAAAAAAAAATAATAATAAATTTAAAAAAAATATATATATATATATATACACACATACATATACACACACACATATATATATCCTTTCTTTAAGAGTGAGAAGATCTAACAATTTTATTTTATTTTGTGTTTTTTAAGTTGTTGTACCTGTCCTGTATCTCTTTTTCTCTTCTCCTCCTCTTTTTTAGATTGTTAGTTTCTTATTTATTGATTGATGTAATTTGGCTCTGTGTCCCCACCCAAATCTCATGTTGAATTGTAATTCCCAGTATTGGGGGAGGGACCTGGTGGGAGGTGATTAGATCATGGGGGCGGACTTCTCCCATGTTTTTCTCATGATAAGTGAGCTTTGCGATCTGATGGTTTAAAAGCGTGCAGCACTCCCCCCTTAGCTCCCTCTCTGTCTCTCTCCTGCTCTGCCATGGTAAGACATGCTTGCTTCCCTTTCAATTTCTGCCATGATTCTAAGTTTTCTGAGGCATCCCCTCACTGTGCTTCTGGTACAGCCTGCAGAACTATGAGTCAGTTAAACCCCTTTTCTTCATAAATTACCCAGTTTTAGGCATTATAGATTTTTATAGCAGAGTGAGACCCTGTCTCAAATAAATAATAAATGTATCTGTGATTTATTTATTTATTTACTTACTTACTTGAGACAGGGTCTCACTCTGCTACCCAGACTGGAGTGCAGTGACAGGATTATAGCTCACTGTATCCTCAACTCAGGGAATCAAGGAATCCCTCTGCTTCAGTTTCCCAAGTAGCTGAGACTACAGGTGCATGCTACTGCTCCCAACTAATTTTTGTATTTTTTGTAGAGACAGGGTTTCACCTTGTTGCCTAGGTTGATCTCAAACTCCTGGGCTCAAGTGATCCTCCTGTCTCATCCAGTTTCTTTTCTTTTCTTTTTTTTTTTCCAAGACAGAGTCTCACTCTGCTGCCCAGGCTGGATGGACTGCAGTGGCACAATCTTGGCTCACTGCAACCTCCACCTCCCCAGGTTCAAGTCATTCCCTCACCTCAGCCTCCTGAATACCTGGGATTACATGTGAATGCCACCACGCCCAGCTAATTTTTATATTTTCAGTGGAGACAGGGTTTTACCATGTTGGCTAGGCTAGTCTTGAACTCCTGACCTCAGGAGTCCACTGGCCTCAGCCTCCCAAAGTGCTGAGATTACAGGCCTGAGCCACTGCACCTGGCCCAGTTTCTTTTTTTATAACTTATTTTACCTCTCTTGGGTTGGAATTACATGCTTTGTTTCTTTAGCTAATTAACCCAGATTTT
Organism: Sapajus apella; assembly: GCF_009761245.1. Classification (NCBI taxonomy): domain Eukaryota; kingdom Metazoa; phylum Chordata; class Mammalia; order Primates; family Cebidae; genus Sapajus; species Sapajus apella. The sequence continues at coordinate 28,201,842 of NW_022436960.1, forward strand.
TTCCTCTCAATGATGTTAATTTTTTATTAGTAGTATTAATAAATTATGACTTATGAGCACATTGATAACAGAAATTGCACTGAGAAAACAGACACAGGCCAAGTTTTCTGAATTTCAAATACGTTTATATTAACATATTCTATTTTAGAAAAGCAGCACAAAGAATATGTCTTAAGTAGTTTATGTAATATAAAGTCATCTATGCGTCAATCTATTATACTTATTTTTTTTTTTTGAGTTAGAGTTTCACTCTTGTTGCCCAGGCTGGAGTGCAATGGTTCGATCTCGGCTCACTGCAACCTCTACCTCCTGGGTTCAAGCGATTCTTCTGCCTCAGCCTCTTGAGTAGCTGCGATTTTTACAGGCATGTGCCACCACACCCAGATAATTTTGTATTTTTAGTAGAGACTGGGTTTCTCCACATTGGTCAGGCTGATCTTGAACTCCTGACCTCAGGTGTTCTGCCCACCTCAGCCTCGCAAAGTGCTGGGATTACAGGCGTGAGCCACCACACCTGGCCCATTATACTTATTAAAGTGTATCTCCCACTTTGTAATTTCTAGAGTGAGTGAACATGTTGTAGTATTTGTGGTGTAACTTATATAATATATAATACAATATATAATACACACAGTATATAATACACAACGATAATTCAGAGACTATTAAATGATGACCTATTACGAGTTTAGGTACCTCAGATGAAAATTTTTAGGGCATTAACATTTTCCTTTTGAAGATGTATTTACTGTGATAAACCACAGTGACCACTTGGAATACATAGAATTGTATGTGTCAAGGAACACACAGCATTATATATGAAATAAAGCATAAGTATTTACACATACCTGCAACCTGTGTTTTGTTTGATTGCATTATGTATTGCCCAATCTTCAAATAATATTGAAAGCATTTAAAATAAAGTTTGGGAAGGTACAGTGGCTCATGCCTGTAATTCCAGCACTTTAGGAGGCTGAGGTGGGCAATCGGTTGAGCTCAGGAGTTTGAGACCAACCGAGGCAACATGGGAAAACCCCATTTCTACAAAAAAATACAAAAATTAGCTGGGTGTGCTGTCCCAGCTGCTTGTGAGGCTGAAGTGGAAGGATGGCCTGAGCCAAGGAGGCAGAAGTTGCAGTGAGCTGAGATTGTGCCACTATACTCCAGAGCCTGGGTGACAGAGCCAGACCCTGTCTCAAAAAACAAAACAAAATAAACAAAACAACAACAAAACAACCTTAAATGGGTAAGATCTTAGAGCAACATTTCCTTTGATAATTACACTTTCATTTCCCACTGTGCCTTGCTTTGATCTACATATCTATACTTACTTTTGTGGTTTAAAAAAAAAAAAGATAACATTAAATTTACCACCTGCAATGATTTGAATATGTCTCATCCAAAATGTATGTGTTGTCACTGTGTAGTATTAAGAGGTGGAATTCTTTTTCTTTTTTTTTTGAAATAGAGTTTTACTCTTGTGCCACTTGACTCCGTGCCACAATTGTGGCTCACTGCAACCTCCTACTCCCGGGTTCAAGCAGTTCTGCCTCAGTCTCTTGAGTAGCTGGGATTACAGGTGTGTGTCACCATGCCCAGCTAATTTTTTTGTATTTTCAGTTGAGACAGTGTTTCACCATGCTGGCCAGGCTGGTTTTGAACTACTGACCTCAGGTGATCTGTCTGCCTCGGCCTCCCAAAGTACTGGGATTACAGGCGTGAACCACCGCGCAAGGCTGAGAGGTGGGAATCTTTAAGAGGTGATTAGGCCAGTAGGGCTCCTCCCTCATTAACAGGATTAAGGCCCTTATGCAGCCTTCGACTAACTTGTCATCTGTTTGCAACATGAGGACACAGTAAGAAGGGCCTCATCAGATGCTAGTGGCTTCTTCTTGGGCTTCCCTTACTTACACTCCAGAACTGTGAAAAAATAAATTTCTGTTTTTTATGCATTACCTAATCTCTGGTATTTTGTTATAGCAGCACAAACTAAGACATCTTAACCTGTTCAGACATACCGTACCCTTCAGTACTGTGAAGCATGTTTACATTGTTGGGCAACAGATCTACACAGCTCTTTCATCTTGTAATAGTGAAAATCTGTACCCACTAAACACTAATTTCCCCTCCTCCCTCTATCCTCCCACTTCCTGGATCTCTGACAAATATCTCTTTAGGATTCTGCTTTGAATTGTTTTGAAAATATACCCAGAGTGGGATTGCCAGATCATATGGTAATTCTATTTTAAATTTAAGTTTTTTTTAACGAGTGAGTCTCACTCTAAGGCCCAGGCTGGAGTGCAGTGGAATGTTCTTAGCTCACTGCAACCTCTACCTTTTGGGTTCAAACAATTCTCCTGCTTCAGCCTCCCAAGTAGCTGGGATTACAGGTGCCCACCACCACGCCTGGCTAATTTTTGTATTCTTTTAGTAGAGATAGGATTTCACTATGTTGGCCAGGCTGGTCTCAAATTTCTAACCTCAGGTGATCTGGCTGCCTTAGCCTCACAAAGAGCTGGGATTACAGACATGGGCCACTGTGCCCGGTGTAGTTTTAATTTTTTGAGAAAACTCCATATTGTTTTCCATAATGGCAATACCATTTTACATTCCCACCAATAATGAACAAGGGTTCTAACTTCTTCATATCCTTACCAGCACTTGTTATTTTCTGTTCTTTAGAGAGTGGCCACCCTAATAGATGTGAGGGGATACCTTATTGTAGTTTTGACTTGCAGTTCTTCCTGTGATTAATGATGTTGAATATCTTTTCTTATGCTTGCTTGCCATTCATCTATCTTCTTCGTAGAATTGTCTATTCAACTCCTTTGCCTATTTTTAAATAGGATCACATATATTTTCTCTCATCCTGTAGGCTGCCTTTCACTCTAGGTTGATTGTTTGATATACAGAAATTTTAAAGTTTGATGTATTCCCATTTGCCTATTTTTGTTTTTGTTGCCTAGGCTTTTAGTGTTTTGGTGTCATATGCAAGAAAACACTGCCAAATTCGATGTCCTAAAGTGTTTCCCTAATGTCTTTTTGCTTGTTTTTGTTTTGAGATAGGGTCTCCCTCTGTTGCCCAGACTGGAGTGCAGTGGTGTGATCATGGCTCACTGCAGCCTTGACCTCCTGGGCTCAAGTGATCCTCTTGCCTCAGCCTCTCCAGTAGCTGGAACTACAGGATCGCATCACCACATCCAGAAAATTTTTGAACTTTTTGTAGAGACAGGGCTTCTCCATGTTGCCCAGGCTGGTCTCAAACTTCTGGGTTCAAGTGATCTGCCTGCCTCAGCCTCCCAAAGTGCTGGGATTACAGGCATGAGCCACAGTACTTGGGCCCCAATGTTTTATTCCAGGAGTTTTATAGTTTTAGGCCTTACATTTAGGTCTGTAATCCATTTTGATTTAATTTTTGCATATGGTATAAGGTTCAACTTCATTATTTTGCATGTGAACATCCAACTTTCTCAACATTATTTGTTAAAGAGACTGCCTTTTCCCCAGTCTTATTACTCTTGTTGAAAATCATTTGGCCAAATATCCAAGGGTTTATTCCTGGGATCTTTATTCTGTTCCATTGGTCTATATATCTGTCTTTATGCCAGTAACATCCTTTCTTGATTACTGCTACTTTGTAGTATGCAGTCAGAAATTGTGAGATCTCCAACTTTGGTCTTCTTTTTCAAGATTTTTTTTTTGGCTATGTGGGGTCCCTTGAAATTCTTACATGAATTTTAGGATGGCTTTTTCTATTTCTGCAAAAGTGCCATTGGGATTTTCTATTTTCTTTTTTCAAGATGGAGTCTTGCTCTGTTGCCCAGGCTGGAGTGCAGTGTGATCTTGGCTCACTGCAACCTCCGTCTCCGAGGCTCAAGCAATTCTCCTGCCTCAGCCTCCAGAGTAGCTGGGACTACAGGTGCGCACCACCATGCCTGGCTAATTTTTGTATTTTTTAGTAGAGACGGGGTTTCACCGTGTTGGCCAGTCTGGTCTCGAACTCCTGACCTAGTGATCTGCCCGCCTTGGGTTTCCAAAGTGCTGAGATTACAGGGGTGAGACACCACGCCTGGCCTGGCATTGGGATTTTCATAGGGATTACATTGAAGCTGTAGATTGTTTTGGGTAGTATAGATAGATATCTTAATGACATGGGGTCTTCCAATCCATGAGTGTGGGATGTCTTTCTGTTTTTTGTATTTTTAAAAAATTTCTTTTAGCAATGTTCTATAATTTTCAGTGTACAAATCTTTAACCTCTTTGGTTAGTTTTACTGCTAAGTAGTTTATCCTTTTTGATAAAATACGTAGCAAATGTGATTGGTTTCTTAATTTATTTTTCAGGTTGGTCATGTCATTATTACTGTAGAGAAATGCCACCAATTTTTGTGTGTTGATTTTGTATCTGAAACTTTGCTGAAATCATTTATTCAGTGTAACAGTGTTTTGTGAATTCTTTAGAGATTTTGACATATAAGATCACATCATCTGTGAATAGAGATCATTTTACTTCCCTTCCAATTTGGATACTTTTTATTTATTTTTCTTTCCTAATTCCTCCAACTTTTTAACATATACTGTATCAATTGGTATAGGCCAAAGTCATGCTTCAGTAATAAAAGCAAACAAGCAAACAACAACCCAAACATCAGTGGCTTAAAACAAGAAATGCTTCCTTACTCTTCACCCTAATGTTACCACCGTGAACTGGCTGAGATGTTCTGTGGGACCCAGGCCAAGCAAAGTTCCATTTCCAGACTTTCGTGATTACCAACACAGGGCAAAGGGGGCACAGCTACTCATATAATGACTTAAAGCTTCTGTCTAGAAATGATGTATGTCGTCTTCATTCACGTTTCATTGGCCAAAGCAAGTCACCTTGCCACACCGGACTTCAAAGGTGGTAGGGAAGAGCAATCCTATCTTGGTCCATGAAGTAGAGAGCCAGAAATATTTGGTGACAAGCACAAGCCATTGCTACATTCTACCCTTCTGTTTACCAAATGTTGAACTCACTTTCCCAATCACAGGCAAAGTATACACAATTCCCTCGCCTACGGAGACAATCCTAAAGTCCTGTCCAGTAATGGCATCATGCTCAAGGACCACCACATCCAGGTGATACAAAGTAGAAGTATACGTACGTGATGCAAGAAAGAGGTATATGTAGCAGTTTCTATATTAGGAGGTGTGGCTTCACTTGATGTAGAGACTTATGCTTCAACAGGACAAATAATCTGCCTTCAAACACCACACATACAATGGTGGAACAGGCAAAGAACATCTACAGTGAACACTCCCATTTAAAAAAATGGAAAATAGAAGGCTGGGTGTGGTGGCTTATTCCTGTAATTTCAGCACTTCGGGACATGAGGCAGGAGGATCACTTGAGACAGGAGTTCGAGACCAGCCTGGGCAACATGGCGAAACCCTGACTCTACTGAAAAAAAAACAACCAAAAATTAGCTAGGTGTGGTGGTGCATGCTTATAGTCCCAGCATTCGGGTGGCTGAGGCAGGAAAATCATTTGAACCTGAGAGGCAGAGGCTGCAGTGAGCCAACATCGCACCACTGCACTCCAGCCTGGGTGACAGAGTGAGATTCCTCTTAAAAAGAGAGAGAGAGAGAGAGAGAGAGAGAGAGAGAGAGAGGCTGGGTGCAGTGGCTCATGCCTGTAATCTCAACACTTTGGGAAGGCGAGGCAGGTGGATCACGAGGTCAGATTGAGACCATCCTGGCCAACATGGTGAAACCCCATCTCTACAAAAAATACAAAAATTAGCTGGGTGTGGTGGCAGGCACTCGTAATCCCAGTTACTCAGGAGGCTGAGGCAGGAGAATCACTTGAACCCAGGAGGCGAAGATTGGAGCGAGCCAAGATCACACCGCCACTGCACTCCAGCCTGGCAACAGAGAAAGACTCTGTCTCAAAAAAAAAAAAAAAAAGAGGAATAGAAAAAGAAAACAAAGGACACAACAGCAGTGACTAGTCTGTAGCATCATACTTTGGGGATAATGAATTTAGAAAAGCTAAAAATAAAAGGATGGACAAAATATATAAGGTAAATGCAATACAAAAAGAAGCAAAAACAGCAGAAGTCCTGTTCTTACTATCAGAAAAAGTAGAATTCAGGCCAAAAATCATTAGATGAGGCAAAAGGATACATTATAATGCCTGATATGGTTTGGCTGTGTCTCCACCCAAATCTCATCCTGAATTATGGCTCCCATAATTCCTGTGTGTTGTGGGAGGGACCCAGTGGGAAATAATTGAATCACGAGGGCAATTTCCCCCATACTGTTCTCGTGGTAGTGACTAAGTCTTGCCAGATCTGATGATTTCATAAGGGGTTTCCCTTTTTGCTTGGCTCTCATTCTCTCTTGTCTGCTACCATGTAAGATTTGCCTTTCACTTTCCATCATGATTGTGAGAACTTTCCAGCCACGTGGAAATGTGAGTCCATTAAACCTTTTTTTCTTTATAAATTACCCAGTCTCTGATAAGTCTTTATCAGCAGCATGAAAATGGACTAGTACAATGACAAAGGCTACAATTAAGAACTATATCAGTTATGAGTATCCATGCACAAAACAATACAGTAGCAACTTTCATGAAGTCGAAACTCTAAGTAGTGAAAAAAAAAAAAGAGAATGCACTAGTATTAGGACACTCTAATGTATTTTTCTGCTTTTGACTTCTCAAAGCGTCAAAAAATAGAAAGTATAAGCATAGGCTGGGTGTGGTGGCTCACGCCTGAAATCCCAGCACTTTGGGAGGCTGAGGTGGGTAGATCACCTGAGGTCATGGGTTCAAAACCAGCCTGGCAAAACCCCGACTCTACTAAAAATACAAAATTAGCTGGGTGTGGTGAAGCATGCCTGTGATCTCAGCTACTTGGGAGGCTAAGGCAGGAGAATCATTTTAACCTGGGAGATGGAGGTTGCAGTGAGCCAAAATCACACCATTGCACTCCAGCCTGGGCAACAAGAGCGAAACTTTGTCTCAAAAAAAAAAGCATACAGAAGACCTAAACAATCAGGTGGATCTTACGGATAAAATATTAAGCCTACATAACAGAGAGTGTACCTCCTTTTCAAGTGTACATTGTACTTTCATGACATTTTCCATCTGTTAGCCCACAAAGAAAACCTCAATATTTTCCATATTGCATATTCAAACAGCATATTCTTTTTTGATTTTTTCTTTTTTCTTCTTCTTTTTTTGAGACAGGGACTCGCTCTGTTGTTCAGGGTGGAGTGCAGTGGTGTGATCACTGCTCACTGCAGCCTCGACCTCCTTGGCTCAAGCGACCTTTCTGCCTCAGCCTCCCTAGTTGCTGGGACTACACAGTTGCACTATCACACCCAGCAAAATTTTAAATTTTTTGTAGAGATGGGATTTCATCATGTTGCCCAGCCTGGTCTGAAACTCCTAGGCTCAAGTGATCCGTCCGCCTCAGCTTCCCAAAGTGCTGGGATTACAGTAATGAGCCACTGTATGTGGCCTATTTTTTCTTTTACATGTCTTTTTCTGTTAATTAATGAAGCATAATTTACACACAGTGGAATGCAATCATTTTGTGTGCATTTTTGTTTTGACAAATCAATATATCAAGTAATCATCACAACAATCAAAATAGATCGTTTTTAGAAACAATGAATTCCCTACCAGTTCCATTGTGCCTGTACCCAGCCAATACCCTACCTCCACCTCAGGCAAACAATGATTTACTTTCTTCTTTTCTTTTTCTTTTTTTTCGTGGACACTTCTAATACCATAAAAAATGATTTACTTTTTATCATTATAGATCAGATTGGTCTTTTCTAGAGTTTCACGTAAAGGGAATCATACAGTATGTAGATGCTTCTTGACTTATGATGGGCCTACATCTCAATAAACCTTTTTATTAAGTTTTATTTTTTGTAGAGATGGGTCTCCCTATGTTGCACAGACTGATCTCAAACTTTTGGGTGTAAGCAATCCTCCTGCCTTGGCCTCCCAAAATGCTGGATTACAGGCATGTATCCACCATGCCCCACCCCAATAAATCTTGTGTAAATCAAAATATTGTAAGCTGAAAATGCATGTCATACACTAATAAATTCATTGTAAAGTCAAAAAATCTTAAACCATCCTAAGTCAGGCACCATCTGTATATTTTGTATCTGGCTTCTTTTGCTTTGATTTTGAGATTCATCTATGTTATTCTATCGGTGGTTTATATCTTTTATTGCTAAACAGTATTCCATTATGTGAACGCACCACATTTTTTTCATCCATTTATCTGGTTATGCAGAGGCCCGCAATCCCTGGGCCACAAACCATTAGTGGCCTGTGGCCTGTTAGGAACTGGGCCACACAGCAGATGAGTGGCGGGCAGGCAAGTGAAGCTTCATCTGTATTTACAGCAACTCCCCATTGTTCACATTACTGCCTGAGCTCCTGTCGGATCAGCTGCAGTGTTAGATTCTCATAGGAGCCTGAACCTCATCGTGAACTGCATGCTTAAGGGATCTAGGTTGTGTGCGCCTTATGAGAAGCTAATGCCTGATGATCTGTCCCTGTCTCCCATCAACCCCAGATAGGACCATCTAATTACAGGAAAACAAGCTCAGGGCTCCCACTGATTCTACATTATGGTGAGTTGTATAATTATTTCATTATATATTCTAATGTAATAATAATAAAATGCACAATAAATGTAATGTGCTTGAATCATCAAGAAACCATGCCCTACTGCCACCTGTGGAAAAAGTCTCCCATGAAACCAGTCCCTGGTGCTAAAAAGGTTGGGGACCACTGTGTTTACAGACACTTGGTTTGTTTCCACTTTTTGTCTACTATGAACAAAAATAATATGAGCATTTGTGTCCACATCTTTGAATGGACATATATTTTCATCTCTCTTGGGTAGTTACCTAGGAGAGGAACTGTATGGTAAGTTTATCTTTCCCTTCTCTTCATTTCCAGCCGTTCTGTGCCATTCCATTCTAGGAGTCTTGTAAATAACATACAGCCACAAGATTAAAAAAACATCCAATCTGAGTATCTGTCTTTTAATAAGGCTATTTAACCCAGTCACATTCATTATGACTACTGCACGTCTAGTCTTATTCCTACCATGTTACTTCATGTTTTGTATTTACCATTGCTGCTTCTTCCTTCTCTTCTGCATTTTTTTTTTCTTTTAGTTTAAAAAAAATTTACACATAGTGGGCAGGTGCCGTGGCTCATATCTGTATTCCCAGCACTTTGGGAGGCCAAGTCAGGTGGATCATCTGAGATCGGGAGTTTGAGACCAGCCTGACCAAAATGAAGAAACCCTGTCTCTACAAAAAAATTTAAAAACACACAAAAAACCAAAAAATTAGCCGGATGTGGTGGCAGGCGCCTGTAGTCCCAGCTACCTGGGAGGCTGAGGCAGGAGAATCACTTGAACCCAGGAGGTGGAGGTTGCAGTGAGCCAAGATCGCACCACTGCACTCCAGCATGGTGACAGAGAGAGACTCCATCTCAAAATAGAAATAAATTTAAAAAATTTACACATAGTGAAACATACAGTTCACCAATGGTGCAATTACATACATTTTGACAAATTCTGCTTTTAAAAAATTAATTGAATTTCTCTTTTCTGTTTTCTCTCTGGGTTTAGGAGACATACATTCCATATTAATTATGATTACGTGTGGCTATATAAAGTAAAGCCCAGGTAGGCACTTCCAATGTGTTGGTAAATATGGTCTCTCAATTTTAAAGCTTATGTTTAAAGCTTTTAACAGTCCTCCCACAGAAAAAGAGCATAACTCGTCAGTGAAAGCTCTGGTTACAACTATTTGGCTTGTCTTTGATATCCAGGTTTGAAATAATCACAATGGCAATGGGATTAAGGATATTATAACTGGCCTAGCCAGGATGATTCCACCCATATTACAGGGGGCGGGGTGGCAGGAGGAGTGAGTCACAATCCAGTTGTAGAATATTGATTTTTTTTTTTTTTTTGGGACGGAGTCTCATTCTGTAGCCCAAGCTGGAGTGCAGTGGCGCGATCTCGGCTCACTGTAACCTCCGCCTCCCAGACTTAAGTGATTCTCATGCCTCAGCCTCCTGAGTAGCTGGGACTACAGGTGCATAGCACCACGCCTGGCTAATTTTTTTAAAATTTTAGTAGAGACAGGGTTTCACCATGTTGCCCAGGGCGGTCTCGAACTCTTGAGCTCAGGAGATCCACCTGCCTTGGCCTCCCAAAGTGCTGGGATTGCAGGCATGAGCCACTGTGCCCAGACTGATATTGATTTATCTAAGGAATTCTGTACCAGTGAAGAAAGGGAAGGGAAAGCATTATCTTCATACCTTTTTCTATCCATTTATATATATACTGTACATTTCTAAATAAACAATTATATATTTTTGTGATATTAAAACTTAAAAGTGATATCACACTGTACCTAACTGTTCTACAATTTACTTTCTCTTAATAATAGATCATACAGTTATTTCCATTTAAGTAATATAGCTCAATCTTATTTATATTAATTGAGGTAAAAGACACATAACAGAACATTTACCATGCCAGTTATTTTATTTTGTTTATTTATTTATTTAGAGATGGAGTTCTGCTCTGTCACCAGGCAGAGTTCTGCTCTGTCTGAAGTGCAGTGGCGCGATCTTAGCTCACTACAACCTCTGCCTCTTGGGTTCAAGCGATTCTCCTATCTCAGCTTCCCAAGTAGCTGGGATTACAGACACACACCACCATGCCCAGCTAGTTTTTTGTATTTTTCATAGAGACAGGATTTTGCCATGTTGACCAGGCTGGTTTTGAACTCCTGACTTCAGGTGATCCACTGGCCTCAGCCTCCCAAAGTGCTGGGATTGCAGGCATAAGCCACTGTGCCCGACCATCTTAACCACTTTAAAGCATATAGTTCAGTGGCTTTAGTACATTCATACTGTTGTACAAATAATCTCCAGAACTCTTTTCATCTTGCAAAACTGAAACTCCATACCCTTTAAACAATTCTGTATTCCCCCCTCCCCACAGCCATGGCAATCACCACACTACTTTCCATCTCTGTGAATTTCACTACTATAGATACCTCATATAAGTGGAATCATACAGTATTTGTCTTTTTGTGACTGATTTATTTCATTTAACATAATGTCTTCAAGGTTCATCGATGTTACAGCATGTGTCAGAATTTCTTTCCTTTGTAAGGCTGAGTCATATTCCATTGTATGTACAGAGCACGTTTTGTTGATCTAGTCATCTGTTGATGGACACTCAGGTTGCTTCCACCTCTTGGCTATTGTAAATAATGTCATGATCAACATGGGTGTACAAATACTCTCTTTTTTTTTTTTTTCAGGTGGAGTTTCACTCTTGTTGCCTGGGCTGGAGTGCAATGGTGCAAACTCAGCTCACTGCAACCGTTGCCTCCCACTATACCATTTTACATTTCCACTAAAATGCAGAGGGTTCTCTGATTTGCTTCTTTCCTTTTTTTTAGAGACAGTGTCTTGCTCTGTTGCCCAGGCTGTAGCGCAATGGCACAATCATAGCTCACTGCAGCCTCGAATTCCTGGGCTCAGGCCTCTCACTTCAGCCTCCAGAGTAGCTGGAACTATGGGCATGTGCAGTGCACAGCTAAGGGTTATGCTTTCTACATATCCTCACAAACACTGTGTATCCTCACAAAAACTATTGCTTCTTTCTTTTAATAATGGCTAACGGGTGTGAGGTAGTAACTCATTGTGGTTTTAATTTGCACTTCTCTAATGATTAGTGATACTGACCATCTTTTCTTGTTTCTTGCCATTTGTATATCTTCTTTGGAGAAATGTTTAAATCCTTTGTCCATTCTTAAATCTATCTCATTTTTTGTAGATGTTCATGACATTCCATAGTTAACTGCCCCCCTGCCGGGTTTTTTTTTTTTTTGAGACGGAGTCTCCCTCTGTCGCCAGGCTGGAGTGCAGTGGTGCGATCTCGGCTCACCACAACCTCTGTTTCCTGGGTTCAAGCAATTCTTGTGCCTCAGCCTCCCCAGTTGCTGGGACTACAGGTGTGCACCACCATGCCGGCTATTTTTTTTGTATTTTAGTAGAGATGAGTTTTTACCATGTTGCCCAGGGTGGTCTTGAACCCCTGAGCTCAGGCAATCCACCCACCTCAGCCTTCCAAAGTGCTAGGATTATGGGCGTGAGCCACCGTGCCCAGCTACATTAAGATCCTTTTGATGGACATTTGTTTAAGTTTTTCTCTTTTGCAAACAGCAGTGCAGTAAACATCCTTTTAAGTGCTTCCTTGTACACATGTAAGTGTTTCTTCACAGATATACCACATTGTCCATGCAGAGGTATTTTAAAGTAAATCACCTGTATGATACCTACTAAGTAACCAAAAAATAGAATTGGGCTCACAAGATATCCACAATTTTTATTTTAGTGTATCTTGCCAACAGCTGTAAAAAGTGGTCATAAATATTTGCACTTCTGTCAGCATGACATTAGTTCTCATTTCTCCAAACCCTTGTTATACGTGTTGGAAAATCTCATCAGTCACTTGTTTTTTAGGGAAGGGGAATAAGTCTATAATTTTAATATATTGAAACTTGTCAATCTTTTTAGATTCTGCTTATTTAAGAATTCTATCCAAAGGTGATGGCCACATCTTTCTTTACATTTACTTTCCTAATGCTTCCATAGCTTAGAAATAAGTTTAGGCTGGGTGCTGTGGCTCATGACTATAATCCCAACACTTTAGAAGGCCAAGGTGGGCAACATGGCAAAACCCCATCTCTATAAGAAATACAAAATTCCCAGCTACTTGGGAGGCTGGAGTGGATCACGTGGGCCTGGGTAGATCAAGAATTTGGTATATGATTAAGGCGGTATTTCATTTCTGTGGAAAAAGGAAACTGTATTAAAAGGCCCAAGTAGTCTTTTTTTCTTTTTTTTCGAGACAGAGTTTCACTCTTTTGCCCAGGATAGAGTGCAATGGCGCAATCTCGGCTCACTGCAACCTCTGCTTCCTGGGTTCAAGCGAATTCTCCTGCCTCAGCCTCCCGAGTAGATGGGATTACAGGCATGCGCCACCATGCCCAGCTAATTTTTTTTTTTTTGTATTTTTAGTAGAGACAGGGTTTCTCCATGTTGGTCAGGTCTTGAACTCCCGACCTCAGGTGATCTGCCCACCATGGCCTCCCAAAGTTCTGGGATTACAGGTGTGAGCCACTGTGCCCAGCCAATTTTTTTTTTTTTTTCCCCAAATGGATAGCCACCATGCCATTGTATAATAATCACTAACATTTACTGAACAACACTTACTTGGGTCAGGTATTATTCAATTTAATCTCACTTTATCAGGTTTGAGGATTAAACATTTTAAAGAGGAAACAAGGAAGGCAACAAATGGTTATGTGGTTTGTCCAATTCATACATATATTAACTGGTGGAATTAGTATTCTAACCCTAACAGAATGACTCCAGACTACTGGGCCTTTTAATACAATTTCCTTTTTCCACAGAAATGAAATACCGCCTTAATCATATACCAAATTCCCACAAATATCTAGTTGGTTTTTTTTGTTGTTTGTTTTTAAGACAGTCTCATTGTATCGCCTAGGCTGGAGTGCAGTGGTGTCATCTTGGCTCACTGCAACCTCTGCCTCCCTGGTTAAAGTGAGTCTCCTCCTTCAGCCTCCTGAGTAGCTGGGACTACAGGTGTGCACCAACACACCAGGCTAATTTTTGTATTTTTAGTAGAGATGGGTTTTCACCATGTTGGCCAGGCTGGTCGCAAACTCCTGACCTCAAATGATCTGCCCCCCTTGGCCTTCCAGTGCTGGGATTATACATAGGTTTGTTAATGGATTTTCTATGGAGTTTTAATGGTCTATTTATTTATTCTTACACTACCTGTGATCATTTAAAAAATCTTATCTGGGCTCAACACAGCGGCTCATGCCTGCAATCCCAGCATTTTGGGAGGCCGAGGTGGGAGGATAGCTTGAGTCTAGGAATTTGAGACCAGCCTGGGCAACACAGTGTGAAATCCTGTCTCTACAAAAACAGAATTAGCTGGGAGTAGTGGCACATGCCTGTAGTTCCAGCTATTCTGAAAAGGCCGAGGCAGGATGACTTGAGCCCAGGAGATTGAGGCTACAGTGAAATGTGATTGCACCACTGCGCTCTAACCTGGGCAACAGAGAAGGATCCTGTCCTGTAAAAACAAACAACAAAACCCCCCTAATCTGATCATGTTATCCACCCTGCTTGAAATTTTAATAGCACCTTGTTTTTTTTTTGAGATGGAGTTTTGCTCGTTGCCTAGGCCTGAGTATAATGGTGCAGTCTCGGCTCACTGCAACCACCGCCTTCCAGGTCCAAGCGATTCTCCTGCCTCAGCCTCCCGAGTAGCTGGGATTACAGGTGTCCGCCACCACGCCTGGCTGATTTTTTTTATTTTCAGTTGTAGACAAGATTTCACCATGTTGCCCTGGCTGGTCTCAAACTCCTGACTTCAGGTGATCCACCCACCTTGGCCTCCTGAAGTGCGGGGATTACAGGGGTGAGCCACCGTGCCTAGCCAATAGCACCCAAGTGACCTAAGGATGAAGTCCAGACCCTTTGGCATATCGTGTAAGATCCCCCTCCCTTTGTCTCCTTCCTCAGGAGTCTCATGTGGGTACAGGCCCCTTCCGTGACATGATTTCCTATTTTCTAGTCATAAAAACCTCCTGGCAGCTATCTGAACAGGCCAAGCACATTCGCTCCATGTAACATTGTGCATTCTTGCCCTTTGTTCATACTGTTTCCTATGCTTCATCTTCTCTGCCTAATTTATTGGGCAAGTACCCACTCAATTTTAAGATGAGCTCAAACCTCATAACCTCTGGCCTTTCCTCCCTCCCCATCCCAACCAGTAGAAAAAAATCATTCTTTCCATCTTTATGTGCCTATGAAGTACCTCTGCTATTTTATTGTATTTATAAATTTACGTTTTTCTCTCCCACCGTAATGAGTGTCTTGAGGGCAGGACCATAACTTATTAAGCACCTAGTATACATTTAATAAATGTTTATTAAGTCAGTATAAAACAATGGCCATCAAATTATGTGAGCAATCATCAGAGTATCTGATTTCTAAAGAGATGCAATGACTTTTTTACTGTAAACTGACAATTTATAATTGTATAAATTTATGGGTTACAAAGTAATGTTATAAATTGTAGATATAATGTGGAATAATTAAATAGTTAACATATCCAATACCTCAAGTATATTTCCGTGATGAGAACATCAATTTTAAAATGTATAATAAAGTATATGCATTAAACTGTACAACAGAACTCAAAGTATAAAACATATTCTTCCTGTCTGAGATTTTGTACCCTTTGACAATCATTAATTTTTCTTTCTTTCTTTCTTTTTTTTTTTTTTGAGACAGTCTTACTCTGTCACCCAGGCTGGAATGCAGTGGCGCAAACTTGGCTCACTGCACCCTCTACCTCCTGGATTCAAGCGATTCTCCCACCTCAGCCTACCCAGTAGCTGGGATTATAGGCACGTGACACCACACCCGGCTAATTATTTTTTGCATTTTTAGTAGAGATGGGGGTTTTGCCATGTTGTCCAAGCTGGTCTTGAACTCCTGACCTCAGGTGATCCACCCGCCTCGACCTCCCAAAGTGCTGGGATTACAGGCATAAGCCACCGTCCCTGGCCTAAAATTTTTACGAGACAAAATATCCATTTCAAAACAGCATCAAAAAGTGAGAAGGCCAGGCACGGTGGCTCACGCCTCTAATCCCAGCACTTTGGGAGGCCAAAGTGTATTTTTCTGTACTGAAAATACAAAAGTTACTAAAAATACAAAAGTTAGCTGGGCATGGTGGTGGATGCCTGTAATCCCAGCTACTCGGCGGGCTGAGGTAGGAGAACTGATTGAACCCAGGACGTAGAGGTTGCAGGGGAGCCAAGATCATGCCATTGCACTCCAGCCTGGGTGACAAAGTGAGACTCCATCCTGAGGAAAAAAAGAAAGTATTTGTCTCTACTAAAAATACAAAAAAAAAAAAAAAAAAAAAAATTAGCTGGTCACGGTGGCAAGTGCCTGTAATCCCAGCTATTCGCGAGGCTGAGGCAGCGATTCTGAGAATTGTTTGAACCTGGGAAGCAGGGGTTGCAGTGAGCTAAGATTGCACCATTGCACTCTAGCCTGGGCAACAAGAGTGAAACTTCATCTCAAAAAAAAAAAAAAAAAAAGAGTGAGCAAATTTAACCATTCTCAGCTCACAATAGAGCAAATAGGTCAACAGAATAATAATTCACGCTATTGCATGTATAATGGACTGGCAACAAGAGAAAGTTCGTCGAAGAAAAGCAGAAAGGAACTGTGTCTTCTAAGAATTAGAATCGAGGGGCTCCATAATCATCTGGCATCCGTTCAATGTTGTACCTGATCAGGACACAAAATTAACACTGGTTAAGAAAGGTGAGTAGAGAACCCATCTAAAAACCCATCTTTTACATTTTGTACTCACCCCCAGGTGAATCCTTTTTGTCAGTGGGAATATTTTAGGGGAACATCATAATGAATAATTTACAACAAAATGCTGACTATAATACAATATTATTGTTATTTTTCAGAGTCACAAAGTCAGCAAGAGGGGAACTGAGGATCTGAGATCAGCTAAGCCCAACTCCTTAGTCCACAGATTTCCTACAACACTGTGCTCTCCCCAAGCTGAAAAGCTGCAAAAGAAGTCTTGAAGACTCACATGGAAATAGCCAAGAAGGATAATTAATAGCTTCTTTTTTTTAAAATAAGCTTTCCATTTCTCAGATGAGGAGTTAATTAAAAAAAACAAACAAACAAAAAAAAAACTTTCAAAACAGATATTTCTGGCCAAAAAAATTAGCTTGACCTAAATTACTGCTTTTATTTAAAGCAATACATCAATTTCTTCTAGTAATTTTATTCTAACAATTTAAATGTCTGCTTCATTCCTAAATCCTGTCCCTCTCTTTTGCCCTTGCTCTTGCTTTGTCTTATTTCTTCAAACATGACTATGTGAACATTTGATACAATAATTTCCTTCAAATCCTTTATAACCTTATTACTTGTCCTCATTTTTAATTGACATCAATTATGTATTTCTAATCCCTTCCCCAAGAGAAATTTCTCACCTATGGTTAGAAATGTACATGATAGGAACTCCAGGAATCTTACGAATTCTTCTTTTAAGGTCCCGGTCAACTGTGGCCACAATGTAACACTTATGCTGTAAGAGACATGGAGTGATGTTCACAATGAAGTCACTGAGCACGATTAGTGACTAGTCTGAGAATCCTTCATTTTCACAGTGAGTAGTGAAGGGCAGGCTATAACAATTTGTTGAGTAGCTACTATGATCTAGGAGCTCTTAATCTTGTTACATAAAATAAACAAGTGGCCTGGGCTGAAAGGAGCATTAAGAATCTTGAGGGAAAGAAGGTAGAAAACTATTTACAAGCTGCAAACTGTTCTCTCCTCATGAGAGGGACTTTCAAACTTAGGGCAAACAATTCTTTAGTTTTGGGAAAATGCTCTGAGGACCTCCATGAAATACAAAGTGCCTTAGTTTGGAGGGCACAGTTCCCTCCTTTCCCTGGATCTTGGGGCTTAGGTGTGCTCTGAGGCCTACTGGTATTAGAGGTTGGTTACCCCTGAAACAGGAAGCCTAAATAAGATCTTCAGGGCCTGAAACTAGAGCCTAGCAGTTACAAAAGCAGTAACATTTAGCTGTCAGTTGAAAGCTATTTTGTATGAAGCTTCACTTCCATCATGTCTGACTCTCCTACTGAGTTTTATAAAAAGGGGCAGAGTGGTGTCAGCTGTGCTGTGGGAAATTAAGAGAAATCCTGGCCCCACCTACCGGTGAAGTGGCTAAAGGGATGGCTCTGTGGTCACCAGATGAAGATTAACCTCAGCAGAGACAGGCCCTTATAAAAGCACTCAGTAGCAAGAAATCCTTGTGGTGCTTAATGAAAGAATTAAAAACCTACTTATTTTAGGGTATGTGTGAGATGGCACCTTGGGAGACTTTCAGATATAACTAAGAAGCACTTTTGGATTAGGCATCGTGAGAAGGAACAAAATTCCTACATCAAAAGTAAATGGGCTCTACATTAACTCACTTAAAACCATTTTACAGAGATTTGTGAAATAAAGAATCAGTTAAGTGTCCCAAATCACATAGCCAGTAAACGCAGGTGCTGAGATATGAAACCCATGTCTCCTCCCCAAGTCTGTGCTCTTTCCATTATGGTTAGAGCATACATTTTCAGTCCAGTCCACTTTCTCAAGTAAATGAGGACACCTACGCTTCTTATGAAGGAATGCTATGTAATTTTTTTTTGAGATGGAGTCTCCTCTGTTGCCAGACTGGAGTGCAATGGTGCTATCTCAGCTCACTGCAACCTCCACCTGCCGTGTTCAAGCCATTCTCCTGCCTCAGCCTCCCAAGTAGCTGGGACTACAGGCGTGTGCCACCATGCCTGGCTAATTTTTTTGTATTTTTAGTAGAGACGGGGTTTCACCATGTTAGCCAGGATGGTCTCGATCTCCTGACTTTGTGATCCACCCACCTCGGCCTTCCAAAGTACTGGGATTACAGGAGTGGGCCACCGTGCCCAGCCACAATTTTTTTTTTTAAACCACAATGTATATTCCTACTTTACCGGCCAAACATTCAAGAGATAATAGTTTATTTTTTTAAAGCACAAAGTAAACATATATGAACTGATAATACCTGAGTTACTCTCTGTACTAAGCAGTCATCTGCATAGGTTCCTTTGTGTGTACATGGTAATCGTTCAAATCTTGGATCCTTGGCGATCCTGTAGGTGGATTAAAGGAAACAATCAACTGGGTAACTTTCTGAGTCTTAATCAGTGCAATAAAAGTAACATGATCTATGCAGAGATTTTAAGGCACTGCTCTCCTCCTGAAGTTTATCCTCTAACTGGAAAGACAACTCACAGGGCAGGGAATGAAGGCTTACTGCCTGACAGCTGGTGTGCTTGGGTCATTTAATCATCACAAAACTCTGAGTTATTATATATCTATTCTACAGACGAGGAAGCAGGCTCAGAAATTAATTTGTTCAAAGCTATACAGCTGGGAAAAGCCAGTATTCAAAAACAAAACCCATTTTAACCTAACCATTTCACTTTAAGAAGCTGTGTTACACACAAATGTCCAAGAATATAGGCACAAGGATGGTCACTCAGCAGTTTATAGCAAGTGAAGAAAATCTAAATATCCTTTAGAAAGGTAAAAGTTACATTTTGGTGCCCTTATCCTATTAAAAAACAAGTGAGGTAGAGCTGTACATACCAATGTGGAAGGACTCATGCTAAACTGCTAAATAAACAATGCAGGACATATATATATTTATAATGTATACACACTTATATGATTAATAAAATACAAATCCTTCTAATATTCTTTATCTAGATTTGCATTTGCACAGAAAAAGGTCTGGAAAAATATATTAACCTTTCCCAGTTGTCACTCTTGGGGTATGAGAATGGACAAATTATGAATGTAGAGGAAGACTTTTACCTTTTATTATATGTATATGCTTATATTGTTTGCCATAAAACATTCAAACACACATTATTTTCATACATATTTGAAAAAGAAAAACTCCAAGTCTGTGTGATTCTGAGAGCCATGCTCTTTCTATGAACAATGATGAGTCACTGAAATGAATAAAAATACAAGATAGCACATAGGTGCCTAGTGCAACATAAATGCTCCTCCACATTGCAGTAGTTCAGTGCTAGGTCCATGTGGGTCGGGAATATTTAGAAAACAATGACATAGGGGTGAAATAAGTAAAGAATGTGCCAAGCAATGTAAAAGGGTTTCTTGGTGGCTGGGAAAGAGTGAACACATGTTTCTAGCTGGTAAAAGAGTGTTTGTGGAGAGAAGAATGAAATGGGGCTAGAGTCTCCAATGCCAGCCTGAGGAGTGTGATAACACAGGAAAATGAGTGATTAGATTTCTGGGGGTCAAAGTGGTAAGAACAAAGTTATGTCTTGGAAAAACTAAGCAGCCTGTGCTGGGGAGGATACACTAGAGGGAAGACGGACTGGTTGCTGACAAACTAGGTGGGCAACAGTCTAGGACTTTGCTTTTTCGGTTATCTCTTTACTCCTGAAATCACTTATCTCCTCTCCACTGGCTCTTTCCTAGAAACATACTAATATGCTATAGTATATTCTCCGTCTTAAAAAAACAAAAATAATCTTTTTACCTATATCCCCCTCCATAACACTCCATTTCTGTATCTCTTCACAGCCAAATTTAGCGCTTCCACTTGGTGCCTCTGTTTTCTCCTCTGTCATTCTTTACTTTTATTATTTTAAACATTGCCAGGCTGGGTGTAATGGCTCATGACTACAATCCTAGCATTTTGGGAGGCCAAGGCAGGAAGATCACTTGAGGCCAGGAGTTTGAGACCAGCCTGGGCAACACAGTGAGACCCTATCTCTACCAAAAATTTCTTTTTCTCTTTTTTTTTTTGGAGATGGAGTCTCGCTTTGTCGCCAGGCTGTAGTGCAGTGGTGCGATCGCCGCTCACTACAACCTCTGCCTCCTGGGTTCAAGTGATTCTCCTGCCTCAGCTTCCCAAGTAGCTGAGACTATAGGTGTGTGCCACCATGCCTTGGCTAATTTTTTTACTTTTTGCAGAGACAGAGTTTCACCATGATGCTCGGGCTGGACTCAAACTCCTGGGCTCAAAACAATATGCTCGCCTCAGCATCCCAACGTGTTGGGATTACAGGCATAAGCCACCGTACCCGGCCTTCAGTTTCTTCTATTACACTAAAAAATATACTGGGTGGGGGGGCATGGTGTGTCATGCTATAATCCCAGCACTTTGAGAGGCCAAGGTAGGAGGATTGCTTGAGCTCAGGAGTTCAAGACCAGCCTGGCAACATGGTGAGATCTTGTCTCTACTAAAATTTTAAAAAACTGGCCAGGTAAGGTGGTGCATGCCTATAGTCCCAGCTACTGGAGGGTGCTGAGGCAAGAGGACTGCTTAAGCCCAGAAGGTCAAGGCTTCAGTGAGCCCTGAATGTGACACTGCACTCCAGCCTGGGTGACAGAGCGAGATCTTGCCTCAAAACAACAACAACGACAAAAACAAAACAATACAAAACCAAAACCATCACACACACGCATTGTGATCCTTTCAACTAATTTAATTACCTATAGATGGTGATCTCCAGGTTAAAAGGCTGTGTTGTAAGCGTATGAACAACCTGGATTTTACCAGATATTGTCAAGTTGCTCTCCAAAGTGATGAACAACTTACACCTTTAGTAGTTTAGTATGAGAATTCCCATTGCTTCACGATCTCAATGATTCTCGGCACTGTCAAGCTGATTAAAAAATGTTTGCCAATCTAATGGGTATTAAATGACAACTCACTGTGAATTTAAGAATTATGTTTTTCTTATGGATGTGAAGTTCTTTATACATTTTGAAAATAAGCCCTTTGTTGATTATATGTGTCTTTACTTTGTTAATATCTTTTGCTATACACAAATATTCAATTTCAGTATAGTCAAACTGATCAATCTTCTACTATGGTTGGGACATTTAAAGAAATCCCTGCTCATTCCCAAATCATTAAGATATTCTCTGCATTTTATTTTCTTTTTTTTTTGAGACAGAGTTTCATTCTTGTAGCCCAGGCTGGAGTGCAATGGTGCGATCTCGGCTCACAGCAACCTCTGCCACCCGGGTTCAAACGATTCTCCTGTCTCAGGTTTGAACCTGCCTACCAGGTTTGAACGATTCTCCTGGGATTACAAGCATGTGCCATCACAACTGGCTAATTCTGTATTTTTAGTAGAGATGGAGTTTCTCCATGTTGGTCAGGCTGGTCTCGAACTCCCAACCTGAGGTGATTTGCCCGCCTCCGCCTCCCGAAGTGCTGGAATTATAGGTGTGAGCCACTGCGCCCGGCCAAGATATTCTCTGTATTTTCTATTAAAGATGTAGATACTTACTCTAACTGGAACTGGTTTTTGTGTGAGAGTTTTATATGATTTTCACTTAAACTAACTGGCTAAAAAATCTTTAAACAGCAAATAGATGAATCTTCAGTATACCAGCCTAGAACAGATCTAATCTAGCTCCTTCCTACCTTAGAGCCACTCGATACTTCTGCCCCAATTTCTCAATTTCAGCCATTACACAATCAGTTATACAAGGGATACCTGCCAGGGAAAAAAATTCACATTAGGAACAGAATTTGTGAAGAAATTCTCTCTGAATTATATCCTTGCTCAGAGTTTTAAAAAGATCCAGGACACTTCTGTAATGACAGCAGAATTAACACACTGAAATGTACAATAAGAACTAGAATAGAAGAAAACCCTATTCATAAAGAAACTAAGACTGTCCCAACCCCAAACTGCAGATTCCAAAAGGTATCTGTTATAAACACATCTGGGGAAAAAAAACTAAGCTGAACTTTGTCATTATTTTTATATTAATGTAAGCTCCTGATGGAAAAAAAGTATTTATTTTATTTTGAGACAGAGTCTCGCTCTGTTGCCTAGGCTGGAGTGCAGTGGCACAATCTCAGCTCACTGCAGCCTCGACCTCCTGGGTTCTAGTGATCCTCCCACCTCAGTCTCCTGACAAGCAGGAGCACAGGCACATACCACTATGTCCAAGTAATTAAAAAAAAAAATTTTGTTTTTGTAGAGACGGGGCTTTGCCATGTTGCCCAGTCTTGAACTCCTGGGCTCAATCAATCCTCCTGTCTTAGCCTCCCAAAGTGCTGGGATTACAGGTGTGAGCCACTGTGCCTGGCTTAGATAGAATAAAATTTAAATGTGAACCAAAAGAAACCATGAAATTAACCCGATAATGTAAATCTGATCACATAAAAATTTCGAAAGCTTCTATTTGACAACTATAAAACAGAAAGCCATATAAGTAAAATAAATAAATAAATAAATAAAGAAGAAAATAATTATCAGTGTCCCTATTTTATAGATGAGGCACCTGAGACACAAAGAAGTTAATTAAGTAGAGAGCAAATGGTGAAGCCAAGATTTGAAACAGGTCTATTGGGCCAAAGACTGGGAAGAGTGGCACCTAGAAGAGAGGCAAAGATAAACAGATGAAAATACCCAATATTAGCCGCGTGCAGTGGCTCATGCCTGTAAGCCCAGCACTTTCGGAGGCCGAGACAGGCAGATCACTTGAGGTCAGGAGCTTGAGACCCGCTGGCCAACATGGTAAAACCCTGTCTCTACTAAAAATACAAAAAAATTAGCTGGGCTTGGTGGTGTACGCCTGTAGTCCCAGCTACTTGGGAGGCTGAGGTAGGAGAATCGCTTGTGACTTGGAGGTTGAGGCTGCTGTGAGCTGTTGGTTCAGGCCATGGCATTCCAGCCTGAATGATAGAGCAAGACCCTACCTCAAAAATAAAAGAATAAGGCCCATTTATGTATACATGCCACGGAAAAATGTTCGAGATACACAGTTCAATGTAAAAAACAAGCAGAAATGATTAAAATGTGATCTATTCATACAGTGGAATATTTAGTAATAAAAAGAAATGAAGTACTGATAAAAGCTGTAATATGAATGATTCTTAAAAACATTATTCTAAATGAAAGAGGACCAAATATTTTAAGATTCTATTTTTATGAAATGTCCAGAATAGGGAAATGTATAGAAACAGAAAGTAGATTAGCGGTTGCCTAGAAATAGAATGGTGAGGGTTGCAGGGTGATGGCTAAGGGGCTCCAGGTTTCTTCTTGGGATAATGAAAGTTCTAAAATTGACTGGTGATGGATGATGCACAACTCTGTGAATACACTAGAAGTCACTGAACTGTACACTTTAAAGGGATGAACTGTATAGCTGTAAAGGGAGTAAATTATATTTCAGTAAATCTGTTTTAAAAAGAAGAAAAATAATGTATGATCCATTTTCCTTCTTTTTCCTTTTTTTGAGACAGAGTTTCCCTCTTGCTGCCCAGGCTGGAGTGCAATGGCATGACCTCAGTTCACTGTAACCTCCGCGTCCCAGGTTCAAGCAAATTACCTGCATCAGCCTCCTGAGCAGCTGGAATTACAGGGGCCTGCCACCACACCGGGCTAATTTTTTTTTTTGTATTTTTAGTAGAGACAGAGTTTTGCCATGCTGGCCAGGCTGGTCTTGAACTCCAGACCTAGGGTAATCTGCCTGCCTTGGCCTCCCAAAGTGCTGGGATTATAGGCCATTTTCATTAATAAATAAAAGTAACCCTCAATCTCACACAGATTATTTATGAATTGTTTTTTGTTTTTTTGATTATTCATGAATTTTTATAATTGCCCCTTTGAGGAAATGCATTATAAGCAAATTTCCTTTTTCCCCCCCTTTTTGAGATAGGTTCTTGTTCTGTTGCCCAGGCTGGAGTGCACATGGCTCAGTGCAGCCTTGACCTCCCAGGCTCAAGTGATCCTTCCACCTCAGCCTCCCAAACAGCTGAGACCACAGACATGCTCCACCATACTCAGCTAATTTTTGTGGTTTCTTTTGGCAGAGACAGGGTTTTGCCATGTTGTCTAGGCTGGTCTCAAACTCCTGGGCTCAAGTGATCCACCCACCTTGGACTCCCAAAGTGCTGGGATTATAGGCATGAGCCACCATGCCTAGTCTAATTTAAAAAAAAAAAAATTTTGGCTGGGTGCAGTGGCTCATGCCTGTAATCCCAGCACTTTGGGAGGCCGAGGCGGGCAGATCACCTGAGGTCAGGAGTTTAATAGCAGCCTGACCAACATGGAGAAACCCCATCTCTACTTAAAAAAAAAAAAAAAAAAAAAAAATTAGCCAGCATGGTGGTGCATGCCTGTAATCCCAGCTACTCAGGAAGCTGAGGCAGGAAAATTGCTTAAACATAGGAGGCAGAGGTTGGGGTGAGCTGAGATTGTGCCATTGCACTCCAGCCTGGGCAACAAGAGTGAAACTCTGTCTCCAAAATAAAAAATAAATAAGTAATTTTTGTAGAGATGTCGTCTCACCATGTTGGCCAGGCTGGTCTTGAACTCCTCCCACCTTGGCCTGCCAAATTGCTGGGACTACAGGTGTGAAGCCATCTCGCCCAGCCCAACTTTCTTTTCTTTTTCTTCTTCTTCTTCTTTTTTTAAAGACAGGGTCTCACTCTGTTACCTGGACTGGAGTGTAGTGGCATAATCACAACTCACTGTAGCCTCAGCCTCCCAGGCTCAAGTGATCCTCCCACCTCAGCATCCCGAGTAGCTAGGACCACACATGCATGCCACCATGCCTGGGCAATGTTTTTTTTTTTTGAGACAGAGTCTCGTTCTGTCACCCAGGCTGGAGTGCAGTGGGGTGATCTCCGGACACTGCAGCCTCTACCTTCCAGTTTCCAGTGATTCTCCTGCCGCAGCCTCCTGAGTTGCTGGGATTACACGCATGCACCACTACAACTGGCTAATTTTTGTATTTTTAGTAGAGATGGGGTTTCATCATGTTGGCCAGGCTGGTCTCGAACTTCTGACTTCAGGTGATCTGCCCACCTTGGCCCCAAAGTGCCAGGATTATAGACGTGAGCCACCATGCCCGGACCCCTGGCTAATTTTTAAATTTTGTGTGGACATGGGGTCTTGCTATATTGCCCCGGCCCCAACTTTCATTTTTTATGCTAGAATTTTTTTTTTTTTTTTGAGATGGAGTTTCACTCATGTTACCCAGGCTGGAGTGCAATGGCACGATCTCGGCTCACCGCAACCTCCGCCTCCTGGGTTCAGGCAATTCTCCTGCCTCAGCCTCCTGAGTAGCTGGGATTACAGGCACGCACCACCATGCCCAGCTAATTTTTGTATTTTTAGTAGAGACAGGGTTTCACCATGTTGACCAGGATGGTCTCGATCTCTTGACCTCGTGATCCACCCGCCTCGGCCTCCCAAAGTGCTGGGATTACAGGCTTGAGCCACCGCGCCCGGCCCGCTAGAATTTTTTAGAAGTATATTAATGTTGGCAGGGTGCAGTGGCTCATGCCTACAATCCTAGCACTTTGGGAGGCCAAGGTGAGCAGACTGCCTGAGGTCAGGAGTTAAGAGACCAGCCTGGCCAAGACAGAGAAACCCCATCTCTATTTTATACAAAAATTAGTTGGGCGTGGTAGCATGCAACTATAATCCCAGCTACTTGGGAGGCTGAGGCAAGAGAATTGCTTGAACCCGGGAGGCAGAGGTTGCAAGGAGCAGAGATTGCGCCACTGTACTCCAGCCTGGGCCACAAAGTGAAACTCCAACTCAAAAAAAATAAAATAAAGAAAGAAGTATATTAATATTTTTAAAAGCAGAAAAATCTAAGAAATTTTAACAAAAAATACGATGTCCAAAAGAAAAAGCACTTGTAAAACAGAGGGTACTAAGTCAGTGAGATCAGACTGTCATAGAATCAGAGGGCAATGTATTCTTTTTTATTTTAATACAGATATAACATGAGGCAAGGCAATGTGTTCTTTAAGAGGAGAAATTTCAGAGCAATGTAGCAGTGAAGTGAGCAAAGGCTTGCAGCTGAAGTAGGCAAGTAGGCTCAGGAAGACCACCACAAGGAAAGGGAAAGTAACAGCCTCAGGATTCATAGGCAGAAGAGAAAGCCAATGGGAAGCAAACTATCCTTCCTTGTTGGATTATAAAGTGGAAACAGAAGAGACCAGTAACTATGAAAAGGTTAAATAAGCCTTTTCAAGGTAAGAAGACGATAAAGGCCTTCCTTTAAGTATAAAGGCAAGCAAGGCCAGGCATGGTGGCTCATTCCTGTAATCCCAGCACTTTAGGAGGCCAAGGCTGGAGGACTGCTTGAGCCTAGGAGTTTGAGACCAGCCTGGGCAACATGGTGAGACTCTGTCTCTACAAAAATAAAAATTAAAAAAAAAAATTAGTCAGGTGTGGTGGCATGTGCCTGTGGCCCCGGCTACTCAGGGGACTAAGGCAGGAGGATTACTTGAGGCTGGGACGTTGAGGCTGCAGTGAGCTTTGATCATGCCACTGCCCTCCAGCCTGGACAACAGCCAAAGTCCTGCATTAATAAATAAATAAATAAATAAAGTATAAAGGCAAGTAAAGCAAATAATTAAATAAGCAAAGCTTAAAACAGTAAAAGGTACTGAATTTGTACTTGATATTTTTCAACCTTTGCTTTAAGGTATCATGTTACATAGAATATATAATTAAAGTGATATTTTTCTTATTAAGCTTATTTTTAGAAAAGGCACAGTGAGAGTATATTGCTGTATACATTGCAGCTGTATTTTAAAGTATACATATCTAGGCCGGGTGCAGTGGCTCATGCCTGTAATCCCAGCACTATGGGAGGCCGAGGTGAATGGATTACCTGAGGTTGGAGTTTGAGACCAGCCTGACCAATATGATGTAGCCCCGTCTCTACTAAAAATAAAAAAATTAGCTGGGTGGCATGCACCTGTAGTTTCAGCTATTCAGGAGGCTGAGGCAGAAGAATTGCTTGAACCTTGGGAGGCCGAGGTTGCAGTAAGCTGAGATCACATCACTGCACTCCACCCTAGGTGACAGAGTGAGACTCCGTCTCAAAAAAAAGTATACATATCTAAAGAAAGCCTAACCATAGAACTAAAGCTATCCTGACTAAAGCTCTAACAGTCACCATCTAGATATTGCTGGTGGAGGTACAGAGTCAAGGAAGCAATTCACCTCCAAAGGGTCATGCTTTGACCCTCCACCTGTTTCACTAATAAATAGGTCACAGCGTTCCTGGAGAAGCAGCCACACACTTAGAAATACCATGGGAAATACAAAGAGACTAACAAGTTTAGTGTCTTCCCCCATACGAGGTCACCCAAGCCTCATTCTTAGAGGTCTGGTAGCAACCCAACTTTAGATTATTATTTCTAAAGTATTTATTTTAAAAGCATATGCATATAGCTTTAAAAAGTAATACAGAAAGGCCTACATGAAAAAATAACTGTCCCCTGACCATTCCCACCCCCATCAATTTTCATCTGTAGAGAAGACTATTTTATTCCATTAGCTCCATTTTTTTCTCATCTGGTGGCTACCTTCACATCTTAATAAACATATATAGCTAATAAATATATGCAGTCATTCTTAATTTTAGGCATCTAAAGAAATCTGCTTTCTTAGCTCCCTGACACATCCCTTACCCCCATCTTCTCATCTTGCTCATTTTAATAAATCAGTAAACATTTACATTACTATCGCTCACTCTGTAACTGTTGTTCATTATATAGCAGCCTTTAAAAATTAAAAAGGGAGGGGTAAATTTTTCCCTTTGATTCCAGTAATTTATCCTCTGTGGCAAAGTTTAAGTCTAATTTTCATTTGTACCTCTAACAGGGTAACTGAAAAATATGTAAATATAAACCTGTTACAAATGAGACAGATCTTACTATGACAGGCCACATACATGGCTTCAATTTTCTTTTTCCTATTCATGGTAGTGAAGGAAGATCATTTAAAGAACAGGATATACAAATACACAAGGAAAATCTATTGTGGTAAATTGCATACCTAAATGTAAATAAACTACCTCAGATCCTCTGTAGTGCAAATAAATACCGAACTGAATCAAGTTAGGAATCAACCATCATCTATCTAACTTTTAGGACTGTGATCATAAATGGCGGAATGTCTTACTTAGTGTTTCAATATTGGCGCAGAAGGGAGAACATATCCTTGTTAACTTAAAGGAATATACATACTGAAAAACAGATTTTTCATTTATCTAGAATTTTAAAATTCAGAATTCCCAAACAGAACATTCCCCTATGTTCAAAATTGATGTCCATAATGATACTCGAAACATTCTAAGTGTATTCAGAATTGTGAAAGTTTAATCTTTTTCAGTTAAGTTTGCACTATACCTCAGTTTATTAAACATGGTGATTGCTATGGTGACCACTGTAAAGTAAATGGCCAGCAATTCAGCTAACAAGAACCCCATCTCCCTGTTTTCAAGTATTTGTATAAATATGACTATTCTGTACAAACGTCACAGAAACATAAAAGTATGATACTCACACTTGGCATACAGACAGTCCATCATTGACTGCACCAAGTCCAGTTTGGCTTTTATGGAAAAGTTGATAAAGTTGGTATCAACAAGGATGTGGTAAGGTGGGCCCAACTGTGTATTATATTGGAAAAATAAGCAGGAAGGATGTTGGGGACTGAAGAAAAAAGAAAACAAGAACAAAGTAAAATTCACATTGATACCCTAGCATTAACAAAAGCAAAAAAGAAGTCTCAGCTTGGGACTGTTTACTATAAACTCATTTGCCATGACTAGAATGATACTACAACGTTTGTCATTCTTATAGGATTCTAAAAGTGTTGTTATGGAATGTGATAGAGAAAAGTTTGTCTAGGGTTAGGATTACATGCTACAGCAGGACCTGTATACCTGTATGACATCTAGCCCAAGTTGTCTGGTTTGAACATGATAGTGATTCCAAATGCTAGGATACATGGACCAGTAACTACCTGTGATGATATATCCATTACCAGTCCTGGGCAAAATTAGAAAAACAAGGAAAATGTGGTAAAGTTTTCATAAAGTTAAATGCATTTACTTAAAAGGAATGATCTTTATTCTGACAATATATTTTAAATATTTTTTGGTGACACAGTCTCTCTTTTATGAAATGCTGGTGGGTTAAATGACAATTATGACTCTTAAAAGATCCCTGGCAAATAAAAAGTTAATAATCCTAGATATATTTCCAGGATTTCAGGGGAAATTTTACTGCTCCATGAAATCCCAAAACCTTCAAACCACTGGAATTGATATACGCTCATTGGTATCACTTTAATTTACATAGTTGTGCTAGACTTACTAACAAATGACTTAGCAAACCAGCTCAGGGAAAGCCTGGATTTCTTTTTTTTTCTTTTGAGACAGAGTCTTGCTCTGTCACCAGGCTGGAGTGTAGTGGCATGATCTTGGCTCACTGCAATTTCCGCCTCCCGGGTTCAAGTGATTCCCCTGCCTCAGCCTCCTGAGTAGCTGGGACTACTCAGGACTAGTAGACTAAAAATAGTCTCTACTAAAAATAGAAAAAATTAGCCAGGCCAGGGGTTTCACCACATTGGCCAGGATGGCCTCAATCTCCTGACATCGTGATCCACCTGCCTTGGCCTCCCGAAGTATTGGGATTACAGGCATGAGCCACTGTGCCCAGCCGAAAGTCTGGATTTCTAAGAGGTCTATGGTTTTAAAGGAAAACTTCAAATGTTTGATTACTCACACTTCTCTTTCCTTTAACGTGCTGGGATCCTTCTTTTCTTTCTTTTTAGGTTTTAATCTATCCTTTTCTTTTCTAGCAAAAAAAAGTAAATTAAATTCAAGGGAGAAGAAAAAACAGCAGTTAAAATCTCAAAAATCTAAAGTTCCATTTTTTTTTTGGTCTACATTAGAAATCCTACTTTGTGACTTCATGTTAATATTAGCATACTCTTTCTGAGCAAATAAGTCTAGTGGAAAGTACAGTACCTCAAAGTGTCAGAATTAATCAGTAATGCCAATAAAGCATAAAAACTGTTAATGAGCAAATGAAAGCTGATTATACCATATTTCTTTCTTAGTCAGAATCTCTCATATCAAGGATCAAAATCCACTTCCAAGCAGTGGGTAAATACAGTGACAGTTATCTTCTGAAGATCCAGATGCTTTAACAGTAGGGGGAAAATATTACCCCATATGCTTCTTATAAAGGGCTAAAATGTAAAAACACATATGTAGAACTTAGCCCTTAAGTAGAAAGAAAATATTATTAATGGGTGTCATTCCTAAAAATTACACAATACATCCATACTAAAGCCTGAGAAGAATTAATTCTGAAGGCTTTAATGACCATTCTCTTGTTCTGAGACTCTTTTTTTTCCCTCTGTCTCCCAGGCTGGAGTGTAGTGGCACGATGGCTCCCTGCAACCTCCGCCTCCTGGGTTCAAGTGATTCTCTTGCCTCAGCCTCCTGAGTAGCTGGGATTACAGGCACCCGCTACCACGCCTGGGTAATTTTTGTATTTTTAGTGGAAAGGGGTTTCACCATGTTGGCCAGGCTGCTGTCGAACTGCTGACCTCAGGTGATCCACCCACCTCAGCCTCCCAAAGGGCTGGGATTACAGGCACTAGCCACTGTGCTTGGCTTTCTGAGACTCTTAAAACTAAACGAAGATCAGTCATCATTTAATAGCTATGCTTATTCTACACTTAAGCAGGGACACTGCTTTGATCCTCTTTATACTAGGGAATATCTCTCCACTTTCTTCCACAGTGGTTTGGATTCTTGTATTAGTAAGACTTATAAAATGCAGACATCTTGGAGTTTCCCCATTTTCTCTGACAAAAATATTTGAGTACCAGACACTGGAGACAAAAGACAAACGTGGTCTCTACCCTTGCCATCTTTCAACAACAAGAAACACTCCCCCCGCCCCACCCCAGGGGAATGTAGTAGTGTAATGGTAAGAACATAAAAAGAATTGTAGGGATTTCACATAACTGACATGAGGTTTAAATAGGATTCGGTAGACAAAGCATATAATGATAGAAAAAGTCAACACTTAAGAGAATGTTTAATTCCTATCGCTTTTCCCAGTGTAATCACTCAGCAGCTAAATTACTATTAAACACTGGTTACCTCATGCTATATAAATCTAATATACAATAATATTAGAAGTAAAAAACAATAACAACAAAAATTTTTACTACTTATCCTCTCTATAGACTCTTATTAGAATATCCCTGGGGAGTTGATTCCAGACACTCACAGCCTCTGATCTCTGAGACTAAGCATTCGCTTCATGGTCGCATACTTCCTTGTTTTCTTTTGCTTCCCCTTAAAACAGAAATTTTGGAATTAAAAAAGTTGCAAACATACGACATCTTTTAAAGTCTCTTCAGTTGTCCATTCCCTTCCCTATTTGCCTCAAATAACGAGACCCTCTTCCCCACTCAGTAAAGCAATACAGGCACTGCTCGGAGAAGTTTAAGAGCTAAAACCAGAATGAAAATATGCAAGGACAATGTGGAGGAAATCTGGTCACGGTCTGACTCCCTTCGGCCTAATAACATCCCTTCTTAGACCCTCTTCTCTCACCATGGTCACGCCACACTTCTGCTTCTTCCGTAATCACCAACGGCGCAATACTTTTACGTCATTCACATACTGCTTCCGGCAAATGATAACCCGGAAGCGGAAGCTTCTTGGGGAAACGGAAAAACCCCGGGCCGGTTCCCAGGCCGGGTAGAGACCAACTTTGGGGTCTCTCAGTTGGAGGGTGGAGAGCCTGTCTTCTGCTGAGTGCTGCCGCCGCCTCCTAGGACAGCAGAGCTGGAACTTCGTCGAGCTGCAACTCCCGGCTCGGGTAACGTTTCTCTCCAGCCCTAGCCAGAGCCCAGAAGACCTGCCTGCACCAGAGTTCCAGAGAGAGAGGAGGAGGACAAGTGTAGGAGGGTCAGAACCCTGGTTTTCCCAGTAGTTTGGGGGAACACATTCTCCTCACCCTCCAGCGTTGGGGCACCCAGTCTCTACGGTCCAACCCTGAGGCTGTGGTTCCTACTTGGTTTTCCAAGCCTACATGTGCTTTGTGCACCTAGGTGGATGATTCTCCCCGAGTATATACCGTGTATTCGTCTCGGTGAAGAGAGAAATGAAGCAGTGTTGGAGGGCCTTCTTTAGACTGTCGCTAGAGAATTGGGGCATAAGATTGCATATGTTACTACTTACCCAAGCCAGGAAAGTCGTGAGAAACAATTGACATTTATTGTGATGCCTTGGTGTGTCATCCTTAAAGTAAAAGGGAGAATTTGTGAGAACAAGGAGGGAAAGGTAGCTTTTTTGAGTAAATGCTATGTATTCCAATGGTTCTTAACCTTTTGGAGATAACTTATTTATTGGAAGTTTGTGGAAAGCCAGGAACAGTTATTTAAAAAGCGGGCACACATACAGTTTGTAATACACTTTGAGATTGTCCGACGCTGAAGCCTATCCTTGGACCCTCTCCATGTCTGTAAACTTTAAAACCCTCATCCTGTATACTGTACTTGGTGCTTTATATTACCTTCTTTGACCTTCTCAATAACGTAAATACTCATATTACGTATGGGGAAACTGAACCTCAGACTTTTTTCAGGGGTCTGTTTGAGTCTGTTGATTCTAAAGTCTGTACGTTTCTTTCTGTTTCTTTTCTTTTCTTTTTTTTTTTTTTTTTTTTAACACTGTGTTTTCCATTTGCTAGCTACTGAGCAACAGCAAGCTGGGAACGGAATGGGGGGTACCTCTGTCATACTTTTCTTATTGCATGATGCTATACTAGTGTTGGAAGTCAAAAATGTTATCAGGTTTAAAAAAATAAAAACATGACCATTGTATAATTCTTATAGTGAAACACAGTGTATTGGTTAACACGAACTTTGGAGAGTCTGACTGCTGGGGTTAAAATCCCTGCTCATAACTTGCCATGACATTGGGCGAGTTAATCTATATGTGTCTCAGTTGCATTATCTGTAAAATGGAGATAATCATAATAGCATTGTTTTACTGGGATGTTAGCAGGATTTATATTATTTATTGTAGTTAATGTGAACTCCCTAGAAGAGTGTAAACCAGACTACCCACAGAGTGTTTTCTATTGTTATCATTGTGTGTCTTGCAACTTGAGGCTGCATGGCAGGGTTGGAATTTTATGCCAATTTTATTTTATTTTTGAGACGGAGTCTCGCTCTGCTGCCCAGGTTGGAGTGCAGTGGTGCAATCTTGGCTCACAGCAGCCTCTGCCTCCCGGGTTCAAGCAATTCTCCTGCCTCAGTGTCCCGAGTAGCTGGGACTGCAGACGTGTGCCACCACACCTGGCTAATTTTTGTATTTTTAGTAGAGATGGGGTTTGACCGTGTTAGCCAGGCTGGTTTCAAACTCCTGACCTCAGGTGATCCTCCTGCCTCGGCCTCCCAAAGTGCTGGGATTACAGATGTGACCCACTGTGCCCCACTCCAATTTTATTTTAACATAGTTGCACTGGAACTTGAATGTGTTCGTAAATCTCAAAAACCTTATTAAGTTTTCAGGTCCTGGGACACTCAATCACAGGGCGATTTCTTCTGTTGATTTGGGTATCAACTGTTTTTCTGCTTCTCCTTTCTCTTTTAGGCACACATTCATTTATATGTGTGCTTGATAGTTTACATATTTTTGGGCTCTGAATTTTTGATGTTGAAGTAGTTCTCTTATTGAAGTAGCTACAGATACTGTACGTGCCTTCTGCCTTACCCCATTTGTGGTTGCTAGAAGTTCCTAATCTTTCTGGAGCAGCTTTTCTCTATCAAGCTGTCAATCATGTGTAGAGCTAATAGCCCCCAGTTTTTTTTTTTTTTTTTTTGATGTATCTTGGTGATTAGACAATAAGCTTTTTATTGTCTAAAACCTAAAATAACAGTTTATTTTTTAAATAAACTGTTATTAAATAACTGCCAGTAATTCTTCTTAAACATTTGACTGATTAATGTTATATATAGGTTCAGAGGGAAAATTGCATATCATTAAGTAGTAATTTGCATTTAAATTTAGGCACTGACAGAAAAGCACTCTCCTGGTAATGTGTACTTTGAATTTTGGAATCCATGAACAGTAACAACTTTAAAAAAGGACCATTCATAATTTCTATTGTAACCTCTATTGAGAGTGTTCTGATTTCCTTGATTGTTAATACTAACTAGGGAGCTAAATTAGTGTAGGAACACCATGGGGGATGCGAACATACTTAGAAAAATTTGTTTTTGTTGCATTGTAATTTTATTGTAATCTGAGGTTCTTATAGCCTGAAATGAAAGTGGTCAGATACTCTATAGCATTCTTTGATGGGGATGGGAAGCGGGAGGTGGTGGTGATTTGTGATGGATGGGAGCAGAAAGTAATTGCTTTTGGGCACATACTTGTGAGGAAAAGAAATGATTTTAGTCCTTCTCAGCAGTCAAGAGGGTTGTTTTGCATTTTTCTGCAGTCTTGAAGGGAAAAAAATCGCCCAAGGCATCGGACACACAGTTTGAACACATAATTGGGCTTGGACTTCATTCCATTCACTAATTGGTCTAACTTACTAATTTAAGTTGGTAACAAATTTCTTTGTAAAATTATTCTGGGTAACGAAAGACTCCTTAAAGAACATCTTGTATTTCAATGTTAGAAAGTTGTAAGTAGTTCACTTTTTTGTCCATTTTCAAGTTGTAGTTTTTATATTTATTTTTCTGACTTACATGATCTGACTTTTTCCCCCCAACAAACATTAGTTGCTGTTAATTATTTTTCAGTGAACTTGCCTGCCTCCTAAATGTGGTAGCATGGCATACAGCATGTTCTGTTTCTGAGGTCTCGATATTGAATTGGTTTATAAGAATACCTCAGAGACAGATTACTGCCACATGCTCATTCATTCAGAAAGCACGTATTGAGAGCCCATTCTTTCCTGGGTAATGTGACCACAGTCCTGTATTAGAGAAAGACTTGTGAACAGATAAATTATGATAAGTGGTTGAATAGAGGTGTGGGAGTTGAAATATTTTAGAGGAATTACTCTACCTGTTCATCTTTCTGGAAGTGGTCCAGGTGAGAGTACTGTTGTGTAATATTTAATACTATCAACATATTAGTACCATGTAACAGATCAGATTTTATGACCTTAATGGACTCTAGTGTATCATTTTACCTTTTATTTATTATTTATTAGGTCTTGCTACATTGCACGGGTTAGTCTTGAACTCCTGGCCTCAAGCCCACCTCAGCTTCCTGAGTACCTGGGGCAAGAGGCATGAGCCACTGTGCCTGACCATTTTACTTTTTAAATGACTTTAGTTGTTAACTAGTTTGGGTTTAAATTTCAGTTATTATTTATTAGTAGTATTATTTTTGTTTCTTTTTATTTGAAGGGTTTTGAATGCTTAGCCTTCACTAATGTTCTTTCATATAGTAGTTTTCAAACTTCTGAGGTTGTTTAACCTTATTGCAGTTTGTGTGTATATATGTGTGTATACACACATGCGTGCCTGGGCCCGTGTTATGGTGTTACAGCACCATAATGATGTCATACTGGTGGCACTTTTGAAGACTGTTCTACAGGATAGGGTTTATAGAGAATGGTGGGTATGCATTTAGTTATTAGAAACTAAATAGTTATGGTAGATACATGTTTCCTCATTTAGCCTCAATTGATCAGTTCTGTATGATTTCATGAGTTTTTGTTACCTTGAATAGTTGAGCAATTTGCATCGTGTTTTTCAGAGCAAGGGCATTTATTTCAGTGCAGCTTGTTACTGTTGAGATGCTAATAGTTACCATCTGTTAATTGATTTTCTAGGTATTGTACTTTTTGGCCAGAGATTAGATAAAGGTAATCTATTAATATATAACATATTTTATGTAGTGTCCCCTTGCTTTTATCCAGAGATCCAGAGCATGTTATTTTAACCGCTGTCTTGTCCCCTTTGGGAAATTCAAATTCAAGGTACCCCCTGGTATATCTGGTAAATCTATTAGGAACAGAAAACAGTTAAAACCTCC
Organism: Sapajus apella; assembly: GCF_009761245.1. Classification (NCBI taxonomy): domain Eukaryota; kingdom Metazoa; phylum Chordata; class Mammalia; order Primates; family Cebidae; genus Sapajus; species Sapajus apella. The sequence goes on from NW_022436960.1 coordinate 28,238,487, forward strand.
TAAGTGTGATCTAGTTTTCATGTCTTGGTAAAGAAGAAACCCCAGATGAGCTGTGCAAACAGTTCATATTTAGAGGTTAAAAAATATTTTTAAAAAGTTTTAGGCCAGCATTACCTGAATCAGGGCAATGATTAGGGAGACATGATTAGAATCCTAAGGGGGAATAAGAATGTAAAGTAGAACACCATATGTAATTAAAATTATTTTTGATTATGGAAGAATTTTAAATTTATAGAAAAGTTGCAAAGATAGTGCAGCGTATTCCTGTATACCTTTCAACCAGCCTCTCCTAATGTTAAACTTTTTGCATAACCATGGCACATGCTATCACATATAAGAAATTAACATTGGTACAATACTATGACTAAACTATAGACTTTATTTGGATTTCACAAGTTTCTCTACTAATTTCCTTTTTCTGTCCAAAACTGAATCCAGAGTACCACATACTAGTTAGATCATGTGTAATTTTTTTTTTTTTTTTGAGACGGAGTCTCACTCTTGTTACCCAGGCTGGAGTGCAATGGCGCGATCTCGGCTCACCGCAACCTCCACCTCCTGGGTTCAGGCAATTCTCCTGCCTCAGCCTCCTGAGTAGCTGGGATTACAGGCACGCACCGCCATGCCCAGCTGATTTTTTGTATTTTTAGTAGAGACGGGGTTTCACCATGTTGACTAGAATGGTCTGGATCTCTTGACCTTGTGATCCACCTGCCTCGGCCTCCCAAAGTGCTGGGATTACAGGCTTGAGCCACCGCGCCCGGCCCAATTTTTTTTTTTTTAAATGAAGTTTTGCTCTTGTTGCCTAGGCAGGAGTGCAGTGGCACCATTTTGGCTCACTGCCACTTCCGCCTCCTGGTTTCAAATGATTCTCCTGCCTCAGCTTCCCATGATTACAGGCATCTGCCCCCACACCCAGCTAATTTTTGTATTTTTAGTAGAGATTGGGTTTCACCATGTTGGACAGGCTGGTCTTGAACTCCTGACCTCAGGTCATCCACCCACCTCAGCCTTCCAAAGTGCTGGGATTACAGGCATGGGCCACTATTCCTGACCAGATCATTTATAATTTTGATAAATAAGTTGGTATTTCCAGTGAGTGCTTTTTCTGTGCTATGTATGTGGTCCAGTAATCCCCTCTGACCAGCGTTGAAGGGAGTCATTGACCATGAGAATAAGTAATACTTCGTAGATGGTGTTTTGTATTCCTTGACCCCCAAAGCATTGTTAACTCTGTGGAAGAGTTGACTTTGCTTCCTGGATGGTGACTTGAACTTTACTGAGAAGCTAAGAGCTGATCTTGATTAAGGTACCCATCCTTACACTCTATGCTCATCTCATAGATTTTACCTCATGGAAGTATAGCTATGTAATTGTTTACTTGTCTGTCATCTTTACTAAACTTTTTTGTGCCTAAGGAGTTGAGGATATTTTACTCATTCTGGAATCCTTATTGTCCAATATATTTCTTAGCCTGTGGTTGCTTCTTAATATGCATTTGAAGAAATTAAAAACCTTTGTTTGGTAAAATTGATTATTAGGTAAACAGAAATTTTGTTTTTAGTAGGTAGGTGTTGAGTTTCTCCTTCAAATCAAGCCATCTTACGGTGCCATTTCTGTGACTAGTTGAGTTTTTCTTCTTGAATCTTAACTATAAAATGCTCATTTAAATAAGATTGTTTTTCCTTTCAGTTATATAAGTATTTTCCTTAAAAATAAGCACAGAATTGAAAGTAATGGATGGTAGTAGAGGCAGAGTTAGCTTTTAAATATACATGTGACCATTCCAGTTCCACCCGACTGGGCTGCAGATCTGGCTGTTTGCCTGCCACTTCAGGCACAGTTAATGGAATAATAGCTTCCTAGACTTATTGAGGGAGACGGCTTGTCAGATTCAGAGAATTAGTTTTAAAATGTTCCTGTTATAGCCAAGATTTCAATGGTCCAAGGTCACCTAAGCATAAAAGCTGCCATGAGATGGGAACATGGGGGCGTGTCCTCTGTGGCTCAGGCATAGTAATGTCAGTTTTGTATATAGAAAACACATCAGGATAGGAGGGAATACTAAATTGAAGCTAGGATTTTCTAGATTTAGGGTTAAGAATGGAACAGTGAGAGAGATGAACCAGTTTTCTATTTTTTCTCCCCATGAGGTTACAAAATGAGCAATGGTAAAGTCTCATTTCTTGTTTTCCCTGTTATACTTGCATTAGCTTTGAATTCCTTTTTCCTGCTTTCTCTAAACTATGCCGAGAACAAATGGCAAACTACTCCAGGGACAGTTGAGTCTAAGCTATGCCTTTGTATATTCTATACAAAAAGAAATATGGGTCTGTAAGAACTCTGGCGTGTTTTAGAGAGAATGGTGCAATAGAGAGAATCCAAATTGACTTAAGAAATGCAGAATTACTTTTGTCTTGGTTAGCTTAACCGTTATACGCCTAAATTTTAATTTAACCAGTGAGTGATTATAGGACAACTTTTTCCAGTCTCCTCACAGGTTAGAGTGACTCAGTCAGGTGGGAATGATCTTATAAAAGATTCTCTTTAAAGCCAGAAGGGTATTTGGTTTATTGCCCCTGGCTTAACCTCAAGGTGCATGTTCTGGGTTGTGGAATTTAGTTGTTGTTTTAAGAACCAGTATCAGGTGCAGAGGTCTTATGTGGATTTGGAAAGAAGTGAGGGACTAAAACCTTGGCTAAATTTAAGCATGCCATTTACTAGATTGAAGAGAGGGAAAATCTGTTAAGAGATTAAAATCTTTGCAAATTCAGAATTAGACTATAGCTTAAATAGTGCATGGTAGCGTGTGGCATTGAATTTGAAAGAAACAAAGGGATAATAAAACTTAATAACTATGATATAAATGGAATGCAGAAGTTTTAAAAAGTCTTGTTAAAAAGTTTGACCAGAGAATTTTCTCGTGAAACTTTTTTTTTTTTCCCTCTAGGAAAAAAAAAAGCAGGAGAAAATCTTTGTGACCTTGAGTTAGGCAGAGTTTTAAAAAATAGAATACAAAAGCTACAAACTATGAACAAAAAAATTATATTGGCTTTCATAAAAGTTAGAAGCGGCTGCGCGCGGTGGCTCACACCTGTAATCCCAGCACTTTGGGAGGCCGAGGCGGGTGGATCACGAGGTCAAGAAATCCAGACCATCCTGGTCAACATGGTGAAACCCCGTCTCTACTAAAAATACAAAAAATCAGCTGGGCATGGTGGCGCGTGCCTGTAATCCCAGCTACTCAGGAGGTTGAGGCAGGAGAATTGCCTGAACCCAGGAGGCGGAGGTTGCCGTGAGCCGAGATCGCGCCTTTGCACTCCAGCCTGGGTAACGAGCGAAACTCCGTCTCAAAAAAAAAAAAAAGTTAGAAGGTTTTACTCTTTAAAAAGTGTATTTTCTGTTAAGAAAATGAAGAGGAAAACCACAGAAAATATTTGTAAAATGTTTATCTAATAAATAACTTAGATTTACGTGAAACGGAAATGACTCTTGGGGCCCCCAAAATTACTAAGCTAAAGGGAAAAGTAAAGCTGGGAACTGCTTAGGGCAAATCTGCCTCCCATTCAAAGTCATCCCTCTGCTCACTGAGATAGATGCGTATCTGATTGCCTCCTTCTGAAAGGCTAATCAGAAACTCAAAAAAATGAGACCATTTGTCTCACCTTCTTCAGACCTGGAAGCCCCCCTCCCTATTTCAAGTTGTCCCGCCTTTCTGGACAGAGCCAGTGTACATCTTGATTGATGTCTCGTGTCTCTCTAAAATGTATAAAAGGAAGCTGTGCCTCGACCACTTTGGGCATATGTGGTCAGGACCTTCTGAGGCCGTGTCCTGGGTGCACATCTTCAACCTTGGCAAAATAAACTCCAAATTAACTGAGACCCTGTCTCAGGTATTCGGGGCTCACATTTAGAATATATAAAGAACTTCTACAACTTGAAAGTAAGAAGACAAATAGCTGGATTTTAAACAAAGACAAAAGATTTGAATAGACACTTCATCAAAGAAGCTAATTAAAATAACCAAAAAACACGTGAAAAAAATATGCAATATTGTTAGTCCTTAGGGAAATGCAAATTAAAACCACAAAGTGATACCATTTCACACCTACTAGAATGGGTAAAATTGAAAGATAGACAGTACCAAGCATATGGATGTAGAACAACCGACCTGTTGTGCATTGCTGGTGGAAATGCAAAGTGGTCCACCTGCTTTGGTAAACAGTTTGGCAGTTTCTTGTAGGTTAAATATATACTTACCATATGACCCAGCAGTCCATTCTTAGATGTTTACCCAAGAGAAATGTCCTTCATCTGGTAAATGGATAAACAAATTGCAGTATGTCCATTTAATGGAGTACTACTCTGCAGTGAAAAGGAATGAACTACTGAAGCATGTAACAACATGTATGAATTTAAGAACCATTATACTAAGTGAAAAAATGCTGCACACGGAGGACTGCATTTTGCATATGATGCAGATGTATATGGCATTCTGTAAAAGGCAGAACTACAGTGATAGCATATCAGTGGTTGTGCAGGGGCTTATGGGAGGAGGACTGACTACAAAGGAGGATAAGGGAACTTTTGGGGATGATGAAGTGTTCTGTATCATGACTGGTTTTTTATTTTTATTTTTATTATTTTTAAAGACAGGGTTTCACCATGTTGGTTAGCCTGGTCTTGAACTCCTGACCTCAGTGATCTGCCCACCTTGGCCTCCAAAGTGCTTGGATTACAGGCTTGAGCCACCACGCCCGGCCATGACTGTGTTTTATATAATCTTAACAGTTGTCAAAACTAACTGTCAACTTCAAATTGATTATACATCAGTAAAACTGATTTTTAAAAACTTCGATTTTTTTGGCCAGTGACTTATGCAGGATAGGCAGGGGTCCCTAATTCCTGGGCCACAGACCTGTAGCAGTCCGTGGCCTGTTGTGAACCGGGCTGCACAGCAGGAGGTGAATGGCAGGTGAGTGAGCAAAGCTTCATCTGTATTTACAGCTGCTCACCATCACTTGCACACCTGAGCTCCACCTCCTTTCAGATCAGCAGTGGCATTAGATTCTCATAGGAGTTTGAAACCTATTGTGAACTATGCATGTGAGGGATCTAGGTTGTGTGCTCCTTATGAGAATGTAATGCCTGATGATCTGAGGTGGAACAATTTCATCCCAAAACCATCCCTCCCACCTGCTGACCATGCAAAAATTGTCTTTCATGGAACCAGTTCCTGGTACCAAAAAGGTTGCAGACTGCTGAGATAGACAACGGATTCAGATTAGTTTAGATCTGAATTTGTTATAGGCACTAAAATGATTTGAAATAATAATTGGGCCAGGCACCATGGCTCACGCCTGTAATCCCAGCACTTTGGGAGGCTGAGGTGGGCAGATCACATGAGGTTGGGAATTCAAGACCAGCCTGACCAACATGGAGAAACTCCATCTCTACTAAAAATACAAAAATTAGCTGGCGTGATGCATGCCTGTAATTCCATCTACTTGGGAGCTGAGGCAGGAGAATTGCTTGAACCTGGGAGGCAGAGGTTGCGGTGAGCTGAGATCATGCCATTGCACTACAGCCTGGGCAACAAGAGTGAAACTCTATCACAACAACCACAACAAAAAAAAAAAAAGAAAGAATGAAAGAGAAAGAAGGAAGGAAGGAAAAAAAAGAAAGAAAGAATAATATTACTGTATTACTGAACTGAGTTGCAAAGAGCTTACTAATTATCAGTGTCAGGTCAAGTTCAGCTTAATATTCTTTTATTAATGAGATAGAAATAAGACATAAATGTATTGAAGAAGTTACTAAATCAGAAAATGCATGTCCCAAGTAATTCAGGAAGAACACTTGGGGGCTGATTTTGAGCCCCTTCTCTGGCAGAAATCTTTACTGGATTTGATACTGTTTATGACCAGTTTCTAGAAATAATCACATTCTTTTTGCCTCTGATAAACCACCTGTACAGATTTTCTCCTCTGCTCCTCTTTTTCCTTCTCATTCTTTGCTGGCTTCTCTTTTTCTGTTTTTTGTTGTAAGGGTGATCCCCCTCCAGGTTCTATGATTAGTTGTTTTTTTTTTTTTTGGTGGTCTCTGTGCTTTTTATGGTGGTCTTTTCCATTTTTCATGTCTTCGGGATGTTGGCATATCTCTGGTTTCATGTGCTTATTTCTATTTGCCTTTTGAATATATTCACCTGGATATCCTGTAGACACTCTAAACTTAGCATGTTTAATTCTCTTTTTTGTTTGTTTGTTTCTTTTTTTTTTTTTTTAATTTCTAGGAATTGCTTGAGAAGCATGTTTAGTTCTCTACTTATTATCTTTTGATATGGTTTGACTGTGTCCCCACGCAAATCTCATCTTGAATTTGAGCTCCCATAATCTCCATTGTCATGGGAGGGAACTGGTGGGAGGTAATTGAATCATGGGAGTGGTTTCCCCCATACTGTTCTCATGGTAGTGAATAAGTCTCAGAAGATCTAATGATCTTATAAGGGGTTTCCCCTTTCATTTGGCTATCATTCTCTCTTGCCTGCTGCCGTGTAAGACACACCTTTTGTCTTCCAACATGATTGTGATGCCTCCCCAGCCACGTGGAACTGTGTCTATTCAACCTCTTTTTCTTTATAAATTACCCAATCTCTAGTATGTCTTTATCAGCAGCATGAAAATGGACTAATACAGTAAATTGTTACTGGGAGTGGTGTAGTGCTGTAAAGATACGCAAAAATGGTGAAGCAACCTTGAAACTGGGTAACTGGCAGAGGTTGGAACAGTTTGGAGGGCTCAGAGGAAGACAGGAAAATGTGGGAAAGTTTGAAACTTCCTAGAGACTTGTTGAATGACTAAACAAAATGCTGAGAATTATATGGACAATGAAATCCAGGCTGAGGTGGTCTCACATGGAGATGAAGAACTTGTTAGGAAGCGGAGCAAAGGTCACTCTTGTTATGCTTTAGCAAAGAAACTTGAAGCATTTTGCTCCTGCCCTAGAAATCTGTGGAACTTTAAACTTGAGAGAGATGATCTGAAATTGGAACTTATATTTAAAAGGGAAGCAGAGCATAAAAGTTTGGAAAATTTGTAACCTGACAGTGGAGATAAAAAGAAAAAAACCCATATTTTGAGGAGAAATTCAAGCTGGCTGCAGAAATTTGCATCAGAGAAGCCAAATCACCAAGACAATGGGGAAAATGTCTTCAGGGCATGTCAGAGATTTTCACCAAAGCCACTCCCATTACATAACCTGGAGGACTAGGAGGAAAAAATGGTTTTGTGGGCTGGGCCCAGGTCCCTGCTGCTGTGTGCATTGTAGGGACTTAGTGCCCTGTACCCCAGTTGCTCCAGTTGTGGCTAAAAGGAACCAAGGTACTGCTTGGGCTGTCACTTCAGAAGGTGCAACCTCCAAGCCTTGGCAGCTTACATGTGATGCACAGAAGTCAAGAATTGAGGTTTGAGAACCTCTGCCTGGATTTCAGAGGCTGTATGGAAACCCCTGAATGTTCAGACAGAATTTTGCTATAAGGGCAGGGCCCTCATGGAGGGTAGTGTGAGAGGGACATGTGGGGTTGAAGGTCCCACACAGAGTCCCCACTGGGGCACTGCCTAGTGGAGCTGTGTGAAGAGGGCCACCATCCTCCGGACCCCAGAGTGGTAGATTCACTGACAGCTTGCACCATGTGCCTGGAAAAGCTGTAGACACTCAACGCCAGCCTGTGAAAGCAGCTGGGAAGGAGGCTGTACCCTGCAAACCACAGGGGCAGAGCTGCCCAAGACCATGGGAACCCATCTCTTGCATCAGCACGACCTGAATATGAGACATGGAGTCAAGGGAGATCATTTTGGAGCTTTAAGATTTGATTGCCTTGCTGGATTTTGGACGTACATGGGCCCTGTAGCCCCTTTGTTTTGGCCAATTTCTCCTATTTTGAACTGGTATATTTACCCAATGCCTATACTCCCATTGTATCTAGAAAGTAACTAACTTGCTTTTGATTTTACAGGCTCATAGGCGGAAGGAACTTGCCGTGTCTCAGATGAGACTTGGACTGTGGACTTTGAGTTAATACTGAAATCAGTTAAGACTTTGGGGGACTGTTGGGAAAACAGGATTGGTTTTGAAATGTGAGGACATCAGATGTGGGAGGGGCTAGGGGTGGAATGATATGGTTTGGCTGTGTCCCCATCCAAATCTTATCTTGAATTGTAGCTCCCATAATTATCATGTGTTATGGGAGGGACCCAGTGGGAAATAATTGAATCATGGGGGCAGTCTTTCCCATACTGTTCCCATGGTAGTGAATAAGTCTCATAAGATGTGATGATTTTATAAGGGGTTTCCCTTTTTACTTGGCTCTCATTCTATCTTGCCTGCTGCCATGTAAGATGTGCCGTTTGCCTTCCGCTGTGATTGTGAGGCCTCCCCAGCCACATGGAACTGTGAGTCCATTAAACCTTTTTCTTTATAAATTACCCAGTCTCTGGTATGTCTTTATCAGCAGCATGAAAATGGACTAATACATCTTTTCCTTCATGCTTGTTTTACCTCCTTAATTCTCCTTCATGTAACCAGGTTCCCAGCTGTGGACAAAATTTACCTTTGTCCTTGGCTTCTTCCTCTCCTTTATCCTTTTGACCTCACAGGTTATTGATCCCGTTGCTTCTGAGAGCATAAAGCAGGAGAGCAACCCATCCAGGGTTGGTTCCCAACTTGCATCCTAAGGCCCAGTCACACTCAACTGTGGTCTGGAGGGTCCATGTTGGACCCTGTCTGTATTGTGGCCAATGTGTAGCTACTCCATTGGACCAGTAGCCCCTTATGTTGTGCTCATTAATGGGTCTGTCCCCCTCTTCAGACTCTTTCACATTGTCCCCAGAGTTACTTCTTTTAAAATGTGTGATCCTTTTTCTCTCTTGGTTAAAAAACATCTTTTGGTTTTTTTTGTTGCTTAAAATCTAAAATGAAGTCATATTCCTTTAAAATTTCACATTAAATATTTCTGAGCTTCATTTTTCCTATCCCAAGAATAATATCTTTTTTCCACCCTTCTGGAAGTTCTTTTTGATATATTAGTATTCCCAGTTAAGAGTAGAGAAAGAGTATAAGCTCTGGAATCACATTGCCTGGCTCCTTCTCTTATAAACTGGGTGGCTATAGGCAAGTTATTTTAGCTTTCTGTGCCCCTGTTTCCTAATCTATAAAATATGGATAAAATATGCTTAACTTACATGGTTGATGTGAGGGTTAAATGAGATAATATAGATGAAACACTTCACACAGTGCCTGGTACATGGTAAGTTCTCAATAAAGGTAGATTCTTATTCTCATCATCCTTGAGAGAACACCAGAAAATTCTTTATTTTGGATTGTAGCTGTAGTTATTTCCACATGGAATCTCTCTGGAAAAACAGTGAGTCCTTCAGGTAGACTCAAGCCATCTTCCTCACTTACTGTGGGCTGGGCTGTTGTGGCCTGGCACAAACAACCCTCATAACCTGGCAACCCAGCAGCCTGGTCTGTGCATAGAGCGTTGTCCCCCAAGGCACTCCATGCCACCTGGGTGTAAAGTTTCCGTCTCAACCAATCCTCCTTGTCCTTATTCTTTGAGTCTTGCTTCCCAAGAGCAGCTAGATTCCTAGATTTCTCAGTGCATCTCCATTTTGCATATGAGACAAGTGAAGAGAAGTTTAAGTACAGCAAGTCCTCACTTGATGTTGTCGATAGGTTCTTGGAAACTTCTACTTCAAAGAAAATGATGTATAATGAAATGAGTTTTACCATAGGCTGATTGATATAAACAAGAATTAAGTTCCTATGGCCTATTTCTGGTCACAAAAATATCACTAAACTAAAGATCAGAACATAATGTACATATTAAAATAAATGAGAGCAGTATGTAAGAAAGATTGACAAAAACAAGTTAGATAATTACACATTTACCCAATTATTCCAGTCCATGATTGAGGGTGGCCAGGGCTTAGGGTGCAAGTTGGGAACCAACCCTGGATGGGACCCCGTTCTATTGCAGGGCTCACATCCTCTCGCACACACATAAACACACACACACACCCCTCACCCCACTTAGGCAGGGATATTTTAGACATGCCAGTTAACTTTGAAGTGCACATCTTTGGGATGTGGGAGGAAATCCAAGTATCCAGAGAAAACCCACACAGAGAATGTGTGAACACCACGCATTGGTGCCTGCAAGGAGTCATTTTTTTTATTCCTCAAAATCATAAGAAAACAATGTTGAATGAAATTGATGTCGTTTGAGGACCTGCTATAACTTGTCTAAGATCATTCAGTAGTAAGATTCATGCTGTTAACCACTACATGGTAGTCATCTTATTTAGCCCCAGGTGGTCTTTCTAAACACTTTGCTTTTATAATAATGAACTTTTCATCACTCCTTTTTTTTGACTTGGGACTTGTGTCTGTGGTGTTCTTTTCTTTCTTCCTAGGATATTACTTGTCTCCTTTTCCCCCTCGCCTTTGCAAATGCTTACTTTTTCTTTTTGGAGACAATGTCTTGCTCTTCACCCAGGTTGAAGTTTAGTGGAGGAATCAGGGCTCACTGTAGCCTCAGCTTCCTGGGCTCAAGTGAGCCTCCCACCTCAGCCTCCTGAGTAGCTGGGTCCATAGGTGCATGCCACCATACCCAGCTATTTTTTTTTAGAGATGGGATCTCACTATGTTGCCCAGGTTGGTCTTGAACTCTTGGGCTCAAGCCATCCTCTCACCTCAGCCTCTCAAAATGCTCCGATTACAGGTGTGAGCCACCCTGTCAAGCCTGCTTACTCATTCTTAAGTAATCAGTTCCATCGTCTCTGCTTTTCCACTTGTGCATATAGTCACCTCTCCTTCCTCTGCCCTCCATGCTTTGCTTATTCCTCTTTTATGGCACTTGCCACATTGCGTTGCCCTTCTCCCATGGTGGACCAAGTTCATTGAGGTTCAGAAAGCACACTGTCTTCTTATTTCTCCTTGTGACTTTATCTGTTAGCACAAAGCCTGGCATATAGCAAATGCTCAAGAAATGTGACCTGAAAGAGGAATGAACAATGCAGAGGAACCTATAGATGTCGGTAGTCAGTGAATTACAGAGTGAATTAGACTGTAACCCCATTTTATGCCTCCCAGATTTGGGCATCAGGGCATGCAAGAATGTTTTAAAAGCCAGAAGATAAATGACACGTGTTCCCACAGCAAATGATTATGGGTAAAGACAAAATAAATACAGATATGTAGGATGGGGAAACATGGCAGAAAAATAATATCATTTAAAATGTGAATATGTGGGATGAGTGAGAATGCACAGTAGACCAGAAGTTGAGCTCTAGTGGTAAAGGATATATAACTCCTTGGTGCTGGGAGCAGAGCCCTAAGCAGCCTTTCTGCTTCAAGTTCAGAATATCTATTAACATATTCAACACATCCATGTTTTATCTTTAGAAATTCATGCAAATATTGCAGTTTGTTTTTTTATCTATGAGTTTAACATGAAATTTTTTGTTTCTCCCGTCACTCATCCCCTAATGAAACAGATGCTGTGGGAACATGTGTCGTTTATCCTCCGGCGTCTAGCACATTCTAGCATGCCCCAACGTCCAAATCTGGGAGAAACAGAATGGGGTACAGTCTAATATGGCAGCATAGTAGATTTCTGTGATTTGGGGGATTGCCTTCTCAGGAGTATTATGTCATGAAACTGGGGAGAGTGAGTTCATCCTGTTCTGACTAATGGGGCTGTCCCTGGAAGGCTACAGTTATTTGGAGGCACCTCATTACCAGATCGCTGGGGACCAGCTGGAGAGAGTTCACAGAAGACACACAGGAATGATTAAGAGACTGGAGGGGCTGACTGATGAAGAAAGTATAAATGAAAGCCATATATCTCGGCTGAATCACGATAGCAGAAATATACAACTGTATAAATATCTCAAGTATAAGCTTGATGGAGGAGGGCAGTCTTTTATTGTGGGATTTTGGATTGGGGAGTATAAACCAAGATTGGAATTAAGCCATAGTAAATGTAAACTAATAATCCAAAGTGTCTGCTATATTCTTGGAACCTCCTTAGTTAGACCACTGTAACTTGTGCACTTTTTGATAATTGAATGATCTGGTGTTTTTTTTTTTTTTTTTGAGACAGAGTTTTTGCTCTTGTTACCCAGGCTGGAGTGCAATGGCGCGATCTCAGCTCACTGCAACCTCCGCCTCCTGGGTTCAAGCAATTTTCCTGCCTCAGCCTCCCGAGTAGCTGAGATAAGACTATAGGCATGCGCCACCATGCCCAGGTAATTTTTGTATTTTTAGTAAAGATGGGGTTTCACTATGTTGACCAGGATGGTCTCGATCTCTTGACCTTGTGATCCACCCGCCTTGGCCTCTGAAAGTGGATTTGTTTTTTTAAGTTCATGTCCCTGGACTCATGGCTGGTGCTTCTCTGTGGAGAATGCTGGATACTGCATCTTACAAAGCAAACATCTTTCTTTTGTCTTGTCATTTGGTGGACATCAGTAGGTGATATCAGAACTTCTGTGTGCTGCCACTAGCTCTGGCTGCACCAAAATTTGGAAGTGGACTTTTACATCAGGTTTTTCATGGCTGTGTGTGTGTGTGTGTGTGTGTGTGTGTGTGTGTGTCTGTGACAGGATCTCTCTTTCTGTCACCCAGGCTGGAGTACAGTGGTGTGATGTGATTACAGCTCATTGCAGCCTCAAACTTCTGGGCTTAGGAGATCCTCCTGCTTTAGCTTCCAAGTAGCTAGGACAGCAGGGGCATACCACCATGCCCAGCTAATTTATTTTATTTTTAAATTAAATTTAATTTAAAAAAATTTTTTTGAGATGAAGTCTTGCTTTGTCACCCAGGATGGAGTGTAGTGGCACAGTTAAGGCTCATTACAGCTTCCGTCTCCCAGGTTCAAGTGATTCTACTGCCTCGGCCTTCTGAGTAGCTGGGATTACAGGTGCACGCCACCATGCCTGGCTAATTTTTGTATTTTAGTAGAGACAGGGTTTTGCCCTGTTGGCCAGGCTGGTCTTGAATTCCTAACCTCAGGTGATCTGCCCACCTTGGCCTCCTAAAGTGCTGGGATTATAGGCGTGAGCCACTGTGCCTGGCCAATTTATTTTCTTTCTTTCTTTCTTTCTTTCTTTTTTTTTTTTAAAGAGATAGGCCCAACTCCTAGGGTCAAGTGATCTTTCTAGTTCAGCCACCCAAAGTGTTGGGATTACAGGTGTGCATCGCTGCACCTGGCCTTTCACACCTTTTTAGAATAGAACTTTAGAAGTAGAGACTGAGTTAGTAGTATATATTATAGTAATTTTAGCAACCTGGGTACAGTATTTGGTTCCTGAGATACTAGTTTTAGGAAATATTAGCCTTGACCAAATGCAAGCATGATTATATTAAATACATACTTTGGAAAATGACTGTATAAAATTCCTAATTGGGATATGGGAAGAATAAAGCCATCAAGTAACGGTTGAAACTAGACGTAGTTGCATAATGTTGCAAGTTTTATAGTTCTTTTCAAAAGAGGAGATGGTAGAATTGGAAGATTTTTGTGCTTTCTTTGGTTTAGAAAAACATGTTCATTTATATAAGGCAGTTATGTAGCTTTAAGACTAAGACCTCTCTATATTAGGAATTAGTACTTTTTCAAGGGTCAGATAGTAAAGTTTTGTGGCCCATATGTCTCTGTCATTGTGCAAAAGCAGCCATGGATAATTTGTAAATGAATGAACTTGGCTGTTTTCATTCTGTTTTTACAAAAACAGGCGGCTGTCAGGATTTGGCCTGCTGACTCTTGACCTGAGCTCTCACTTCTGAAAGTGTGGTCTAGGAGACAAGCAGCATCAGCATTACCTGTGAACCTGTTAGAGATACAGAATATTGAGCTGAGTGCTCTAGAGTCTAAACAGTGCTTCTCAAATTTCACATGCATAGGACTCACCTGGCGATCTTGTGAAAGTACAGGCTCTGAGATAGTAGGGCTGAACACCATGCTAGCCATGGGGAGACAGTGATGTGAACTGGTCAGTGTTCCTTGGGGAGTCCACAATCTATTAGGAGAGACTGCTATGTAAACAGGTAATTTCAATTCAGACTAATAAATGCTATAATAGAGGTCTCTTCAGCAGAGGAGTACCACAAAGGAGGAAATGGTTGATTCTATCTGGTGTGGGTAGAGTCCTCAGAGAGGCCATGGAGCTGGACCAGAGAAGGGAGAGTGCTTGAGTTGAATTTTGAAGCTCAGTAAAGGTACCAAAGAATCGGTATAAGCATGGCAGCTCATAGTAGGGACAGTAAAGCTTACATTAGAACTGGGAGTTATTTGATTTAATAATCAAATAGCTGATCACAGGGTTAGAAACCTACTGAGATCACAGTGAATAGAAATAAGTTCAGGCCAGGCACAGTGGCTCACACCTGTAATCCCAGTGCTTTGGAAGGCCGAGGTGGGCGAGTCACCTAAGCTCAGGAGTTCGAGACCAGCCTGGCCAACATGGTGAAACCCCACCTCTACCAAAAATACAAAAATTAGGCGTAGTGGTGCACACCTGTAGTCCCAGCTACTAGGGAGGCTGAGGCAGGAGAATCGCTGGAATCCAGGAGGTGGAGGTTGCAATGAGGCAGTGAGCCAAGATCATGCCAGTGCGCTTCAGCCTGGGCAACAGAACAAGGCTCTATCTAAAAAAAAAAAAAAAAAGAAAGAAAAATTCAGTACAATCTGTTACCTTAATTTTTTTATACCATATTTGAAAAAAGGATAAGTTGCCCATTCTCTCCCTTATTTAAGGAAAATCAGTCCCCCCAAAAAAATGCATTCTCCAGGAATAAACTTTTACATGTCCTTGCAACATTAAGAATTTGAAAAAGAGATGATCACTATTAATATTTATTTTTTTTACTTTTTCTTTCAGTCTTCTTTATGTAATATTATATTTCTAAATTTGGGCTTGTGCTACATAAGCAGTTTTGTGCCTGCTTTTTTATGTAACATTTTATTTGCGAGCATTTCCCTATGTTGTTATTGCTTAAAAGTGTCATTTAAAAATTCCTTATAAAGTATTCTACATAGGGATCTCTTATAGTTTATGTAGAGTCTGTTGTTTGTGGATCCTTTAAGCTGGTTCCAGTTGCTGGTTGACCTAGGTTTTGGCTTGTGTACTTGGCAAGTCTGTTGGTGTTATTTATTTATTTATAGGTGGGGGTAGGGGGGTGGGTGGGGGGGGCACTCTGTTGCCCAGGTTGGAATGCAGTGGCATGATCTCGGCTCACTGCAATCTCTGCCACCTGGGCTTAAGCCAGTCCCTGACCTCAGCCTCCAAGTAGCTGGGACCACAGGTGCAAGCCACCACGCCTGGCTAATTTTTTTATTTTTTGTAGAGACGGGGTTTTGTCATATTGCCCAGGCTGGTCTTGAACTCCTGGGCTCAAGTGATCTGCCTGCCTTGGCCTCCCAAAGTGCTGGGATTGCAGGTGTAAGCTGCCGTGCCTGATCATGTTGCCATATTTAAAAATAAATACATATGCTTATTTATTTTTAATGATAAAGTTTGCCAACCTAATTTCATTTGCAGGTCTTCACTCATTCTGTTCTTGTTAGCCTTTGTTCTTTCTTCCTTGGTTTCCCATAGTAGAGAGGCAGTAGTCATTAAAAGCATGGATTCTGGGTCCAGTTTGTCTGAGTCTGAGCTTGACTCAGCTCTCCTCACTGTGTGCTATCTTGAAAAAGTACTTTAACCTTTCTGTGTCCCAGTTTCCTCTTCTGTAAAAAAGGGATAGTTGTATCTGTGTTAGGATTGTGAATTTATAAGTATGAAGCACTGAAAACAGTCCCTGCCATATGGTAAGACTGTCTCTTCATTTACTAATTAGTAGTCTCTTCTCATTTGTCTTATGGTGGCTGTTTGTGTATGCATTGCTGTAAACCCCCTTTCTGCTACATTTTTGGTTCATGAATATCTTTAAGAGTTATAAACTGACTTTACTGGACTTTATTTAGTGACTTTATTTTGAAAGTTCACAGATTTTCCCCTGACTCGTAGTAGCAGATTTTACTGTTTTAAATATAAAATCAACTTTCTTTAACCATGCCTTGGAAATGCATATGTGGGTACGAAGGGAACAGACTGCATAGGCTGATGGATTGGGCTTTAAAACTCTTTGGTGGTTTCTCCTTTCCAGCTGAATATTGCCTTGATTCCTTATCATTGCATACAAGGCTCTCCGTAACCTGGTTCTGCCTCTGCTTCCCTCTCATTGGCCTTTGCGGTTGCTCCAGACCATGTGCTCCATTTTCTTCAAACTGGTTATGTGGTTGGATTGAAGATTACTCTTTAAGTCTGTGCCCTAGTTTGTTTCTACTGAAGGATGGACTCTCACCTGTAATCCCAGCACTTTAGGAGGCCAAGGCAGGAGGATCACTTGAGCTCAGGAGTTCAGGAGCAGCCTGAGCAACGTGACGAAACCCCATCTCTACAAAAAATACAAATAAAAAATTAGCCAGGTGTGGTAGGTGCACACCTGTAGTCCCAGCTACTTGGGAGGCTGAGGTGGGAGGATCGCTTGAGCCCAGGAGGTCAAGGTTGCAGTGAGCTGTGATCATGCCACTGCACTCCAACCTGGATGTCAGAGAAACACTCGCATCAAAAAAAAAAAAAAAATCCTGTGTCTAACTCTGAAGCTCAGTGTTCTTAACCTCTATGCTGAATCATGAAAAATAATAAAGTCATAAGGATAGTGAAGTATTTGGGAACACTGAACTGAACTGAAGGAAGCTTTGGCTGAAGACAGTTATAGACAATGACGTTGTTGCCAATTGACTTGACTTTCCTCTTTCTTTCTTTTCTTCCTTTCTTTCCTTTCTTTTCTTTCCTTCCTTCTTTCCGTCCGCCTGTCTGTCCATCGTCCTTCTGTCCTTCTGTTTTGCTCTGTCACCCAAGCTGGAGTGTAATGGTACCATCTCAGCTCACTGCAATCTCTGCCTCCCGGGTTCAAGCGATTCTCCTGCCTCAGCCTCCCGAATAGCTGGGACTACAGGTGCACGCCACCAGGCCTGGCTAATTTTTGTATTTTTAGTAGAGACAGGTTTTCACTGTGTTGTCCAGGCTGGTCTCAAACTCCTGACATCGTGATCTGCCCGCTTCAGCCTCCCAAAGTGCTGGGATTACAGGCGTGAGCCACTGGGCCTGGCCCTGCCAATTGACTTTTCTTGTGGAGTTGGAGAGAGACCTCAAGGAAGCTGTGTGGAATTTTAACTGAGAATACTTGGTCAGAGTTTACCAATTCTTGATTATTTTTAGTGTCCCAAGGTTTCCATTGCCTGTTCTACCTTCTCTTTGTTTTTTTCTGGGGGATCTTTTTCAGAAATAAAAACCTATTCCAACTAACCCTGTTTTCTTTTTTGGACAGGATCCTGGGGCATCCTTTGGCAGTTGGTTGCACCCTGCACTAGAGAGAAGTCCAGGAATGATACTTTCTTGGGCTGTATTTCTCTGCCCTGGAATTCATCCAGTTCATCCCAGAAACACTGACCTGCTTACTGTGACAAAGTCTGATGGATAGACCCTTTCTGTTGACCTTGCGGCGTTTTTCTTTCATGTGGAAGTTGGAAGACAAGGTGAAAGGCACCAAAAGTTACCTGCTTTGGTGATAGGAGTGCTCTAGTTGGTTCTCAGAACATGGGCCCTCGTTTAAAGGTAAGGTAATAGACTGAGTTAAGATTTAGTTATTGGGATGCAGAACATGGATCCAGTGACCAGTTCCCAAGCCTTTTCAGCAAGGGATAGCTGTTGAAGTATACAGTTGCCGTGAGAATTGGCTTTGTACCCAACTTTAAATATGAGGAAACCCGTTCTCTATTTTTGGGAAATGACTTTTTCACAACTGATCTTTAGTGTTGGGGCTAAAATTTAGTTGATACTGTAATTAAAAATCTTTATTCTCCAACAAAGCAAATGATTTTAGAATGTGTGTGTTAGTCAACTTTCTAACAGTCCCTTGAAACAGATATTTTTAAGTATTTTCCTCTTTTGTAGGTAATGTGAGCCAAAGTGCTGTAGTATTAAGCAACGAGACCAGGATCCTTCGTGAGCAAGTGATATTTCTGCACTAGATAATTGGCATTGCATTCCACTTTTCTTTGTCATGCTTTATTTATATTTCAAAAGATTAACAAAAGAGCCATAAGAGTTTATCTTTCTAATTTTAGCCTTGCTTTGAGATTCCTCACAGTAAGATTGGGTGGTGTTTCTCATACTTTGTTTTATCTGTTTTCTTAAAGGTTTTTCCCCCAAATACTTCACTATCCTTATGACTTTATTTTTTTTTCATGATTCAGTGTAGAGGTTAAGAGCATAAGCCTTAAGAGTTAGAGTTAGACATAGGCTTTTTTTTTTTAAAGTATAAAAATACCACCCTTTATTGTCCTGTCTTATTTCTGGGGAAGGAAGGGTCTACTTTACACACTGCATGAGCCAGCAGTGGGCTTGAGTTATAGTGTGTAGGTTCCTTTTGGTTATAGCTGCAGAAGAAGCTATCACATTCTTGAAGATTTGACATCTCTTGGAAAGAAGCAAACTAGTAGACCAATGAGCTGGATTGCTTAGATTGGTAACATTTGCAAATAGGAGTCCAGTTGACTTGCTATTAATGTTGAAATAACCATGCCTGTACTGGTCAGTGAGTTCAGTCAGCTGGTTGGAATACCAGTTCCAGACCTTTAGGTGACACATTTGAATTGAATTCTCATTGTAGAGTCATGGCCTTGGGTCCATCAGCTATGGTAATCTTCTTTGGTCTGAATGCCTATCAGTCCTCACAAGCTCTAGCAGCTACTGCTTGATAAAACTTTGCCACAAAGTCTGGCTCACTGAACTCCAGCTGTCTGACAAATTCATTGTGCTCTACTCAGCCCAGCCTCAAAACCACTGATCCCAAAGATGTAGCTGGCACTCAAAGACAGAAGGTGGTTGGTTTGCCCCAGACACACTAAGCTGCTTCAGACTATTCAGCAGTGGCTGTAATTTTCCTGCCACTGCCTAGCTCCCAGGTCCTCTAGGAAACGTTCACGCTGGGGACCTGACCAATTGACAAACCAGTGAAGAATACACTTCATCTTCTGGGAGGTGATGTGAGACACATCGGAGGAGGGGAAGAGCTAGTATTGTATGGTACTGAGGGTAAGAGAGATGGGAAGGATAATGGCACTGAAGAGAAAGATGACTCCAGTGGCATCCTCCCCTTTGCTCTTGGAGGGCACCTAAAGATTGTCACAAGAGCCCTTACACTCCAACTCAGCTTTTTTTTTTTTTTTTTGAGACATCTTTCTCTGTCACCCAGGCTGGAGTGCAGTAGCACAATCATGGCTCACTGTAGCCCTGACCTCCTGGGCTCAAGCAATCCTTCCACCTCAGCCTCCCAGGTAGCTGGGAGTACAGATACGCACTATGACGTCTTGGCTAATTTTTTATTTGTATGTTTGTAGAGATGAGTTTTTGCCATGTTGCTCAGGCTGATCCTGAACTCTTGAGCTCAAACGATCCTCCTGCCTTGGCTTCCCAAAGTGCTGGGATTGTAAGTATGAGCCGCCATGCCTAGCTAGGCCTGCCCAGTCAGGCTTGAATCTCAACTCTGTCACTTATAGTGAAATGTTCAGCAACTTTAAGCCCAGCTTAAAAAAAAAAAATACAGAAAATAAGACTAATAGTATTCATCTCACCAAGTTTTGGTGACAGTTACTTAGGCTAACATTTGTAAAGCACTTAGGGCCGTGTTTGGCCTGTGATAAGTGGCTCAATTAGTGGGTAGAAAGTTGTTAGTTTACTACTGTCACTATTTTTCTTCTAGCCTTAAAGTATCACAATATGCCCAAATTATAAAGGGCAAAGATCCAAAAGAGATGAACTTGAAAACTCATAAAATACTTTAACAATTGATTGAAATAGTATGGTAGAGCCTTACTTACTTGTTTGTGCTGAAATTAGACTTGGGAAAGTTCCAAAATAATTTCATACAGGAGAAGTATATGAGTAGCAAAAAGTAGAGGGTGTTGTAGAAACTGCTGTAGAAAAAATATCATGCATGGGAATCAACGACCCCAGTGGTGGGCATTTGATACTTGCTTGTTGAACTGAATTAAATTGGCAACTTTTAGGTTGAGGAGCTTATAACCCTTGGCTCAAGTGAGTATACTCTTAATTAGAGAAGTTCTTTAAAACTCTATCTACAAGGAATGTCCTATCTGGAAAATTCCTGATCCTTAGGCATTCTGGACAAAGAAAAGGACAGATGTTTGATCTTATTCATGTTTGTTGACCTTACTGTATGCAATTATGTTGGTTGGTTTGGAGCTTTTTTTTTTTTTTTTTTGAGACAGGGTCTTGCTCTGTTGCCCAGGTTGGAGTGCAGTGGTGCCATTAGGGCTCACTGCAGCCTCAGCTTCCTAGGCTCAAGGGATCCTTCTGCCTCAGACCCACTCTCCCTGTCCAGTAGCGTGGATATAGGTGTGTACCACCAAGTCCAGATAATTTGTTTTTGAATTTTAGTAGAGATGAGGTCTCATTACATTGCCCAGGCTGGTCTCAAACTCCTGAGCTCAAGTGATTTTCCCACCTCAGCCTCGCAAAGTGCTGGGATTACAGACATGAGCCACTGTGCCCAGCCTGGAGGATTTTTAAGACTACTCATTACCTTATGTTATTTACCATTCTAAAATGAAAAAACGAGACTAAAAGAATAGTTTAAAAAGTGCTATAAGATGAATAAAAACAGGCCAGGCACAGTGGCTCATGGCTGTAATCTCAGCATTTTGGGAGGCTGAGGTGGGCGGATCATGAGGTCAAGAGATCGAGACCATCCTGGCCAACATGGTGAAACCCCATCTCTCCTAAAAATACAAAAATTAGCTGAGCATGTTGGCACGTGCCTGTAGTCCCAGCTACTTGGTAGGCTGAGGCAGGAGAATCGCTTGAACCTGGGAGGCGGAGGTTGCAGTGAGCCAAGATCGTGCCACTGCACTCCAGCCTGGTGACAGAGGGAGACTCTATCTCAAAAAAAGAAAAAAAAAAAAAAAAAGATTAATAAAAACAATGTTGCCGGGCGCGGTGGCTCACGCCTGTAATCCCAGCACTTTGGGAGGCCGAGGCGGGTGGATCACGAGGTCGAGAGATCGAGACCATCCTGGCCAACATGGTGAAACCCCGTCTCTACCAAAAATACAAAAAATTAACTGGGCATGGTGGTGCGTGCCTGTAATCCCAGCTACTCAGGAGGCTGAGGCAGGAGAATTGCCTGAACCCAGGAGGCGGAGGTTGCGGTGAGCCGAGATCGCGCCATTGCACTCCAGCCTGGGTAACATGAGTGAAACTCCGTCTCAAAAAAAAAAAATAAATAAATAAATAAAAAAAAAATAAAAACAATGTTGTGTGGAAATTCCCAAGAGGGAAGGAATTTCTAAATTTAGGATTAGGGAAGAAGATTTCAGAGAGAGTGGATAGGATTTTCCCTAGACCTTAGGATCAGGAGATGTTCCATGTGCAGAGAATGAAAGGGAAGAAGATATTTTAGGCAGAGGAGATGAGTTTTCCAAGGGAATGGAGATGGGACATTTCAGAGCTGTATGTAAAAGTGTAAAGGATCTAATTTGGATAGATCATAGGATGAATAACGAGGTATTGTAGCAATTAGGGCCAAGGAGAATAATGTGGGGTAGAGGTAGTAACAGACACAGGGCAGAGAGAGCCCCTGACAGGATCGGAACATGCTTTCAGAAAATGCTTACAGTACAGAAGTAAAATCTGGAATAAAAGTGATTTGAATGACAAAACTGGGGAGGCCTGGCGGGGAGGGTGCATGGTGGCTCACAACTGTAATCCCAGCACTTTAGGAGGCTGAGGCAGGTGGATCACTTGAGGTCAGGAGTTCGAGACCAGCCTGGCTGGCGTGGTGAAACTCTGTCTCTACTAAAAACAAACAAACAAAAAACAAAACAAACAAACAAAAAATTAGCCAGGTGTGGTGGTGGGCACCTGTAATCCCAGCTACTTGGGAGGCTGGGGCAGGAGAATCGCTTGAACCTGGGAGGCAGAGGTTGCAGAATGCTGAGATTGTGCCATTGCACTCCAGCTTGGGTGACAGAGCATGACTCCGTCTCAAAAAAAAAAAGAAAAGTAAAAAGAAAAAAAAATAGAGGGACTTTTGAGAGAATTTAGGAGGAAGCAGAAAGGGGGAAAATGTAGAAGGAAGGCAAATTCAGAATGTGACCACGGGTGAAACTGGGAGGTGGGTAAATACTGTTGGGGTGGGGAGTGGTTTTAGAGCTGTTGTAGAGCAGTGGGACATTTGTAAACATCAAATCAGTGGGTGATGAATTGATAGAGCTAACTCCCTGGTCATGAGGAGGTTTCAAGAAGAGAGTTGTTTGGGGGAAAAAGTAGTAATTGGTGTGTTGAGTTTTAAATGATGAAGAGAGTTGGGGCAGAAATCTAAAGTGACTAATTAGAGAAGGTTTAGGTGATCTTGAAAATCAGTAGTGATGATTTGATTGAGAAATAAGTGACAGGGAAAAATGGCCAAGGACTCCACAAGGTAAAGCTCATTACTGCCAGCTTCATGAGAACTGGACTGTGGCTCTCATGTTCCAGTTTGTTCCTGGTACCTTCCTGGCACATTAAATAAGTACTCAATATCTGTTGGAAAAATTATTTTAGGATGAATTTTTAACCCTTTATTGTCAAATTTTTCAGGCATAAAATTAACTCCCATGCAGACTGAGATTTCAGGGACAGTAATAGAAGCCATACCTTTTGTAATTTGGATGCATTTCTCTTTGAAGAAAGTGTGGGCCAGTAGAGAGGTGTTTCCTATCATCTTTGAAGTAAAGGAGTAGTAATACTGGTGCTACTATTGATAATAATTGTAATAATCATTAAAACTTTGAGAACTCTCTGTGTGTCAGGCACTACTATAGGCTGCTTACATGTGTTAACTCATTTAAGCCTCACAGCTCCCTGTGAGTACATAGAAGGAAACTGGCACCCCTTTACAAAGATTAAATGACTTGCCCAGGGTCACATGATGAGTGGCGGAGGCATGGATTTGAAGCCAGGTAATCTACCTCTAGAGTCTGTGCCCTTATCCTCTGTCTTATACTGTTTGTTATACTGTTGGACTAGAGCCTTGTTGGCTGTGGGGAGTTGCACTGAAGTCATATCATACTAAAGGAGATGATACCATTGAAATTATTAAATCTCCAGTCTTTTTACAGTAGTAAGAAGCTGAAGCCTAGGCAGGTCACACAGTCTGGGATTGTTCTCCAGGCTTCTGAATTACTGAATGTCAGCTGTTTCTCACAGAAAAGGTTGGCATAGTTGTCAGAGATAGTAGGCAGGAATTTTTCCAGCCCTCATGCCTCAAGCTATGCATTTGGCACTGCTTTTATTCCTCCAAGAAGACCACAAATCTGTAACATTAGCCACATATACTTCATTTTTTTTGCTGAGTGCTGTAACTTCCCTGAGGACCAGAAGTTTCATACCTAGGGTCAGATTGAATGGCATCTCGCTGAGGAAGTACCTAAGGCAGTTAAACTCCCAGTTGTGGTCTCACCAAGTCATCTGGCATATCCTGTAAGATGCAAACAGATGCTTTTTTGAGAGATGGTAGCTTTTTGAGATGATGGTTGTTGGTTCCCCCAGCTAATTTAGCATAAGGTCTCAAGAGATGAGATACTTGTTTGGGAAGGAGGTTCAGTAGTTGTGATTCCAAATTTTGGCTCTTTGTATTGTCCATAATAGACTCTTGGGAGCACCTTAATCCATGTGACAATTTTAATGTTCCCTCTGTGGATTCCTTTTCTAGTAGAACTTTAGCTATCACTCTAAGTAGGGATTTCTGTGAAACTTTTGACAGTCATTCCTTAAATTACCTACTCTCTGTGGGTTCCATTGGACATACTGTTATCAGAGAGCTAATCAAGAACCATCAGACATAAAAGCCCACTCTGAAAAAAAGTTGTTTTGGTCCCTCCCAGATGCGAGCCTAGAAATTTTTAGCTGTCTTATCTCTAAGTAATATTTTAGTGCTGATAAAAGGTGCTGGGTCAAGATAAAATTGACAGCCATAGTATATACTGACTTAAAAAGAGTGAATTCAGTGCGTTGTAGAATAGAGAGCATAGGCTATGTATGCTCTCTGTTCTACAACGCACTGAATGGTCAGACTCAGTGATAAGATATGAACATCAGCATACATTGCATTTTTCCTTGGCGGTACTTTTATTGGTTCATATCATCAAATGAGTAATTAAGATCGAAGCCTTAATCTGGAAACAAGTTTAACAACAGTGAAAAGTCTTCCCTCCAACTCCTATCTTGGCAGGCGTGACTCAGGTTGAGAAGTACAGTTTCCTTTTGTTCCTCTCCTTGGTCTTTCTGCTGAGCTCATCTTCCAGAGCGCACATTAGTTTGTCTGATTGGTAACAGCATAAATGACTTCCCTTTCAGACCCACTGCTTATTATTGGGATGACCCAGAGTTCATTTTAATTACCTAATGCCAACATGATGATAATGATACTTGCTTTAAAAAAAAAAATCTACATTTTATATAGCTATTTCTACTTAGCTGAATTACTTCCAGAAGGCAAACATAAGGGGAAAGTGACTCCATTATCCTCTTTGCGTGTTAATTTGCACTACTTTGCATGAGGGAGGGAAACTATCTTGGGAACTCTGGATCTAAGAAGATGAAAGCTATGTTACTGCCTTTTGAAATTGGCAGTAAAGCAAGTGGCTGTTTGTGGTATTCCTAGAGTGGTCAGTCAGTAGATTGGAAGTCTTTAGGCAGAATGATGCAGTCCCTGTTTCTCAGAAATATATTATAGGGCACTTGTCAAGCTGGAAAGAGGACAGGAATAGAATAGTAAGGCTCTAGGCTAGAGATAGTAGTTTGACTCACGCCATACACTCTACTTCATCTTACTCTGAGATAGCTATAAGGAAGAGTTGTAGAAAAAAACTAAACAAGTTTTCTTTTAACAGCTGCAGCTGTGATCCTCGGCTGTCTGTCGGCATTGAAGGGACCTGATGTTTTACGTTATTGGTACGTTATAGAAAGAGTTCTTTTTATTATCTTTTTGTTAAGGTTGCTTGGGTCCTTTTTGCCTTCCTGTTTATATTTTTCCTTTTGAAAATAGAGCTGGAAATATTTCTAGTCATGCCAGAATGTACCTTCACAGAGTTGGCATTGGAATTCATTCATTTGGGTTTATTGAGCAATTGTAGTCAATGCAAGACACTGTTTACTGTAAGTCTACTGTAAGTCTAAAATATAGAATAAATTTGTGAATAGACAAAAATTTATCTTCAAGGAGTAGGTGTTCATAACATAAAGGGGAATGGTCAAGGAGGCAAAAAGTTATACCAGGTGAATGTACAGGAGTTTGAAGGAGCCCAGAAAAGGGAACTGCTAAGTCTGGTGGGGATTGGGGAAGACTTTTGCCAAGTACACAAGGGAGGGGAAGGTGCCCAAATATGCATTCGTTTAGGAAGGAAATGGTGGGAACGAAAAGCACATCCTTTTGATTGCTTTTGTGGAGGGTCCACCAAATGCAGGAAGGTGGGGAGCAGGGCGGACATTATGTGCAGCTCATATAGAGCAAGAGTTTGCAAACTTTTTCTGTAAAAGGCCAGAGAGTAAATATTTTTGGTTCCGGAGGCTCATTTCAATGACTCAACTCTGCCAGTGTGGTGCAAAAGCAGCCATTGACAATTTCTAAATGATGGGTGTAGCTGTATCCCAATAGAATTTTATTTATTGAAATAGGCAGTGGGTGGGCTTTTGCCTGAGGACTAGTTGCTGACCCCTTGTGTAGAAGTTCCTTTCTTATCCACGGAAGTAGTGCCTAGTGCAATGTTTCTTTGGCAGTCTTACAGTCTCATCCTGACCTTTAATTTTTGAGAAATGGCTGGCCTGTTCCATAATGAAAAGCTGTAATGTGTAACTGGCAGGCGGTTTGTGTGTTCTCTCTTTTGCATAGGTGGAATCACAGTGTCTGTGGTTGCATTCTTCTTCACAATTAAGTTCCTCTTTGAGCTTGCCGCACGTGTAGTCAGCTTCCTCCAGAATGAGGACCGCGAGCGCCGAGGGGACCGGACTATTTATGACTACGTGCGGGGGAATTACTTGGATCCCCGGTCTTGCAAAGTCTCCTGGGATTGGAAGGACCCCTATGAGGTGGGCCACAGCATGGCCTTCCGAGTGCATGTAAGGGAATGTTTCTGTCTCCATACCCATTGGGGTTTCTGAGTAACTTGCTTTCCGGAGCCCAGTTCAACACTACCAGGTGCTGGCCTGGAATATTAACATTTTCTCTTGTTTTTCAACCCGTCCCAGGAACTAGTGAATTGCTACCAGCTGAAGAGTCACAAATTTCTCTATCATTTTGATTTAATAGGTCCTTAGCTTTGAAGAAGTATAAAGCTTAATGTTACCTTTTCAAAATAAGAAAAATATTACAGAAAAGCATAAGTATTCTAGATAGGGTCTAGCAAATCAGGCCCGCCTTCTGTTTCTTTAAATACATTTATACTGGAACACAGCCACACCCATTCATCATGTATTGACTATGGCTGTTTTCACACCTGAGTAGTTATGACAGTTGAGTAGTTGTGTATGGCCCACAAAGCCAAAAACATTTACTCTGGCACTTTACAGAAAAAATTTCCCAATTCCTGCAGTGACTTCTTCACTGTCACGCATTAAGCTCGGCTTGAGCGCCTGAACCCCTCCTACCTTTGGTAATGCTTTAGTTCACTCATTGCCAGTGCCGCTGGCTAACTTACCTTTAAGTTTGGGCTAGCACTGATAATATAAAGAGCTGGTAAGACCAATGAGGCAGCATTGGTGCTTCAGAAATGTCAAGTTGAAATGGACATTTTCTTGATTTAGTGGTAATTCTACTCTTATCTTCTGAAGAGGTTAAGAATTTGCTCATGACTTAATGGTTTTCTTTGCAGTATTGAGGGGATTTGTTTCTCTCTGTTATTGTGAGCAGGACCTTGAGGAACAGGGTAGGTACTGGGATTTACCAGTGTGGTCTCTGCCAGCTTCTTCCTCTCTCCCCACTCACTTTCTAGTTACACAGGAAATGTTTTTTTCTGCTTGCTAACGGGTGTCCCTGTTTTTCCATGGCAGTTATTCTATAAGAACGGGCAGCCTTTCCCTGCACATCGGCCTGTAGGACTAAGAGTTCACATCTCTCATGTGGAGCTAGCAGTGGAAATTCCAGTGACCCAGGAAGTCCTTCAGGAGCCCAATTCCAATGTGGTAAAGGTGGCCTTCACTGTGCGCAAGGCTGGGCGTTATGAAATCACAGTGAAACTTGGTGGATTAAATGTGGCATATAGTCCCTACTACAAAATTTTTCAGCCTGGTAGGTTCTTTTTTCCTTTTTTCTCCCTTTGTCTCCTTCCCTATCTCTCATTCCTTCCATCCTTTCTTTCCTTTTTAAAAATAATATCTTTATTGAGATTTAATTCACATACCATAAAATTCATCCTTTTAAAATATACAGTTTAATGGTTCTTTAAATTCAGAGTTGTGCAGCCATCATCACAGTCAATTTTAGAGCCTTTTCATCACCTCAAAAAGAAACCCTGTAAATATTAGTAGTCACTTTTTCCCTTTCCCCAAATCCCCCACACTCGGCAGCCACTCATCTACTGCCTCTGTGGATTTCCCTGCTGTGTTTGGCTGCTTTTGTCTTGCTGTAAAGAAATACCAGAGATTGGGTAATTTATAAAGAAAAGAGGTTTATTTGGCTCATGGTCCTATAAGCTGTACAAGAAGCATAGCACTAGCATCTGCTGGTGAGGCCTCATGAAGCTTCCACTCATGGTGGAAGGTGAAGCGGGAGCAGGAGTGTCACATGGTGAGAGAGGGGGCAAGAGAGAGAGGGAGGAGGTGCCGAGCTTTTCTAAAACAGATCTTGCATGAGCTCAGAACAAGAGCTTATTCATTACCATGAGGAGAGCACCAAGTCATTCATGAGAGATCTTCCCCTATGACCCCATCACCTGCCACCAGGCGCCACCTCCAACACTGGGAATCACATTTCAGCACGTGATTTGGAGGGGATAAATATCTAAACTAGATTCAGTCAGGCTGTAGCATGAGTCTGTACTTCATTTTTTTTATTGACAAATAATCCATTGTGTGTATATGCCACATTTTGTTTATCCTTTCATCAGTTGGTGGTCATTTTAGTTGTTTCTACTTGAGGCTACTATAAGTAATGCTGCTGTGAACATTTGTGTACAAGTTTTTGTGTTGACACGTTTTTATTACTCTAGGAGTAAAATTGCTGAGTCATTAGTTGAGTTAGTTCTAAGGGCTATGGCATCTACAGAAATAATAGTACCTGGGTAGCTTTTGGAGTGAAACCTTATTGAGTGGGACCTTAAGATTTGTGTATCTTTGCTTGACTAGTCCTGCTTTCTTTCTCTGATAGCAGAGTAAGCCTCTGGACAAAGTGGCTCCCAAGCCATCTCCCTCTTCATGTATCCTCTCCTTTGCTTAAGTGCTTCACTCAGAGACTCCTTTTCATGTGAATTATCATCACCCACCCCCTTGCCACCAGTGGAGAACAGCTCATATCCTTATATGTACCAGCGCTTTTTAAAAAATTAAACTTTTTATCTTTTGTTAAGTGTATATTCATATGTATTTGTAAGAAATAGTGCAGAGATCTGGTGTATCCTTTCCCAGTTTCCTGCAATGGAAACATCTTCCCAAACTACTAGTACAATATAATAGCCAGGTTATTAACATTGACACAATTAAGGTGCAGAACATTTCCATCATCACAAGGATCCTTCATGTTGCCCTTTTACAGCCACACCCATCTACCCCAACCTGTTACTTAACCCCTGGCACCCCATGAATCTATTCCCCATTTCTCTAATTTTGTCGTTTGAAGAATATTGTATAAGTAAAATTATATAATATATAACCTGTTGGGGTTGACTTTTTCTCAGCACAATTGTCTGGAGATTCAGCTAGATTACTGAGTGTATCAGTAGTTGGTTCCTTCTTACTGCTGAGCAGTATGGGTTGAGTATTCTTCATTCAAAATGCTTGGGATCAGAAGTGTGGTTTTGTGTGTGTGTCTGTTTTTCTTCTCTCCAAACATGGTGTAGGAATGTTCTGTTGTTTTTGAGACAGGGCCTTGCTCTGTTACCCAGGCTGGAGTGCAGTGGCAGGATATGGCTCACTGTAGCCTTAACTTCCTGGGCTCAAGCAATCCTTCCACCTCAGTCTCCCAGGGAGCTGGGACTACAAGTGTATACCACCACATTCAGTTAGTTTTTGATTTTTTATTTTGTAGAGACAGAGTCTCACTATGTTAACCAGGCTGGTTTCTAACTCCTGGCCTCAAGCGATCCTTCTGCCTTGGCCTCCCAAGGTGCTGGGATTACAGGAATGAGCCACCGTGCCTGCCTGGAAGTATCTTGGATTTCAGCTTTTTGGGGGTTTTGGAATATTGGCAGTATACTTTCTTACCAGTTCAGCATCCCTAGTCCAAAAATCTGAAACCTTAAATGCTTCAGTGGGCATTTCCTTTGAGTATCATGTAGGTGTGCAAAGTGTTTTGGATTTTGGAGCATTTTAGATTTCTGCTTTTTGGATTAGGAATACTCTACCTGTATTCTGTGGTCTGAATGTCCTAGTTTGTTTATTCAACCATTAAAGGATATCTAGGTTGTTTCCATTTGGGGGCTTTTATGAATAAAGCTGCTATAAATATGTACAGGTTTTTATGTGAACGTAAGTTTTCATTTTTCTGGTATGCAGTTGCTAAGATGTATTGCAGTTGTATGCTTAGTTTCTTTTAAATTGCCAAATTATTTTCCAGAGTGGCTATAGCATTTTACATTCTCACAAGCAATGTATGAATGATTCAGTTTCTTCACATCCTTGCTAACATTTAATACTGTCATTATTTTTTATTTTAGCCATGTGATAAGTGTGTAGTGGTATCTCATTGTGCTTTTAATTTGCATTTCTTAAATGGTTAATGCTGTTGAAGATCTTTTCATGTGGTTATCTGTCATCAATATATACTCTTGGTGAAATGTCTACTCAGGTCTTTTGTCCATTTTCTTTCTTTTTTTAAATGTTTATCTGTCATCAATATATACTCTTGGTGAAATGTCTACTCAGGTCTTTTGTCCATTTTCTTTCTTTCTTTTTTAAAGACAGTCTTGCTCTGTTGCCCAGGCTGGAGTGCAGTGGTGCTGTCTTGGCTCACTGCAACCTCTGCTTCCTGGATTTAGCTGATTCTCCTGTGTTAGCCTCCTGAGTAGCTGGGATTATAAGCACACACCACCACGCCCAGCTAATTTTTGTGTATTTTGTAGAGACAGGGTTTTGCCATGTTGGCCAAGCTGGTCTCGAACTCCAGAGCTCAAGTAATCCACCCCCCTGGCCCTGCAAAGTGCTAGGATTACAGGTGTGAGCCACCACACCCAGCCCTTTTGCCCATTTTCTAATGAGATGATTCTTCTTCTTCTTTTCTTTTTTTGAGACAGTCTCTTTCTGTTGCCCAGGGTAGAGTACAGTGGCCTGACCTCGACTCAGCTGCAACCTCTGCCTCCCAGGTTCAAGTGATTCTCCTGCCTCAGCCTCTCAAGTAGCTGGGATTACAGGTGTCTGCCACCATACCTCGCTAATTTTTTGCATTTTTAGTGAGATTGGGTTTTGCTACGTTGGCCAGGCTGGTCACAAACTCCTGATCTCAGGTGATCCATCCACCTTGGCCTCCGAAAGTGCTGGGATTACAAGCATGAGCCACCATGCGTGGCCTATTTTGGCTTTTTACTGTTGACATTCGAGAGTTCTGTTAATATTCTACATGCTAGTCCGTTGTTAAATATATGGTTTGCAAATATTTTCTCCGCATCTGTAGCTTTTCTTTCTTTTTGGAGATGGGATATCATTCTGTCACCCAGGCTGTTGTACAGTAGCACAGCCATAGCTCACTGCAGCCTTGAACTCCCCAGGCTTAGGTGATCCTCCCACCTCAGCCTCCCAAGTGGCTCGGACTACGGCACAAGCCACCACATCTGGCTGATTTTTCTATTTTTTTGTAGAGACGGGGCTTCGCCATGTTGCCCAGGTTGAGCTTTACTTTTTATCCCTTAACAGAGTCTTTCACAGAGCAAATGTTTTCAATTTTGATGAAATCCACTTTCTGAGGTGGGAGGATCACTTGAGCCCAGGAGTTCAAGAGCAGCCTGGGCAGCATGGTGAGACTCCATTTCTACAAAAAATTTATAAATTAGTTGGGCGTGGTGGTGTGCACCTCTAGTCCCAGCTACTGGGGAGTTGGGTGGGAAAGGGAGGTGGGAGGATAGCTTAAATCCAGGAGGCTGCAGTGAGCTGTGATAATGCCTCTACACTCCAGCCTGGGTGACAAAGTGAGATCCTGTCTCAAAAAAGAAAGAAAGACATCCACTGTATCCATTTTTTTTCTTTTATGGTCAAACTGTTAGTGTCTAAGAAATCTTTGGCTGGTCCCTGATCCTGAAGATGTTCTTTCTCTCTTTTTTTTTCCCCAAAAGTTTTTTTAGTTTGAAGTCTTGTATCTAGGATCATGATCCATTTTTAGTTAACTTTAATATGTGAGATTTGGGTCAAGGTCTTTTTTTTTTTTTCTTTTTTTGCTTATACATGTCTAGTTACCCCAGCATCATCTGTTGAAAAGGTGATCTTTCTTCTATTACATTGCTTTTGTATGTTTATCAAAAAGCAGTTGGACATATTTGTGGGGGCTTACTTCATTAATCTCTGTGCCTATCCCTCTGCCAGTACCACAGAATCTTGATTACTAAAGCTCTCTCTTTTTCTGAGACAGAGTCTCACTCTGTCACCTAGGCTGAGTGCAGTGGTGTGATCATGATTCACTGCAGCTTCGGCTTCCGGGGTTTAGGCAATCCTCTCACCTCAGCCTCTTGAGTAGCTGGGACTACAGGTGTGCACCACCATGCTCAGCTAACGTTTAATTTTTCTGTAGAGATAGGATCTCACTATGTTGCCCAGGGTGGTCTCAAACTCCTGGACACAAGTGATCTTCCTGCTTTGGCCTTCCAAAGTGTTGGGATTATAGGCGTGAGACAAGTTGCACTGCCTGATTACTGTAGCTCTTATGATAAGTCTTGAAATTGGTAAAGTGATTCCACTTTATTTTTCTTTTTCAAAATTGTTTTAGCTATTCTAGTTCCATTGCCTTTCTATTTAAATTTTAGAATAATCTTAACTTAAATCTGTAAATAATCCTGTTGGAATTTTAATAAGAATTGTGTTAAACCTGTATATCAATTTGAGGAAAATTGGCATCTGTACTATATTGGATCTCCCATAAACATGTCTCCATTTGTTTATTTGTTTATTGGGGTTTTTGTTGTTTTATTTCCTCCTTTTTTTTTTTTTTTTCCCATTTTGCTTAGGGCTTGCAGTGGTTAAGAATTTGTAAAAATGAGCCCCCAAATTCATTTGAATTTCCCTATTTCTGTTGTTTCCTTTTCCTTTTTTTTTTTTTTTTTTTTTAAATAAAGAGACAGGGTTGGCTGGGTACTGTGGCTCACACCTGTAAGTACTTTGGGAGGCCGAGGTGGGCAGATGACAAGGTCAGGAGTTTGAGACCAGCCTGGTCAATGTGGTGAAACCCACCTCTACTAAAAATACAAAAATTAGCCAGGCATGATGGGCGCCTGTAGTCCCAGCTACTTGGGAGGCTGAGTCAGAAGAATCACTTCAACCCTGGGCGCGAAGGTTGCAGTAAGCTGAGATCATGCCACTGCACTCCAGCCTGGGCGACAGAGTAAGACTCCATCTCAAAAAAAAAAAGGAGACCAGGTCTTTCTTCGTCAAATAGGCTAGAATGCAGTGGTGTGGTCACAGCTCACTGGAACTGTTACCTCCTGGGCTAAAGTGATCCTCTTGCCTTAGCCTCCTGAATAGCTGGGACACAGGCATGAACTCCCATGCCCAGTTAATTTTTATTTTTTGTAGAGACGGTCTCACTATGTTGCTCTTGAGGGATTCTCTGTCCTTGGCCTCCCAAAGTGCTGGGATTACCGGTGTGAGCCACCATACCTGGCCTCTCTTCCTCTCGATAGTGTTAATCCCTAGGAATTTGGAGGAAACCTAGCTTTCTAGGACTCACTGAGCAGATCTCTGTGCCCTGAAGAGCACCTTTAAATGTTAGATTCCATTGTCTTTGTTCCAGGAGTGGTGGTTCCTTCTAAGACCAAAATTGTGTGCCATTTTTCTACTCTTGTATTGACCTGTGGGCAGCCGCACACCCTTCAAATAGTACCCCGAGATGAGTATGATAATCCCACCAACAATTCCATGTCCTTGAGAGACGAGCACAATTACACCTTGTCCATTCATGAGGTAAGCAGCCTCCTTTCTTTATCTGTGTGCCAGATAGAGTTGGCTCCTTTCTCTGTCATTCTCACACCTTCTAAATCACTTCGATCTGTTTCCTTCTCCCTGACTTCTGTGCTGTCTGTATCTTCATCTGACAATACGTGTCTCATTAGTTAGTAATTTTGTGATTTAGATTAGATCATAGATAGGAAAGCTCTTTGTAAAGAGTAAAGTGCTTTGTTAATGGGGGAAATACTGTATGTTAAGTGATGCTTTGTTTTTTTCTTAAAGCTTGGCCCTCAAGAAGAAGAGAGTACTGGTGTCTCATTTGACAAGTCAGTGACATCCAACAGGCAGACTTTCCAGGTGTTCTTGAGACTCACCCTGCATTCTCGAGGCTGCTTCCATGCCTGCATTTCATACCAAAATCAACCAATCAATAATGGCGAATTTGACATTATTGTTCTAAGTGGTAAGTTGAAAGAAAAGTGTGATTTAGTGCCGTTCTTCAGCCACTTCTTTGCCTGCCTGCACTCTTTTGTCTGACCTCACAAACATTTGATATTTGGGCTACATTTGGCTTATTGTTCTGTGGACTAAAGGCCTAGTGATAGGTAATTTTTTTCTCTCCTGACTTCTACTTTAAACCTTATTCCTTATACTTCAGAGGATGAGAAGAATATCGTCGAACGCCATGTGTCCACTTCAGGCGTGAGCATTTACTTTGAGGCTTATCTTTATAATGCTACCAACTGTAGCAGCACTCCATGGCACCTGCCACCCATGCACATGAGCTCTTCCCAGCGTCGGCCGTCCACTGCTCTTGACGAGGAAGATGAAGACTCGCCCTCTGAGTGCCACACCCCTGAGAAAGTGAAGAAACCGAAGAAGGTGTACTGCTATGTGTCACCAAAGGTTGGACCTTCTGTTCTTGCCATAAAACCCTCCTGCTTGAGCTTATGTGTAATTAGTATTTGGTAGCAGAAACCACAAAGTAGCAGACTGAGTATCATGGCAAGATTGCTAAGTAGTTGTATAGAAAGCTACTTTCAAACCGTTAAAAATTTCTTGCTAGCATTAAAATTACTGTTAGCTTCTTGTGCTGTGTCGAAACAATTTGATCTTTTATTTGTGATTCATGAAACCACAGTAAATGGAAGTAAAGAAATTTTGGCAGAGGAAAGAAGGTGAATTTCCCAAGCCCCTGAGCTAAGAGGCACTTTGTGTTAGTTTCTTTTTAATGTTTGTATTTCTTATTCATTCAGTCCTCATAAAAATGAGACTCTGTGAAATATCCCATTACATCTCTTTAATCTCATAACCAAAACTGAGTTCTAATTCTGTTCTACTTCAGAACACTTTTCTGTGTACCATTCTTCATTTAAAAATCTAGTCTTAATTCGGACTAGGGGTGATGGTAATGAGGGAAATGGGTAAATGAATATATGAAACAAGATTGGCTATGAATGGATAATTGTTGAAGCTGCTGATAGTTTCATTATACTTGTTTGTCTTCCTTAGTATGTATTTGAAGTTTTCTTTAATGAAAACTTTTTTTTTAATCAAGAAAACAACTGACCTGCACATTCAGATGAAAGGGATTTTTTAAGATTAAAAAATTGTTGCATTATCTTTTCCTCATTTGTATGAGCTTTTTTATGTGAGGACCTTCCCCTCTACCACCAACATATTCCACTCCAGTCTACCCCATCTTCCTGCCTCCCTTCCCTGGCAAATTTTTGGCACCATTCAAATAGGATAAAGCAGCGTATACGGGTTGCTGGTGCTCTCTGTCCAATAACTTAGAGGAAGACATTCTGAGCAGCATGGGACTGAGCAGAAGGAAATTTTGATAGTTTCTAGGCGAAATGTTCTATTCTCACAGTGAAAACCTGATCTCAGATAATTAGGAAGACTTGAGTATTACAATTATGAAATATCTCTGTGTGAAACTGCATTGTCAGAGTCATACTTTTTTTGTTTATTTATTTATTTTTTGAGACAGGATCTCACTTTGTCACCCAGGCTGGAGTGCCGTGGTTCGATCTCAGTTCACTGCACCCTCTGTCTTCTTGGTTCAAGTGATTCCAGTGCCTCAGTCTCCCGAGTACCTGGGATTACAGGCATGAGCCACTGCATCCAGCTAATTTTTTTGTATTTTTAGTAGAGACTGAGTTTTACCATATTGGCCAGGCTGGTCATCCTCCTGCCTCGGCCTCCCAGAGTGCTGGGATTATAAGTGTGAGCCACTCACACTTGGTCATCAGAGTAATAGTTTTAAGTTGCCTTTTTAAATAGAGTTAATGTATTTTGATTTTAGTACTCACTGAAGTATTATTTTTGTTCATGGAGAGAAAAATTATGAGAAATATAAATAGGGACTATGATATTTGAATTAGAATACCCAAATAGGGCATTTTTATTTATCATTCACTTCATTTTCTGTCTGTTGGTCCTCCAGCAATTCTCAGTGAAGGAGTTCTACCTGAAAATCATCCCCTGGCGCCTTTACACCTTCCGAGTGTGTCCAGGAACAAAAGTAAGCTGAATCTTCATCTGGTTCACACTGAGCATGCTTCATCTCTGGACTGTCTCAGCCTTTTATTTTTTTCTCAGAAGGACTTGTAATGTTTCTGCAAGATCTCACAGTGTACACAGGATTCATTGCCAAATAAAGGGTCATTATCTGCTTACTAAATGGCAGGAAGAATGTATAAATTCTGAAAGGACACATGCCTACAGAAATAAGAATTAGTAGCAATTCAGAATACTTAAAGAGTAATCCTTTGCCTTCAAAACTAAGTTAATAGAGAAGATGTTGGTAACTCTGGCCCAAGCTTGGTCTCCCAGTGTGCTAATGCCATCTTTTAGAAGCAGCATTCTCGTATATTAAAAGAAATTGTTTATTTTTAACTTTTTGGGCTTCTGGAATCTAAACTTTTGTCCAAAGTCTAGAATATGCCATTTTATAAAAATAACTCTCTTCTGGTCAGTTTGGAGTAGTCATTTCTTGCTATTTAATAATCTTGACTATCACCCTTCTTATATTTTATGTTGGAAGGTCTGTAGTTTTACTGGTGGTCCTAACTAAAGGCAGTCTCTGTGACTAAAATAATTTAAAATGTTGAAATGTAAATCACTGAAGGGAAAAATAATGAAATGTATTCCTGGTAGGTACTCACTTGGAGAAAACAAGCCTAACTTACTATTGTTGGCTGGTACAGAGGGTAGAGATGTAGAGGACTTTTACTGGGCTTTAGAGTTTTATAGATTAATTTCTTTCTTTTTCTTTACTAGTTTTCATACCTTGGTCCTGACCCTGTCCATAAGCTCCTCACTCTGGTGGTGGATGATGGCATTCAGCCTCCTGTGGAGCTCAGCTGTAAGGAGAGAAACATTCTAGCTGCCACTTTTATCCGCTCCCTGCATAAGAACATAGGTGAGGCTACAAAGGGATTCTATAGGGAAAGTAGTGAGCCCAGCCACGTTCATGAGGGTGGGGAGGTAGGACTGCACAGATGGCTTGTAATGAGGTTGTAATCATGATGGCTCTTGCTGCTCCTCAGGAGGCTCTGAGACATTTCAGGACAAGGTGAACTTTTTCCAGCGAGCGCTTCGGCAGGTACATATGAAAAGACCACATTCCAAAGTCACCCTGAAGGTCAGCAGACATGCCTTATTGGAATCGGTAGGTAAAATTTCATCTCTGTTAGCAGATGCCAAAGTTTTCCAATTAAGAACATCTTTAGTATTTGGTTATATTCTACAGGTTACCTTTTTGGGGTGTTTTTTGGAGACAGGGTCTCTGTTGCCCAGGCTGGGGTGCAGTTATGTGATCATGGCTCACTACAGCCTTGACCTTCCCAGGCTCAGGTGATCTTCCCAACTCAGCCTACCAAGTAGCTGGGACTACAGATGTGTGCCACCATGCCTGGCTAATTTTTGTATTTTTTGTAGAGATGGGATTTTGCCATGTGGCCCAGGCTGATCTCGAACTCCTAGACTCGAGTGATACACCCGCCTCGGCCTCCCAAAGTGTTGGGATTACAGACATGAGCTACTGTGCCTGATCTGGTTATCTTTTTCATGAAACTTAAATTTCTCCCTCTAATTATATCTGTAAAAGACAGATATACTAAATTTCTGAAACCTAAATTTCTCTCTTTACGTGTGTCTGTTCTTCTATTTGATTCTACGAAATTTGGGGCAGATTTGTTGGAGGTATATTATGGAGGGAAGAGCAGTTTACTTAGTGGCCTTCAAATCTACTGAATTGGTTCCTGAATAGTCTCATGGAATTCCTTTGTAGGGCAGGTATAAATAGTGATTACAGAAGAAACTTCTTGTTATTGAATCCCTGGAATAGAGGAGTTCTTTTTGAATTAAAAAGAAATGATTTTTGTTGTCACTTTGGTCTGATGGAAAAAGGAACACCTGATGTGTGTCTGTCTCCACTGCACAGACACTGGCATAGTTCTTACATTCCCCAGGAATGAGAAGGCTTGGTTCCTGTCCAGAAAGTGTTTGTGATGTTTGGCTCTGGTAGGTGTGACTGGAAACCCTTTTCTCAGCCATATTCTGTGTGTGGCATGGCTCGCAGTCTGAACCTAGCCTTGTGGATAAAGATGTCTAGTGGATAGACCATGCTTTGCTGAAAACCAGAATTTCTTGATTCTTTTGCTTATAGCTTACTGACTTGAGTAATTTTTTACTTCTTTATGCAAGAATATTTTCATTACTAAAACAAGGATTGTTTAAAAAGAAAAAGAAGAAACAGCTTCAACTTTCCAACAAAGTGATGATGTAAAGACAAATCAGATTATTTTTTAAAATTTAAATTTTGTCTTGTAGATCTGTGCATTTTAAATGTAAGGTGGTATTATTAAAGCTTATTTATGAGTAACATATCTCCTTCAGGAAGTCGCAGTTAGTCCAACAGACAATGGCAGTGCTCTTGTGTTGTCTTTAACATCCAGAGGACACCAGCCAGTGTTCTGACAATCCCTTCCTTTCACTGCTTTTCAGTCTCTGAAAGCCACTCGGAATTTCTCCATCTCAGATTGGAGCAAGAACTTTGAGGTTGTTTTCCAGGATGAAGAAGGTCAGTTTTGAAATTTTATATTCATCTTTTTGAACTCTCCTCCCTACTCCCATCCTCTCCACAAAATAAAATAAAAAACAAAAGCAACCCGCACCTCCTACTCACCCCTGCCCCCAAAAAAACCTCAGTTTGTTTTTTTCTCCCCACCAAGGAAAAAGGAACCATGAGTCAAGAAAAAAAAGGATAGTATTTACTAGCAAGATGGCATGGAGGAGCTTGTGCAGCACAGACATACAAGGACTTAGAGGGAGAGTTCCAAGAGTTTGAACCTTGGTTACCTTGAGAGAAATGTCCATTTCTCGGGATCTCTGACCTCTGGTGTTTCCATACTAGGGGGCATTTCCTTAGTGATCAGAATACCATTAATTCTACAAAAAGGGGTGGGGTTTCAAAAGGACCACAATTTAGATGAGTTGCAATGGAGAAACATCAGGGTAGTGCAATAGAGGGAATGTGGAGAGTGTAAAATGATGACTAAACAAAAGTGGTAAGAAGAGGTAGGGCAGAGTCATTTTTTATTTTCATTATGCTTTTCAGCTCTGGACTGGGGAGGGCCTCGCCGGGAATGGTTTGAGCTGATCTGCAAAGCACTATTTGATACCAACAATCAGCTCTTCACCCGGTTCAGTGACAACAACCAAGCATTAGTGAGTCGGTGATGGGTGGGTGGAAAATGTGGATTATGTTATAACGGGTAGGCTAACAAAGGGTTTGAAACTATGAAACTGACTTGGGAGCCTGACAACCTGTGTCCTGTTCTTAATTTTGTTGCTTAAAATGTGAGCTAATCAGATTGTCTTCCTCCTGTTTGCCTTTATTATTTCATCTGTAAAATAAGCAAAAATGCAGACAGCTGAATATTTGACTAAAAAGCATTGTAGTACAAAATATAAGAGTCTTAATTAAGTCCACCTTTGACCTTTATCTTCCAGTCACTTTGAATGACTACTAAAGTGGTGGCTACCAAAAAACTAACATCATTTGGATGGGCTCTGATCCTTATACTGAAGTTCTTATTCCTTTGGCATCGGGTTTGGGAAGAAGGGTCTTTCTAGAACTGGGCTTGAAGAAAAATGGCCCAGGGCCTTTCAGTCTCTTTCTTGGACAGGTGCATCCCAACCCTAGTCGCCCTGCTCATCTGCGCCTGAAAATGTATGAGTTTGCCGGACGGCTCGTGGGCAAGTGTCTCTATGAGTCCTCTCTAGGAGGAGCCTACAAGCAGTTGGTCCGAGCTCGCTTCACCCGCTCTTTCCTGGCCCAAATCATAGGACTGCGTATGCATTACAAGGTAACATCTTAGGTGTGCATTTCCTAACTAAGGCCCCGGGCTTTTAACCTTGAAATCTCTCCTTCTGGGCTTATAAATAATAATTTTTAAGGTTGAAGGAATAAGTGGTTCTAAGCAGTTACAACTTTCCTTTCAGGGCAAGAGTATTCATGTTCTGTATCTTTCTGCCTCCTCAGTACTTTGAAACAGATGACCCAGAATTCTACAAATCTAAAGTTTGTTTTATCCTCAACAATGACATGAGTGAGATGGAGCTGGTCTTTGCAGAAGAGAAATATAATAAATCAGGTCAATTGGATAAGGTGAGAAAGAGGAACAAAGCCTCTGGGTCCCGTGTTCTCCAGTTTCCTGTAGAGCAAGACTGTCTAAGAGAGCTTTCTGCAGTGGTGGAAATGTTCCATATTTGTGTTGTCTATTAAGCACCCAAAATGTGAGTGATATAACAACTGAACTTCTCATTTTAATTAATTTATACTCACATAACTATACTTGGCTAGCAGCCTCTGTATCGGACCGCAGAGCTTTAGGACATTGCATCCCATGCTTTATCATCTCAGCCTATTTGAGTGAAGCAAAAGACACATACCTCCGTCCGTCCCACCGAGTCCTAACTTCCAGTTGAAAAATAACTGAATGATAATGAAGTGTTACTGTACATGCAGATTTGGAAGAGATGGTAGTGTCTGTGCCAACAT
Source organism: Sapajus apella (assembly GCF_009761245.1). NCBI lineage: Eukaryota > Metazoa > Chordata > Mammalia > Primates > Cebidae > Sapajus > Sapajus apella. The sequence goes on from NW_022436960.1 coordinate 28,279,032, forward strand.
TTGCAGTAGCGATATAGGTGATTCCTATTTTAACACAGTGCCTGTATATTTCCAAACTTTTTGGCTGGGCACAGTGGCTCATGGCCTGTAATTTCAACACTTTGAGAGGCTGAGGCAGGAGGACAGCTTGAGACCAGGAGTTCAAGACCAGCCTGGGCAACTTTGGCAAGACCCTGTCTTTACAAAAATTTTTTAAAATCTAGCTGGGTATGGTGGCTTGTGCCTGTGGTCCTAGCTACTGGGGGCATGTGGGAGGAAGTGGGTGCTGAGGCAGGAAGATCGTGTAAGCCCAGGAGGTCAAGGCTGCAGTGAGCTATGATTGCACCACTGCATTCTGGCCAAGGTGACACAGCAAAACCCTATCTCAAAATCAATTAATAAAACCAAAACTTTTTATTAGAAAATAATAGGGGAAAAGAAAAACAGAAAATGATGGGCCAGAGATGTTTCTGATGCATGTGCTGCTTTTTACATTTTGGCGTTAAACAGTATCAAATGATAATGATAAAGCTAAAGTTGCAGTAAATTTAAAATTGAAAGCAGTATAGGAATGCTTGAAAAATTGTAACCACTGGTACCTCTCTGCTGATAATCAGATATCCTTCTGAAAATTATGGGATTCCCAGCTGTCTCCCTTTGTACACATGGGATTAGACCTGACTTCCTGAGCTGACATGATAAGGCAGCTAGAGTCAATAGGACACTGAATTAGGGTCCTCAGGCCCAAGGTAGTACTCATTTTAATTGTTTTTAATATGAACACTAAATCTTAATAATTTACTTCTTAGGCTCCTAGCTGGAAATGCTTACATTAATAAAAGATCCAGGGTTGTACATACCAACAGAAATAAGTTTCACAATTTTAGATCCATTGAGAATCCCTGCTGTGGAGTAGCATGCTATTGCTACCATGCTATTGTTGTCTTAAAACCTGATCTTGTAACTTCATTCACCTGTGGAGACAACCTTGGTCACTCTATACCAATATTTCTGGACGACGGTTTTAAGCTGTGCTTCAGGGCTCCTTCAGAGTTCCCTTAGGAGTTTATTGGGGGATACTAATTCTGTTTGAGAGTCATATAGCTTGTTCAGCATTTTCTTTGCAGATAGGAGAATTAGGACCAAATAATTGCCCCTAAGGTCTGGAGGGGCAATTAACCAAAGGTCTGTAGCAAGCTAGCATCAGGGCTGATGTTAGGATCCAGGATCTTTAGGCTCCAAACGGTGGCTTGTTCTATTGACTCACATTAGAGATAAAAGAATGTGTGGGAATAATTGTTCTTATCTTGGAATTTCTGAGACATAAAAAGACTTCTTTACTGCTTATCTGACTTTATTTATTCTTAGTTGCTTAGAGAAGTGTTGGTTTGATTTGGGATTATAGATTAAAACATTGCTAAGAAGGGGCCATAATATCTTCCTGTTGCATCACTACTACTTGACTGAGTCCGAAAAGACCTTACCCAGACACCCATTTCAGAAATAGTGGCCAGTAGTACAGCAATAGTGATAGGAACCCTGACGCTTAGGAACTAAATTAAACCAAGTGTGTTGAAAAGCTGAATGCACAGCAGAAACTTGTGACTGATAGTGATGCAGGTCAGGGATGCTGTGTCTGTAAACATCCAGGCAGATGTCATCTTACAAACTTCCCTCCACAGCCTCTCCTTGTCTGTCTTTTGCCTCCTGTTACAGGTTGTAGAACTCATGACAGGTGGAGCTCAAACTCCAGTCACCAATGCAAATAAAATCTTCTATTTAAATTTGCTGGCCCAGTATCGGCTGGCCAGTCAAGTGAAAGAGGAGGTGGAACACTTCCTAAAAGGTGGGATCCTGTCGGTTCTTGGCCTTGAAGTTAAAACACCTGTAACCGTCGTGTGGGTATGACTTTAACTTCCCTACTTTGTTTCAGGCCTCAATGAATTGGTCCCTGAGAACCTTTTGGCTATTTTTGATGAGAACGAGCTTGAGGTAAGTGCTTGCAATTCAAACTCCCATTCTTAACTTGGCATTTTTGCACCTTACAGGAAGCAGCTTGTTGCACCTTCTCTTATGAGATGCAGCTGGAAAGCCATTTATACAAGAGATGGTTTCATTTTTGTCATTCTTCCATTCACTGACCCTTCAGCCTTTAAAAAATTAGAATGTGAAAATTAGTAGCAAATACTACAGACATTAGCTTATGGGAAAAAGCAATAAATAAAAGAAGGTAACAAGTAGTTCATTATTTATGAAGTCATGATTAATACTCATTTATCCATCAGTATTATTGAGGGTAGGCATGGTGGCACATGCCTGTAATCCCAGCACTTTGGGAGGCTGAGGCGGGTGGATCACCTGAGGTCAGGAGTTCGAGACCAGCCTGGCCAACATGGCGAAACCCTCTCTCCACTGAAAATACAAAAATTAGCTGGGCGTGGTGATGCACACTTATAATCTCAGCTACTTGGGAGGCTGAGGCAGGAGAATCACGTGAACCCAGAAGGCAGAGGTTGCAGTGAGCCAAGATCTCGCCACTGCCCTCCAGCCTGGATAGCAGAGTGAGACTCCATCTCAAAAAAAAAAAAAAAAAAAAAAATCATTGAGTAGTAAAGAATGTTAATATCATGTACAGTCTTTATAAAATCTTATGACATTTAAGGGAATAATATAATTTATGCTTTCAGGTATATATTGAGTGCCTCCTATACGTCATGTATTTTGAGGCACTGCAGAGAGAGTAACAAATAAGACAAAGTTCCATCCCTCATGGGCTACATTCTAATGAAATGAAGGAAACAAACTAAAAATGTGATCACGTTTCAAAGCATTAGACTGCAACACAATATAGTATATATTTTTATTTATATGGTAAATTTATTCATATTTCAGATCCTGTAACAACCAAAAAATGGCTCTAAGATGGTAAATATCATTCTATAATGAGCAGAATTGAAGTCCACACAGGTGTGGGCAGAGAATAACATTGGTTTGTTGTGGCCTGCTGCTCACAGATGAGACATCTGTACAAGATGGTGCAGTTCTAACTTCCCATAGTTTTTATGAGGAGTGTGTTTCTGCAAACTGTTTCTTTAGGGAGGAATTTTTGCTTTTAACATGGTGGGTTGCGGGGGAAGTAGTTTTAGGTGGTCTTGCCCAATTCTGATTTCTATTAACTGAAGTAGATTAAAGAATAAGAATCAAAATCTTCTGTAATGTTCTTGTTTTATATCTTCGTATACGAAATTCAAACAAAATGAACTCTCATGTCTCAGCCTAAAGTTTCTGATAAACCTGTTACCTAATGTTATTTTGGGGGCCGAGGAATAACTACTGGTAAATTTTGTTTTATCTTGAAGCAAAGCATTTGTAAGTGAGTAGAAAGGAAGGACATGGTCTCTTACAGTTGTTCCACTTCCTGCTTTTCGTTTCTCATCAGTTTAGCAAGTTCTTTTTGAAGGAGCCAAGGCTTCTCAGGCTTAGTTTGGGCTTTTCTTGTCTCTTGGTTAGGATATATTATTCTTTATAGCTATTGGATGAGTACTTGCAGTCTGGTAAGTAACATTCTGGATCCTAAACCAAATTAGGGCATCAACAAGATGTTTAGGGCTCTGATGTCATTAATGTTCTCATTTTCTGGCATACTTTTAAATTTATCTGATCAAGTAGAGGCAGAGCTGAAGGGAAGGTAGTAAAAGTTCAATCCACAAAAGAAGAATGCATCCTAGGAAAAAGGAAAGGCCATCCGACAGATTAATAAATGCTACTGGGGTTTTGGGGGAAACAGCTTGCCTTTTCTCCCTGATATTCGCAGGCTGAGTTTAGAGCAGACTGTCAGGAAACACTTAGTTTTTGTGTGTGTTGGGGTTTTTTTTTTTTTTTTTGGTCCTTTGTTTCAATTAAAAATAATCCATAGCAGCAGTTCTTAGTTAGGGTGTTCATCAGAAATACCTCACCTGTAATCCCAACTACTCTGGAGGCTGAGGCAGGAGAATTGCTTGAACATGTGAGGTGGAGGTTGCAGCAATTTTTTCTTCCTGTACAAGCTCATAACCCGTTCTAGAGATTCAGATTTAGAGGTCTGAGTTAGGGCCACAAACATTTATATAAATATAGATTTTAAAAGCCAAGTGATTCTTTTTTTTTTTTTTTTTTTCCCCAGTGGTTAGCAACTATTGCCCTATTGTATGTGATTGATTTTCCTAAAGCAGTATTCTGGTATTATGACCTCACCTTCTGTCTTTTTCCTGGTACTTGTTTTCTTTATTCTGCACTTTGCATGTTAACTTAGGTAATTTTGACCTTATAGCGGTCTTTGTTCTTCTGACTGTGTTAGTAACACCTTCCCATCTTTCTCCAGCTGCTGATGTGTGGGACTGGAGACATCAGTGTGTCTGACTTCAAAGCCCATGCAGTGGTTGTTGGTGGCTCATGGCATTTCAGAGAAAAGGTAAATGGACCAAACTTCTTTCAGTTGGATTTGTGGCATGTTATATGGAAAAAGTTTCAGAAGAAAAAAGTAGAGAAATCAAAGCAGTTGACATGTTTTCTGGGGAAAAATGATAATGGGGAAAGACAGGTGTTTGACCAGACAGAAGGGAGCCCTGATCTCTAAGGGCTGTCATGCTGACTGCCACAGGAATAGTAAATTGGAGATACAAAGAAAGAGAACCAGTAGCGACCACCCTCCTAATTCTGCGACAATGTACATTCTTAAAGTAATTGTCAACTCTAACTGTTCTTACCATGTGTCCTCATAGAACTGTAACTGGGGCACAGCCCCACTTCGGTGTATTGTGTTCCTTCCCCAGGGATCTAATCCTAGGCCGTTTACCGTGTGTGATCCCAGCCTTGTGCTCTCCCTGCCAGGTCATGAGGTGGTTTTGGACTGTGGTTTCCAGTCTGACCCAGGAGGAGTTGGCTCGGCTACTTCAGTTCACAACAGGCTCCTCTCAGCTACCACCTGGAGGCTTTGCTGCCCTCTGTCCCTCATTTCAGATTATTGCCGCCCCAACCCATAGCACGCTGCCTACTGCACACACATGGTAGGTATCTGCCCGCCTGATGCATGCCCAGTGTTTGTGATGGTATGAGTTAATCACTTCTCTCTTGCCCTTCCAGTTTTAACCAGCTGTGCCTCCCTACATATGACTCCTATGAAGAGGTGCACAGGATGCTGCAGCTGGCCATCAGCGAGGGTTGTGAGGGCTTTGGCATGCTGTGACCACTCTCCTGCCATCCACTTGGCACCTGTGCTCTCTGGAGCATCTGGGTACAAGTTACAGACGTCATAACCACTGATCCTAACATACATAACCATCAGCCAGAAGATGCCGCATGCCCCCCTGTCTGGAGGATTTTGTCACCTACAAGCCTTGTCTTTACCTCACCTGCTCCCTGCCCATATCCACCACAGGCCACGCTGGCATGGTATGTAAACTGAGCTCTTCATTCAGTCATGAGAAGAGGACCACGCTGCTGTCATTTATTTGGTCCTTTGAAGATCTCAGTAGCTGAGGGAGATGGCACACGGGGCTCAGCCCTGTTGGGAAACTGGTGTGGAGAGCCTTAAATCCACACTCTGCTCCAAAACTCCCTCTGCTGATACTCCTTGGAGACACCTTCTTTGGCCCTTACTACTTGACTAGACTGGTACTTGAATTCTTCTCATGGGTGGGGTGATTGCCTCTTCTCATTAGGAGCCAGGAGAGAGAGATAGATAGGAGGTGGCCCATAGGAGCAGCCCCTGCACAATGGTAGGCATAGGCCATGGCACTGGACTGCCTCTAATGAGGACTGATAGCACAGAAGGATCTTTTTTTTTTGTGGTGTCAAAACTGGAAAAAGCACTTTCCCTTCAGGCATTTCTGGAAATGATTATCAACCCACAAAGAACTCTCTAAGCTTTTTCTTGAATTGTAGCCAGTGAAAAAAGCAGATAGACTGAAGAATATGAAGGATAGCTGAGCTGTAGCCTCCAGTGCTCAATACGACTCTCTTCAGCTTATGGGGCATGCCTGGGCACATGGCTGGCTTGAAGACTACTCATGCTTTTCCGTGAGTTCATACTTTGCACTGAAGTATGGCCAGCTTGGGCCCCTGACTTCCACATTATGTAGTTTGCTACAAGCTGGGGATTCTCTAGCATTCTACTGAAGAAAATTTTGTAGCAAAGGATTAGAACAGTAAGCATAATATGCCAGCACTTCCTGATTCTCTCTGTGCTTGGTGCTCTCTGGCAGCACTAAGACAAAGAAACAGGGACTAGGAGTTGACCTGCTTGTCACAGGTCCTTGGGGTCAGGACACTAGGGATGAACATGGAGGTGATATGCTACACAGTAAACACCTAGCCAACCCCAATACTCCCCTTTGCTTCGTCAGTTACCAGGAAGGAGAACTAAGGAGGGAGCAAGCTTAGTAGGTTCACTGTTGAATGATGATTGAAGAGTACCTGCTGCTGCCTCTTGGAAGATGACAACATCCTTTTTCATTACTATTTGATTGAAAACAATTTCAAGATTCAAAATATCATTAACTTCCCAAATTTGTTTTTAAGAAGGCTTTGCTGCAAGCTACTATTCCCATTGGGCAGTCAACTCTGAGAATATTACAAGCCATCTTTATTGCCAAAACCAGCAAGTACACAGAGTCCTGAGACAAGGCAGGACTTTGGCAATGCCTTGACCTCCTGGAAGCATGTCTGAGCCCTCCTGTTCCCAGGGATCATGAGGAATAAGCCCTCCTGAGCTGCTGCAGTTCCTGCCTGACCTCACTCTTTTGCAGTCATCATTTGTCCTTTCTTGGCACATGGGTGCTGACCTCACTCATCCTTGGGGTCTGGGATCCAGCATCAGGGTCTCTGTACCCCAGGATCCTCCATGCCGCATGGTCACTGCTCTCCTCAGGGACCAGGACAAGGTGCTGCTGCTTGCCCAAATTTTTTCCCATGGGATATGTACAGGAAAGTTTATCATCACCCTGGGAAACATGATGCTGCCCCTTGGGCCCAGAAAAAAAGGGGTTCCCAGCTGGGGGCACATGGGCTGTTCTGCTGTTTTTGGCAGTCGCTTTTCTGAATTCTCCCCTCCAGCAGCCTTCCAGAGACTGATGCTGGAGATTGAGTTGATTGTCTTGGCTAGACCTGTCATTTTAAGCTCTAGTCATAACACTTTTTCAGAGCATCTTAGGCACCATTGCAACCCAACCGGGGCAGCTCCCTCCCTGTGGTGGTCCTTAGGCACCAGTCTTTGTTAAACAAAACCCTTTGGTACTGTTGTGGTTTTCTATTCTTCTAGTTTACTCTCTCTGTCCTAACTATTCAAAAGTATCTTTGCTCTCTTGGGCCTTTCCTTTTGCCTTTTTTTTTTTTTTTTCCTAATCCTGCTTTCACACTAGCCAGTGTGGGGAAAAGGTACAATATGTCAGAGGCGAGAGTGTGCTATTTCTTGGGCAATTTTCTATTAGTGTTTCTTATTTTGGCCAGTTCCTTTATTTATGTCCTTGTGACCCAGGTACTTGGGGGGCCAGCTACCCTTCTGGCCTTTTAGTGTCTTTGAAGGAGACCAGACATGAGTGAATACCTAGGAGAGTGTCAGCATGTTTCTGGAAAATTGGCAGAGACCAAGCCCTGCTGCAGATTCATCAGGCCAGATGAAAGGGCCAGGCAGTTGCAGCTGATGATGTAAATATTTTGTACAGTAAATAAATAAATGTTTAAAAGAAGGAGTGAGTGACTTCTTTAAGTGGAGATTAATGGCTTGACTGGAAGGTAGGGTGGGAAAAGACTTGGAAATGCTTCTGCATTTTCCCAGTAATTCCTCCTGAAGTGGTCTGCTCAAGGTAGAGTGTACACCTGGAGTCCTGGACTGTCCCACCCTTGCCCTTTCATGCTTCCCTGAGTGCTGTCCATGGTGCCAGGCAGGGCCACTATGCTCTTTCTCTCAGTCATGGGTCATGGGGAGATGAGGACAAGTGTTTATTCTCAGCTGCTAAAGAAGAAACCAGTTAATCAGTCTGTAAACATTAATTCATTGTCATTTTACTACCTAAGAAATTCGATACAGAAAATGTGGAAATAGGAAAAAGTACAAGGGAAGTAGGTAAGTTGCTATCTGGAGGTAATCACCATTAACATTTTGATGAATAGTCTTTTGATTTTCATATAAGCACATATTTATCTCCCAACATCTCCCTCACCCACAAGGGCTTTGGGAGTGGCAAACAAAAATACTGCTCCTAAAAAGTTTGTTGGTGGCAAGTCTTACTGATTCTTTTCGGCTTACAAAGGTAAGCTTGGAAGAGAAAAAAAAAAAAAAAAAACAGACCTCTGATTTGGGCCTAGAAGGAAAAGTATTAAGGACCCTGACTTTCCTGGGGAAGTAATTATGATGTCTTATATATTGGTTCCCAATCTTGAAAATTAAAAAAAAAAATCCCTTTTGAATTAAAAAACAAAATAAATTCTTGCCCCCACCCTAAACTGAGTGCATTCTCCTCTTACCTCACCAAGCTCCTGAGTGATATGAGAGGTCTTAAAGGGCCAGGTGCAGTGGCTCATACCTATAATCCCAGCACTTTGGAAGGTTGCAAGGCAGGAGCGTGAGTTTAAGGAGTTAAGCCCAGGAGTTTGAGGCTGCAGTGAGCTATGACTGTGTCACTGTGCTCTAGCCTGGGTGACAGAGCAAGACACTCTCTGTCTCTCTCTGTTCTTTCTTTCTTTCCGTATTTATTTATTTTTAGAGATGGGGTCTTGCCATGTTTCCCAGGCTGATCTTGAACTCCTGGGCTCAAGTGATCCACCAACTTCAGCCTCCCAAAGTGCTGAGATTAGAAGCATGAGCTACCGTGCCTGGCTAAGACACTGTCTCTTAAAAAACAAGATCTTTAAAGTGTATCCCTCTAACTATACATTTTAAGGTTATTTATAGTCCTGAATCTTATACAGTTGCTGTTACTGCTTTGAATAGGTCACAATGAACATTGATCATTGAGTGATTTTTAGCCCATCAAGTCATTCTTATGACTCCATAAATACTAGCTTCAGCCTCTTGTACACGGTTGCCTCTGAGTCATTGTAGATAGAGCTTTCAAACCTCTGTCCAGCCACACTTCTCTCAGGACCACAATAGAGGTTCAGCAAGTGGCCTGAACCCCAAGGGCTCCTTCCCTCTACTCTGGCTTCACATAGACTCTCAGGCATAATAAATCAGTTCCAGATATGTGGAATAGTAAAAGTATTACGGGATACTAACATGCCTTTTTTATTTTGAGATGCAGTGTATATATAAAAGGTACATAACATGAGTAATTATAAAGGAAATGCACAGGTAGCCACCATCCAGGTCAAGAAATAAAACACTGCAGAGCACACTCTCATCCCATCCCTCTAAAGGTAACATAACCACTGTCCTGACTTACGGTAATTACTTCACCAAGCCCCTTTTCAAACAGCCTGTCCTAACAATAGTGGAGAGGGGCAAAAAGAGCCCATGTGTGTCATGATAAGACGCTAAGGTCAGTTTCTCCATAGTGATTTACAGACTCATAATTGGTTTGAAAAGTCTTCTGAGACCACCATTGCTCTGTAGAATCTAGTCTAGATTCCTGTCACTGAATCTGAGTAATCGTTCTAAGGCTATAAGATCTCTTATTTCTGTAAAGATTTTCCCCTAGATACTCCAAATTGGATACTCCTTTGCTTTTATACCCTAAACAGGTTTTGTAGGCTGGTCAGCTGGAAATTCTTGAGTATCATATATGAGTAGTAGTATTGAAAATAACTCAGCACTAAAATGTCTCAAAAACTGGAATAGGCTAGTATTTCTGACTCAGGATACTGAGTTTGCACACCACCTATCAGAAAGTTATCCCGAAGTTACTGGTGAGCTTAGTTTTTAGTTTTTGCTTTTTAGCTTTTCTTTGGAGTACAAAAGGATGGATTTAGAGATTGCAGGTCATGTTGATCTTGGCTTGTAAACAGTAGAGTGGTGCTGCCTCGAGTCAGATATACCTTGCTATAAAGAACCCTTTTTTCCTTCCCAGATTCAGTTTGCTTTAATTTTGCTTATATAAGAACATTTTATGATAGCCACAGCAGGCACCTGGTTCTCTGCAGTGAATTCAGGTGTGGTCTTTACCAGATGGGCAGTTAATTCCTGAAAGAAGATGTGGAGAAACAGCCTCTTTCCAAAAGTCAAGGAATAATATCTGTAGGTTTTCCAATATGGTATCAGAGGTGGCTTTAGCAAAGTCGTTCAGGCCGTCAGTATAGCCCTGGCTTGTCAATACTAGCCAGCAGTAGCAGCTTCTTAAACATGGGGTAGTAACAATGTTGGTACCTCTAGGGATAGGGATCAGACACACCAGCACAGAATTACAGCATCCAGTTACCTTGCAGGAACAGACTGGGACTTCCCATTTAGTTCCCCTTGTAGCTTCCCTTCAGGGAAATGATGGATAGTTTATCCAGATGAGGCCTGTGTTGCTATTTCCCTGAAATACCCAATAATAAGCAGGTCACCCTGGCTTTTGTAGCCTGTGATGGCTGTGAATGCCTTAGATCAGGTTCAGCTGGCAAACCAGGCAAATTTCCAAGTGAGGTTTTAGGAGTTCATCTTTTAGATGTGACTCTAGGAAGAAGTCAATCTTGGACTACGTAAGGAGGTAGGAGAGGAGGTTTCTTTATAAACCTCATTATGTCCTCAACCAGGTGTCCCGTTCTGTTGACAGAAATTTACTTGTATCCTGTGTTTCTGACTCGAGGGTCCTGGGCCTCCAGCACTCTTTGCAGGATAGGCATCTCATGTCACTGGGTATTTTCTCAAAAAAGTGCCCTTGGACACTTTGGCATCAAGTGTGCAAAACGGGACCCTCACAGGATAGAAAACCGTGAATTGTTGGGCTTGAATTTTTTTTTTCTTTTCTGACGGTCTCACTGTTGCCCAGGCTGGAGTGCAGTGCCATCTCAGCTCACTGCAACCTTCACCTCCCAGGTTCAAACAATTCTCCTGCCTCAGCCTCCGAAGTAGCTGGGATTACAGATGCATGCCACCTCACTGGGCTAATTTTTGTATTTTTGGTAGAGGCAGGGTTTCACCAGGTTGGCCAGGCTCACCTCAAACTCCTGACCTCAGGTGTTCCACCCACCTTGGCCTCCCAAAGTGCTGGGATTACAAGTGTGAGCCACTGGGCCTGGCCAAATGTTCATATTTTTATTTTTAACTCCCGTGGTTCAACTTTGGGCAAGACAACCTTTTAATATCCATTTCCAGACCTGCAGAATGATGCTGTTAACCAATTAAGAAAATTGACTAATAACATGGAGCTCTTGGGAAAAAAGTTTTCCTATATATAGTATGTATGACCCCATACTGACTATGACTTAGGGTCCTGGTAATTTCGATAGCAGGAGGCTGTGTGGATCTGGGGGCAGTTGAGAATGCTAGAGTAGAGGACTGGCATAGAAATTCCAAGGAGGTGGTGACTCTTTTTTTCACCTTGCCATGTCCAGGCAGTCCAGAGAGAATGAGCATTCAAGACACCTAGCCCAAACATTCATAAAGAAGACCGCAAGTCAGAAAAGACCTCTTCCTCCCTTGTATGATCCTTTAAGGACAGAAGAGGTATTTGAGGGGCTATGTCATGTGGTAGGCAACCTAGTACCCTTGACTTTTCTTAATTCACCTGATTACTGAATCATAATAGCTACCATTTTTTTAAAAGCTTTTCTCATATGCTAGGAGCTTTAGTATTTACTGTCTCATATTCACAATGACCCTGCAAGGTAGGGCTTGTTTTCTCCATTTTACACAAGACACACTTGAGGCACAGAGAGGGTAAGTAACTGCCAAGGTTTCTTAGCTAGCAAGTGGTAGAGCTGTATTTGAACATGGGTCTGTTCTGTGTCGAAGTCCAAACTCCACATTTCTGGTTTGACTCTAGCAGATTAGTTTAGACTAAGAAACAGCCCAGGCACTGGGCCACTGTGCTTGCTGACTGCCTCATGTTCACTTGGTGACGCTGTGTGTGACAGATGAACACTTTATACCTTGGCTTACTTATCAGTCACTTGGGGATTTGGGATTTATGGAAAAGGCCCTACTCATGCAGGGTAGAGAGATTTTAAGAGATAAAGCTATTAGTAATGGCTTTAGAATCTTTTGCAATGTAGAAAGTTCCTTAGACTACCAACTAATGAGTGAAGTGACTTTCAAGTTTAAATGAATTCTATATAAAGAATACAAGACACCCTTGAGGATGTAACTGAAGAAAAAGACCCTGAAATTTTAATATCCCTACTTTGGTGGAAAATCAGTAGGTATCAAATGAAAAAATGAGGTCAGATATGTTACACAATACCCAGATGTTTATCTCTGGTAATTAAGTTTGCAAAAAAAAAAAAAAAAACTTATTTGAATAAATCTTTTGTCTCTAAACTCTGGTTATATGAAACAGCACCATTTGGCAAAGGCCAGATTCCTGGTGGATATCTCACTGAGGAAGCCAGCATTTTCAAGGATGCCAGAGTTAAAAGGGAGACTACACACACCGCAAACAAAACTGTGAAGATACTATGAAACTATTCTGTTGAAACAATAAACATAGTGTCTTCTCCAGGGTGAGGGGTTTCTGTACCTCTGTTGGGTGAAGCCACTGTTTCTACACCCCCCCCTGCTTCACCTGCATTATGGATTTGCACATAAAGGGATTTTTCTGAATCTTCCCATCCTCTGCAGACCAACAATGTTCCCTCTCTTCTCAGAACTCCCACTTGAAGGAGTTGCCAAGACATTCCTCTGTTTGCCCGTTAACTAACAGTCAGGGATATTAAGAGTATTTGCAAGCCAGCTAGAGAGCCTTTGATGGCTTTTATGTTATGTTGAAAACAAAATGTTGTGTTATTGTGCAAGAGGAAGATTATGTGTGTGTCATCATTTTGTGCTTGGTCTCCTACGTCCAATCCTACTCTAAGTTGTCATTTCATTTCCTAACCTCCTCCCTTCCCCTCCCCAGTCGGGTATTTCTGTTCCATCCCTGGGTTTGTAGCCTCCCTTTTTTTCTTTAGTTCTGTGCATCTCCACATTTCAGCAGACATTTCCTATGTGTCAAGCACTGTGCAGGGAGCTGGGGACACACAAGACAGAATGTGGTCCTGGCCTCTGAGCAGCTTACAATCTTGGGAGACAGACATATAAATAACCTGTTTTCCTTATAGTTTCCTTCTGAAGCTTGGGCACCCAAACCCATCACCACCCACCCCCCTTCCATTGTTTCTCCTGTTTTCTTGGTGGGGAGCATTTCTTTTTATGTGTTTAGAGACTTTATATTATACAGTTGCTGTTGCTACAAGTGAAATTACTCTAGCTTCCTACAGAAAGGGAAGGAAATCACTCTCCCTATTGATTTTCAGAGAAGAAAGAACTCTTGTAAAGATAGATGCCAAACCAAGAGACCCAAGGAGCAAGCCCACTATTGTGCCATAAATAGGCACACCTGGGCGGTCCTGGGACCTGCTGGGAACGGGGACTCGGTGATCTTAGGGCCCACTCTCCCTTTAATCTGCTCTCCCAGACAAAGCAGACGTGAAGTGTTGACTTTGGCAATGGGGAACTGGCCGGTAGCCTGCAGCTCAGCAAATGCAATTAGAATCTTGAGTAGATGAGGAGAGGGAGGTTATCTCCAACGCTAATAGCAATCAAAGGGGTTGTGCTATGGTTGTTATCAGTGTGGCAGAGAAAAGTCAAAGGAATACCATTTCCAATAAACTCAGAGGCATGAAAAGGCAAATCAGTTTTACGAACAGACATGAAGTTGGTTGGTTGTGACCACTACGGGTGGAAACACTGAGCTTCAGTGGAATTTCCCTTAATACTAAACCAGGAAACTACAGTCCCTGGTTATCTTTCTGTTGTGCACAGCAACTGACATCAATTCCTCCCTGGGGTTTGGGCAGATCTTAAAGTTTATCTCCAAAGCTTCTGACTGGGATCACAGCTGGATAGGGCTTGGGTCAGACCATTGCCATTAGAAAACCAGTTCTTCCTTTAGGCTCTCTTTCCCATAGGGATTTCCCTGAAACCTTGTTCATGATGATACCAACTTGTGTCTCCTTGAAAAATCAAAACAATGGAATTAAACTTGAGTCTTCTACAGATCTAGCATTTTATGTCACAGGGTGGACAAACATGGTGTTGGGTCCAGGCAGCCTCGTATGCAGCTCTGGAGATGTTCCAAAGTGGGTGCAGTCGACAGGCATCCATCTGCATACGCCACAGTGGTCTGGTTTAACAATTCTGACCCATTATCCTTCTAAACCTTGAAAACTCTGTCTTGTCATCCAAGCCATGTCTTCCAGTAGACTCTTACACTCAGAATCAGCAAAAACTCTTTTGTCAGACCATACCTTGAGTTTAGCCTTTAAAAAATGGCATTGTGGTTTAGCTTTGGGAGGTGGGGTGAGTAAAACTCCGGTCCTGACTTTTGGGGGTATGGCTGGTCTTGGGGGCTTGGCATGGCGGGAAGAAGGGGCCAAGATACTGGTTGGCACAAGAACTTTGGAAGCAGAGCCAGAGACTGAGGATTGAGGCCCAGGAAAGTTTGGCACGAGTAACAGCTGGGTATTTAACCAGGAACAGTCACTCTATTTTTCTCGGCCTTGGCAGTAGGTCAGAGCAACAAGCAGCCCTAGCAGGGTCTACATCCCTCCTATTGTCTCCACCCCAGCCCCACCCATCGTCCCAAACATCTGCTTCCAATTCGGGCCCGTGCCTTCTTGTCTGATTCCTGTACAAACTGTGGGTGGCATGGGTGAGGGGCAGGTCTGCAGGTGTGGGCTGGGGACGAAAAGGTAGGTTCTGGAAGAACCTGCTTACAAGTTTGGTTTCAGGTCCTGCCAAAGGAGTAAGAATTTGACCTATTAAAAAATTGTGTGTGTGTGTGTGTGTGTGTGTGTGTGTGTACAAAATGTAAACAGCAAGTCAAGTTGTTTCACTTCCTGGGTAAAAGTAGCAATCTGAGGGAGGGAATTGGGACCAGCTGGAGAAGTCTGAACCATCACATGGCCTGCTTTTCAGAGGCAGCTCAGAGTCACTCCAGAGGGGGCAAGCTGAAGTGATTAGTGCCCACAAGGAGCAGCTGGAGGTGCTAATGAGGTATTAACACTGCTTCTCCAGCTAGCAGCTGTGGCTAGTCCGAACAGACCAGTGAGTCAGGGCAGCGAAACCAGCCTGGAACTGGAGGAGGCCTGGAGAGGAGCAGCAAGCCAGTGCTTGCAGTTAGTCATGGCACCCTCAGCAGGTCCGCTAGGAGGAACTGAGAAGCTTCTCCAGTGCTTGCTCTGAAACCTGAATCCATTTTAAGTGACAGAAAGTGACAAAAAACACCCCAGGGGAAAGTACTGGGTCTTAAGGGAGTAATCCCAGGACTCTTGTAATAATATAATAGCAGCCAACATCTAATGCGTGCTTACTCTGTGCCATGCCCTGTTCCAAGCACTCTGCCTGTGTTAATTCATTTAATATTCACATCATTCTCTAAGCCAAAGACAATCATTATTCCCATCTTACAGATGAGGAAACTGAGGCACAGAGAAGTAAGTCACCCTGGATTACATGTCCAGTGGATGAGTGTAGGTGTCAAATTGGCTCTGACACATTTTCTCACCCAAGCTCAAAGGAGGTGGGGTTAGGGGCAGGACAGTCAAGTCCAGAGAACACTGGTAAGAGAGTTGCTAGTGTTGTGAGCCTCCTCCAATCCAGGGAGACACTGTGTGGGTCTGTGACTTCAGGACCCCAGGGAGCCAGTCTGGCCAGCACTTCTCTGTCTAGTCCTACCGCCTTGTGCCTCTTGAGGTTTCTGCTGCTCATTCAGGGCACAGGGTCCATTTTCCACCTCCCCCTCCAGAATAGGAGGCACCGTCCATCCCCCAGTCCAAATAAGCTGGCAGAGATACTTCAGGGAGTTGGCCAGGCTCCAGGCCCCTGATGGGAAGTGAAAGAAGAGACTTACTAAACGGCAAGATGTGGCCAAGACCTGTGGGCATCCAGGAGCCCCACTAAACTTCAAAGCTGGGTGCTGAGGCGGAGCCCATCACTTGGCTGGTAATTCGGGAGCTGGTTGACGTATCAGCTCACTGCAGCGGGCCTTTGTCTTGTAGAGTAGCAACCATATGGGTAGTGACAGGCCACAGGCCTTTCCCAGCTGTTGCTTCCAGGGCTGAGCCAGAGCCCACTTTCCGTGGGCACAGCCCATGTTTACTAAGAAGAGTGTGCTGACGAAAGTTTCCAGGAGGCTTACCTGACCGGCCAGAGGCCCAGGACAGCGGCTGGGAAGCACCACCACCTCTCGGTAAACATGGTCTGAACCATCGCAGCTCGTGCCTGCCTTTGTTCCTTTGCTTGTTCTGTGCACCTGCAAGGAATGAGACCCATCCTGTCCTTCCTCCCTGCTACCTCCCCATCCCTCAAACCTGGTTCATGCTAGAGGAGGCAAGGATTAAATAAAAGAATTCATGAAAAGTGTTAGTACTGTGTCTGACACATATGAAGTGTAAAAAAAGATCAGTAGTTAGCAACAGTAAACCACCATCCACAGTTTTCTTTGGTTATATTGTGGATTTGAATTTGGAAGATCTGGGTTCAGATTTCTGACTTGCCACTTCCTAGGTCTATACTTTGCATGAATGGCTTAGTCTCTCTTAACTTTACCTGGGAAATAGTGATTCTAACAACATACACAAGCGTACCTCACAAAGGGCACATAAAGCTCAAATGAGACAATGGATGTGAATAGTGTTTTGTAAGTCACAAAACATCCTCTCAGTTCTGACATTGCCTCTCCCACGTCCACTGGCACTGACCTTGGCCTGACCTGGGTATAGCTAAATTCTTTTGCCCTTTCATTCAGCAAAGACAAACCAATAATTTTTTCAGAAGAAATGTTGCTTTTAAAAATCAAAGGGCTAAACTAAAATAAGGAAAATGCAAAAGAAGAGGAGCGATTGGGCTTTCGGAATACTGATGTCTCCTGCTATTAAGTCCAACTCAAAGGCCAAACTCACTGTCAGCCATGGCCATAGTTTCCATGTGCTCTCCCTCCTCCACCTTGCCTGGGTCTTCCTGGCTTGGAGTCAGGGTTGAGGGGCACTGAGGAAATGAAAAACTCAGAACAATTCTGAGTCACCCTCCTCCCTTACACACACACACACACACACACACACACACACACACACAGAGGATGTGGCTAAAAACTACAGACCTTAAAATATTATGTGCCCAAGCCTCACAGTGAGTCCAGCTACCAGAGGCCAGTTTCCTGAGAAGCTAATGAGGCTTTCACTGAGGGCCCCTCACCTACGTGAGTTCCTTCCGACATTGTGTATTATTTTCAAAGTCATATTTCATAGCATTTGCTAAGGTTAAAAAAATTAACTATAGCTATGTGTGGTGGTATATACCTATCGTCTCAGCACTTAGGAGGCTGAGGCAGGAGGATCATTGAGCCCAGGAGTTTGAGGCTGCAGTGTGCTATGATTACACCTGTGAATAGCTGCTGCATTCCAGCCTGGGCAACATAGCAAGACCCTGTCTCCTCACCAAAAAATTTAACTGTAGTTGGTCTCCACCCTGATTTATTCTCTGTCACACCTCCATTCATGTCAGGCTGTGGTGAGGTGGCTGTGGCATTCAGGAGTATGACTAAGAGAATTTGAGTTGGGAATATATTCATTTGGGCCTTCTGTAATATATTCATTTTGTTATGTTGGGAAAACACTCCGTTGGGTTGTATGTAATGTATCTATGTCATATATTTATTGCTAGCTGTCCTGATTATAAATGACTTGCAGAAATAATTCCACCACACACTGTGCCGATTCACCTGACATGGTGGCAGGTGCAAGATCAGCAGCTGCCACATATGGGACCAGAAGTATGAAGACAGGAGAGGAAAAACAAGAGGTGGAATGTATGGAGCAGGTGAGATGTGGTGGGTCACACCTGTAATCCCAGCAGTTTGGGAGGCTGAGGCAGGTGGATCACTTGAGCACAGGAGTTCGAGACCAGCCTGGTCAACATGGTGAAACCCTGTCTTTACCAAAAAAATACATAAATTAGCCGGGTGCGGGGGCAGGCACCTATAATCCCAGCCTACTCACAAGGTGTGAGTGTCACCTGAGTTTGGAAGGTCAAGGCTTTAGTGAGCCATGCTCGCGCCACTGCACTCCAGCCTGGACAACAAGAGTGAGACCCTGTCTCAAAAAAAATAAAAGAAGTATGGAGCCAGAAGCTAGTCTGTGAAAAAGTCTCCCACTCCTCAGATGGTCAAAGCCTATTGAGGTCGTCTGTTGCCTAAAGCTTACAACATTTTGGAATCCCACCCACTTTTTTTTTTGAGACAGAGTCTCACTCTGTCGTCCATGTGGAGTGCAGTGGTGTGATCTCAGCTCACTGCAACCCCCACTTCCCGGGTTCAAGTAATTCTCCTACCTCAGCCTCCTGAGTAGCTGCGATTACAGGCGCCTGCCACTACATCCAACAATTTTTTTTGTATTTTTAGTAAAGATGGGTCTCACCATGTTGGCCAGGCTGGTCTTGAACTCCTTTACTTCTGACCTCATGATTCACCTGCCTCGGCCTCCCAAAGTGCTGGGATTACAGGAGTGAGCCACTGTGCCTGGCCCTGGATCCCTTTTTTTTAAAAAAAAAAAAAAAGAATACAAAGTTAGGTATGAAGGAAATTTTTATTTGAAATAAGAAAAAAATCACAAGAAATCCTAAAACTTGAAAAGCTGACAAATACCCCAAAAATCATAAAGTCTAGACAAATAATCCAGATCCGCATCTTGGATTTGCCCTGTTGGCTGCTGTGTGTCTCTGCCCCACCGGTCTACATTCCCCTCTGATGTGACATGGGAAGAGAGATACTAAAGAATTAGCTTCAGGATGATCACTGGGGTTTCCAGGAACAGAGAAAGATAACAATAATGAAATCTGAATTGTATGCCCTTTTTTTGGCCTCTTTGTGCAGGTTCTTGGAGGGAGAACACAGTCCCGAAGGCAGCAGCTCAGATAGTTTCCTGAACTGAGAGCTGAGAACTACATGGCAGGGGCCATCCCAGCTTCCCATGGTGCTGGCCTTTGCCATGTTCAAATACAAGAAGCACCAATTTCCTGAGTTAGAAGGCCATCTTGTTGTGACTGATTCCTTAGAAACTTAGGAGGACTTGCGTTGGCCCGAGGGCAGCTCTGCAGGAAGACAGGGTCACACAGCTTAGGAGACACCTCCTAATGTTTACTTGGCATTTCCCAGTGTTTTAAGATGTTTTTCCCAAAAGCAGACCCAGCAAACAAAGATTTGTGTGAAAGTGGTGATTTTTTCCAAATCTTCCCAGGAGTAGAGGAAGGGGTCTGGAAAGAGGAGGCCAAGCAAGGGCACAATGTCAAGCACAAGGCCATGAAGGGTAAGCGGCCCAGTCTGCAGGCGCTCTGGAGATGGAGGAGATATTTCTACCTCCACACTCAGAGTCACTGGTCAGGGGCTGCCTGTTGGGGCTCAGAGAAGTGGTCTCCCGGGCACTGGCCTCCCCTCCATGCAGGTGGCTGGAGCAGGTTCCAACAGCCCAAGAGCAGCCCGCTGACAAAGAGATGCAGGTGTGGGCTGTTGGGAGTGAACCATGCGTCCTGAAGTGATACGGGGATAGGAGAACATGTGGGCAGAGCGCTGATCACATCTGCTATCCTCCTGCCCTGTCTGCTGCTAACTGCTTTGGCTGTCTGGTCCTCATTAGTGGCTTGTTATGACTAGGAGTTATCATGTATTGATTATCTCATTGAAGCCTCCAAGTAGCGCTGTTAGCCCATCCATTTTATGGGTGAAGAAACTGAAGTCCAGAGGCAGCTGCTGTGACCTGCCTGAGATCTCCCTCAGCTGCAAGTTACTCTCCTTGGTCTTCCTGAATGTTATTCTAAGTCTCGGCACCCTGTTTCCTGCACAAGCAGGGGCTCCCTGTCGGGTTTGTTCGCCATTCACAACCACTGCCTAACACAGTGTCAGGCATGTATGAAAAAGATGCTCAATGCATAAAGGAACCTAGAACCAAGAGCTTAGCCTCCAACTAAATGCCAAGCCTCCTGGGACCATGCCTTGCGGTGTGGTGCCATGGTGATACCCCCTCAGTGCCGCCCAGTGCTGGGGACCACAAGGTCCCTGGATCCTGGAATGAGTGCCTGCTGGAAAGAGAAGACAGCCCCTGAGCAGAGACTCGAGAGTGCCAGGAAGATGGGTCCCAGCTGCGTTCTGACAGCATCCTTCTTCACATCTGCAGAAGCATTTGTGAAATTGTCCTCTAAACAATTCCAGTCTCCTGGGAATGGCAACATTCTATTTTTGGATGGTTTTTGGTGTGTCCCTCCAGTTCCCCCCTCCCTGCCCCACCGCCAAAGGTTGTATAGCATTCACAGCCTGTGTACAAGTTTAGAATTAATTTGTGAGATTGCTAGTGGCCTCTGGAATGTGCCACAAATGGTCCCGAAATCCTGCCTGAGAGCTCAGAGAGCTGTGGACAGACCCAAAAAGGAAAATAAGACAACTGGATATAGAGCCCGTATCAATTGGATAAAGTATTTAGATTGTATACAAGCCAAAGAAAAAGCACATTTGCCTTTGGAGGCTGTCTGGGGCCCTGCAGGGGTTGAGAGGGAAGGGCTGCTCCTAGCTCTCTGGAGAGCAGTGGAGGGTACAAAACACGTTCCATCCTGTCCTGCCTGCCCTTCACCTGGGCCCGTGTCCATTGTGACCATGGTACCCAGCTGTGCGGCTTCTTCCTGGTGCTGGAGAGGACTGGGTCCAGGCCAGGAAGGAGAGAAAGTCACACTGAATGAAACCTAAAGCTGGATAAGGGCTGGGGCAGAGCTGCTCTTGCAGGCTTGGGAGCTCCAGGCTGGTTGCCACCTGCCCTCCCCAACCCAGACTAAATATCCAGCCCTGCGGGTAAGTGAGAAATTCTTGGCCTCATCCTGCCCAGGCCTCTCTGGCTTGAAATCGCCTTCCTTCATGGAACTGGGGCTGCCGTCTGCCCTTGGACTGTTCTTCCTGTTTCTCACCCCAGGGGTTCAAGCTGATTGGCAGACTTATCCAAGCATGAAGGGTAGGGGCACTGGCCTTGGGCAGTAGCCAGGAGGAGGGAGGGAGGGAGAGGCACAGACCAAGGACAGACATGGAGTCAGAGAATGCCCGAGAGCAAGAGACGGTAAGACAGGCAGTGACATGAAGACAGAGGGAGAGGGAGGCAGGGAGAAGAGGCATATGCTCCAAGAATGCAAGAGAAGGAGTGCTTCATTGCCAAGAGTGATGGTAAGAAGGAGAGGGTGACAGCTGAGCAGACTGGGCTCTTAGCTGGGGCTTCCATAGTGTCTGAGCACTGCCCTGCCCATCTGCATTTTTCAGTGGAAGGCATGTGTTCTCCAAGGTGGGCCTTAGGCGCTGGAGCAGGGGCTTTCCACATCCCACATCTGCTTCCCATCTGCATCCCCACTCATGGTGGATTTACATCCCAAGGCTTTCTCACCAGAGCCACAATCCATTCAAAACAAACCGTGGTTTTTCATGTGTAGCTGCAAATCCATGGAGTCATCTGCAGCTCTCTTGGGTTGCCTGAGGCCCCACAGGGCCCCTGGCAGTGCCAGTGTGGAATCAGGATAGAGAGTTAATGGCAGAGGAAGGAGAAAGGAGTCTGGAGGGAAGAAAGAGGCGCTATGGCTCTGACCTCCAGAGGACTTGAATCTTTGCTGAAGGGCTTTGGGAGGCACCCCAAGTCCACTGGACCTACAACGTCCTTCACCAGAGGCCGCACCTAGCATGCCATTGACATGGCCAATTTGTCCTTCCTGGATCTGGGAAGTAGGGTGCTGAGGCAGAGCCCTCAGCAGCCATAACCGGCCACGTCATTGCAAGATGCACAATGGCCATGAAAAAATGGCACTTGTGTTTCATTTACTTATTTATTTTTGAGATGCAGTCTCGCTTTGTCATCCAGGCTGAGTGCAGTGGCATGATCTCAGCTCACTGCAACCTCTACCTCCTGGGTTAAAGCGATTCTTCTGCCTCAGCCTCCTGAGTAGCTGGGATTACAGGTGTGCACCACCATGCCTAGCTAGTTTTTTAATATTTTTGGTAGAGATGGGGTTCCACCATGTTGGTCAGGCTGGTCTCAAACTCCTGACCTCAAGTGAGCCACCGCCCTTGGCCTCCCAAAGTGCTGGGATTACAGCCATGAGCCACCACACCCAGCCGTGTGTTTTTTTAAAAACGTTTTAAAAAGCTAATAAATGGGTTCTATAAAACAACCGAGGCTCAATCTCCACTTTTTTATCTAAACACAAGGCTGAGAGACCTGATGACATCTGTCTTCCTCCTGCCATTCTGCCATGGTAGCTGCCCCATCCTCCCCTCCCTGGGCTCAGGACCTATCCCCTCCAGGGTTTTTTCCACTCCATCCCAGGCCTATTACTACCTCTCCTCATTAGTCGATTCATTTATCTATTCATTCACTCACTCTTTTCACTACTTATTTGATAATTCATTTATTCAACCACTCATTTCTTCATTCAGTGTTTATCGAGCACTATGCTAGGCTTATGGCAAATAAGAGGCAAATCATCTAGTGAATGAAAGGTGACTTGAGGGGAGTTAGAGAACAGCATAAGAAATGTCATGAGTCAGCGTACCATGAAGTGGCTTAAACAGTAAATTCCCTAGGATTTCATAAAAGAGAAATGGAAATCTCCCGAAAGGAAGTGGGAGTTGGGTTTCTCCCTGTCTGCCCTCAGGACGTGGCTCTCTAACAGAACATAGAGGTGAGAGAACTCGAACATCCTTGAATCTGCCCTGAAGCTGCTCAGGCCTGGAATTATGGGAAGACAATAGAGGCAGGAGATTAGGTAATAAAAGGGGGACCCTCCAGGGCATAAGCTTCTGTGGGACTCCTGAGGTTGGGGGTAGCATTCTGCTGGCTGTCTCAAACGAGGCATCAACCCCTCAGGCCTCTGGAGAGGAGGACGCCGCAAGAGGCAAAACTGAGAGAAGAGGATTCAGCCAGACTTGCCTGGGAAGAAGAGGCTTAGGGAGAAGAGTCTGGGAGGGAAGCCAGGTGAGCAGGAGGGAGAGACTCCAGCTCTGTGGAGGACTGGGCAGGAATCTCCTCAAGGGGGTGGCCCGAAGTGAGCAGCGGGGTGGTGGTGGTGGTGGGGTGTGTGTGTGTGTGTTAGGGCAAGGCAGGAAACTGAGAAGTGCTAGAGCAAGACCACGGACTCTGCTCAGGTGTCAGCTTTCTCAGGGTTGCAGTAAGCTCAGAGCTCTCCCATTAACAAGTAGTAGAAGGGAATTACTGTCTCGTGTAACTGAGAAGTCGACCCTGGGATGAACTTCAGGCCCATTCTTGATTCAGAGGCTTGCACAACCCATCAGGACTTTTCCCTCCACTCCTGGCCCTGCCTTCAGTGGTGCTGGCTTCATTCTCCAGCCACATCCCCAGTGCCCTGCAGCTCTTAGCTCCCTGGTTTTGCCCTGAAGAGCCCTAGCTGCAAAAGTCTCTGTGGTGCTGATTAGGTCACGTATCCTTGCCTGAACCGATCACTGTGGCTAGGGCAATACAGGTATTTGATTGACCAACACATGAATCATATGATGCCACGGTGTGGTTCTACAGAGGAAAATGGACACTTATACCAACAGAAGGTGAATGGTTTTGGTAGATGCCAAAAATGCCGCTGTTCCCATCCCCCTCTACTGTCTTAAAAAACAGTGTAGTCTGTTATATGCTTATATTATTTTTATTCCAGAAGAATGTATGCTCCGTGACAGCAGTGGCATCACTTTTGTTCACAGCTGAGATCCCAGAACTCACAGCAGTGTATACTGTAATGTAGATGCTCAATAAACAATTGCTGAATGAATTTAGCAGGATGAGCTAATTGCTGGAAATGCCAGACTCCTGACTAATGGTTATTAAATGTTTACATGTACCATGGGCTGTTCTAAGCAATCTATATATGTAAACTCTGTCATTACACAAAATCCACGGCAAAGACTGTCATTATCACTTGCACTTTACTGATGGGGAAACTGAGGCACGGGGAGGCTACACAGTAAGTAGCTGTAAGGAGTTTGACCAGGCATCTGGCTCCAGCACACCCACTCTGAAGCACTCTCTCATACTGCTTGGTAGATGTGCCAAGTCCATGAGTCGGACTTTCAGGGTGAGCCAATTTTCCAGCCTACAGTTTCCACAGATATGGTTTCCTTTGTCTTTTGGTTAAAAGTTTCTCCAGTTTTCCTTGAGGTTCATAGAACGGTGGAGGTGAGTGATTCTGTTTTTTGTTTTGAGATGGAGTCTTGCTCTGTCGCCTCGGCTGAAGGGCAGTGGCACGATCTTGGCTCACTGCAACCTCCGTCTCCTGGGCTCAAGAGATTCTCCTGCCTCAGTCTCCTGAGTAGCTGGGACTACAGGTGCACACCACCATGCCTGGGTAACTTTTTTCTTTTTTTTAGTAGAGATGGGTGGATATTGGCCAGGCTGGTCTTGAACTCCTGACCTCAAGTGATCACCCACCTCAGCCTCACAAAGTGCTGGGACTACAGGCATGAGCCACCATGCCCCGGCCGGAGGTGAGTGATTCTATGAAGCATCTGAACATGCATTCTTCCTCCCAGCTGAGAAATGAATTAAATACACCTTCTTAGTTGAGGAATCACAGGAAGGCTGAGTTTATACATATAGCCTACTTTTTCATTCTCCCATTCATTTGTTTAAACTATATGGAACAAGATGAGTCTGAAACATCTTGTGATACTACAAAATAAGGAAGTGCTCAGAAAAGGATGGGCATGTTGAAAGGACACAACAGCCAACTTGTAGGAGCTCCCAGTGGCTGGACCAGTTTAAGCAGGAACATAAAATAATGATACTATTGAATTATAACCCATGGGATAAAATAAATACTCAAGAGCCCCTACTGAAATAAGCAATTGAATTTTAAAAATGGGGAAGAAGTAACAAGTCTTCTTAGCAGAAGAATTTCAATTAATAAATATAGAAGAAAGGAGGGAAATACAGAATCATCACTAGGCAGACATAATAGTAATAATTGTTAGCCAGGAAGAAAAAATGAAAAAAAAAAAAAAGTTGTTGGTGAGATCTACCAGTGATGGCCACTAAAATCAGTGGGAGAAACAGGATATTTGCACAGTCCCAAATTATCCTCCTCAATATGTTTATTAACTCAAGAGGGAAGTATAGTAGTAATTTTGGAGTGGAGAAACAGTGGAGAAATCTGGCAGACATGAGCTTAACTAAGAGATTAAGATTAACGTCACCAGGAATAAGACATGTTGACATTACGTACTCCCTGAGATGAAGACCTGAGGTCACAGCATCACCTCTATTCTATGTGTAACCTCAATCTAATCACAAGAAGGCAGCAGACATGCCCAAGCTGAAAGATAGACTATAAAATAACTGAGGGGGACTCATGAAGGGTCAAGGTCATGAAAGACAAGGACAGACTAGAGAGCTACTATAGATTAGAGGAGACTAAGGAGACCCAACAACTAAATATCCTGAGTGATCTGAGAGCAGAAAAGGGACATGAAGAAAATGGAGGAAATTAGAAAAGGCCCTGTGGTTTGGTTAATGATGCCTATGTTAATTTCCCATGTTAATTTCGTAATTGTACTCTGGTCACGTAAGCTGTTAGTATTAGTGGTTCACATACACCACTGTACTGTATTTGCAACTTTCCCCTAAGTCTACAATTATTTCAAAATGAAATGTTAAAACATATATTTATTGAGCAACTAATTACCACCAAGCCTCTGGGATACAAAAGCTTAGTTGTACCAAGATAACCCTGACAAGGTTCACTCCTGCTTTCAAGTAGCAGTGTTTCTCAAACTTTAATGTGCGTTCAAATCACTGGGGTTCTTGATAATATACAGATTGCGATCTGATAGGTCTGTGATGGGACCCGAGATTCTGTATTTCTAACAAGCTCCTGGATGATGCTGATGCTGTTGGCCTGCAGACCACACTTTGAGTAACAATGGCTTGAAGTACAGCAGGAGAGAAAATCATGCACATACGTGGCCATGTGAACTGTGCGGTGAGAGCTGAGCACATGTGTGACAGGAGCCCCAGGCTTCTCACATGGGATCCTGAGCAGAGAGGAATCCTTCAGGCTTTACGTGTCTTCTGGCCTCAGCCTGGTTCTTGGAAGTGTTGGCCAGTTCTCTTCAGGCTACCTCAGGCTGCAGACTTGCTGGGCCAGGCCAGTCTGGGGCTAAGTGTAAAGGGACAGGTGCAGAGTAACTGACACACTCAGAAATTCCACCAGTGCCTGTGAGAGCCAGGCGTCCTCGGCTTGGGGTGCGCACATGTTCTCTCTCAGACCTCAGCTGGTCAGCACCAGCCCAGCTTTCCCTGGAACGATCCCTCTGACCAGCTCTCAGGAAAGAAATGCTTGTGTGATGTATTGCTCCCCAGGGCTCCCTGGGATCCAAGAATGTACACAGACACAGAGCCAGTCAACCCAGACAGCATATTATTTCTGCTGATAAACACATATGTTCTTACAAATATGCTCACAAAATTGCCGAACTATGCTGAGCACCCAACTAGTAGCTTCAGCCACATTCTGCCTAGTGATACCAGTTTGTTCTGATTCCCAGGTCTCCTAAGTGTACCTGCAACGTCCCTTCCCCAGCCAGTCTCAGCTTGGCAAGCTCTCATAACACCCACCCTCACACCATGCAAAGTCATTCTAGACTTTAAGCCCAGGAAAGCCACACTGTAGGGCGCTGGGACCCTGCTACATAGAATCTTCTCAGTTTAACTCTGCTTCGTGGAAAGGTTTGTAACACATATGTACACAGGGGTCTGTGCAGAAAGATGTGTGCGTTCATAGATAGGTAGCAGGTGGCATCTGGGAGTCTGGCTGACAGATTTGTAATCCACAGCCAAGTAAGTGAGCTCTGAAAGATGGGGCCTAGACAAGGTTGCTGAACTTTTTTGTTTGTTTGTTTGTCTGCTTTGAGACAGAATTTTGCTCTGTTTCCCAGGCTGGAGTGCAGTGGTGCAGTCTCGGCTCACTGCAACCTCCGCCTCCAAGGTTCAAGCTATTCTCCTGCCTCAGCTTCCTGCGTAGCTGAAATTACAGGTGCCCACCACCGTGTCAGGTTAATTTTTGTATTTTTAGTAGAGATGCTTAGGGTTTCCCATGTTGGTCAGGCTGGTCTCAGACTCCTGAACCAAGTAACCCGCCTGCCTCAGCCTCCCAAAGTGCTGGGATTGCAGGTGTGAGCCACCGCACCCGGCCTTGAGGCCTGTGCTTCATTCTAAATGAAGCACAAATGCAAAGACAGGATTTTAATCTATCGGGATGTTTTGGGGGTTTTATTTTGTGTGTTTTATTTTGGCCTGTGTAAGTGGGGACTAGGAGAACTGGAAGGTACAGATTTGCCAAGGTTTTTTCCAGACTTGTCCAGGAGGAAAACTGTTCTGATTATTTCCTGAGCAAAATATGAAAATCTTTCAGATGGAGGAGCAGTGGGGCCATTCTGAAAACTTTCCATGTAGGATCTGGGTTGTTTACTCAGATCTCCCCATTAGACCTCAGTGGGCCTGGAAGCCAGAGGCCTGCCTGGTTGTCAGCTGGTTGTACTTACCATGCCTGTCTCCTTTATTTAAATTGTTAAAAGCAAAGGCCTGCTTGACTCCTATCTCTATTTCTTACAAGCTGTGCGACCTGGACAATTTGCTTAACCTCTCTGAGTATCTGTTCCCTTGTTTGTGAAATGAGGACAATAATGCTTGTCTAATCCTTGAGTCCCCTGGAGGATTAAACAAAATCACACATATCAAGAGCGCAGTACAGTGTCTGATATTTGGCACACCAATGGCCATTATTATTTTCCTCATCTTGGGACATGAAAACTGCTTCATAAGCTGCTCCCTTCCCAGAGTCTTTGCTTTTTATATTTTTATTTTGTTCTGTCCTCTTCTAAGTTTCCTAGATAAGCTTCTTTTGAAAAACTCTGCCTTGGCTGAACTTTGGGAAAATGAGCATGTCCATCCCTGGAGCAGTGAGTGGAGGCTGACCTTCAAGCTCAGCCACCATGGTGGTAGCTGAAAATCTGGGGAAACTGAGGCAGGTGGTGATGCAAAACTGAGAAGTGGGCCACTTGGGATGGTGAGAAGCAGCTCAGATTTTGTTCCCTTCTCACATGGGGGTATTAACCTATAGTCCTGACTCCCCAAGAAATTATAAGCCCCCGAGGCACTCTGCCTCAGTTCCTCTGCCTATAAAATAGGAATAGTAATGCTGTCAACTTTGTAGGATTGTCATGGGGATTAAATGAGATCAGAAACGTATGTGCTTAGCACCAAAGCCTGGCAAATGGTGTGTGCCCAACAAATACTAGCTTTTTATCATTTTATGTGTCTGCGATGCCTCACATCGCTGGGCACACAGGGGGGTTCCCCGAATCCTGGCCTTCACCCCGGGGGCTGCTGCTCTTCTGCCCTGAGTCCCTGATGTCCACCTGAGTTCAGCTCCACCTTGTTGATTCCATCAGGAGGTGACATTGAAAGCGCAGAAGCCATCTGTTGGGGGCTCTGAATTGTTTCTGGCTCTTATCAGCACTGTAAAGGGGCCAGGTTACAGACAGCTTAATGTGGAAAACAGGAGCTGAGCAGCTGCCAGAGGGCAACAGAGCTGGAGCACCAGCCCTTCCTCTGGAGGAGACACGTCTGCCCAGGCTCTTGGCTGACGTGTGTTTGAGATCTGACTTCCTCTCTCCATTTTCTTTTCAATAGAGAATAACTTTCACTACCCCAGGCCCTCACCACCCACCATATGGCCCAGCCTCTACCTTGGAAACAAGGTTGAAACATTTGGGAGCCGCCCTATTCATCAAGCATCCCATTTGGACAATTCAACAGTCCCTAGTCCTTCCCCATTTCCCCTTCTCTCTCCCTTGTCCTGTGAGGAGTATCCATGGCAAACTCAATAAGAACTGAGATCTTTACCTTCATTTTCTCATTCACTCATTTCTATAGTCCTATGACATAGCTCTTATCCATCCCATTTTTACAGAAGCAGGAGCAGAGTCTCAGAGGTTCAGATCTTCGCCAAAGATCACACAGCTAGAATGGGGAGCAGCTAGACTTGAATTCAGGCCTTCTGGCACCTGCTCCCTTGTTCCTCTGTACCTGCCCTCCCCTGGGGGAGGATGGCAGGATGGCAGGTGCCCAGGGCTCACAGAGCAGTATGCTGGATGAGGGGCAGAAGGGAGATGGGGGAAGAAGCGAGGCTGCTATTGCCCAGTTTGCCTGAGGACAGCCTTGACTGATGAAGCAATCTTCCAGGCTCCAAGAGATCTCTCTCTCCATAGGAGCTCCTGATCTGGCCTACAGACAATTGCCTCTGCCTTCTCCTTTATCTCTGAAGCCTTCCCGCAGCCCCACCAACTTGGCCTTTGAATCCTTGCAGGGTTGCAAAGGGGCCTGCAATGCCTGCACTGCCTGTCTCCTGCTGGGGGCTCTGGGTTCAGCTGTTATCCCTAAGCTGGTGGCTGCTTTTGACTTCTGTTCCAGGAGCTGCAGATGGGCCAGCAGGGGGTCTCCAGAGAGGCCAGACCCTGGAGTTAGTTAAATGAGGACCAGCTGCGTTGAGGCAGGAACATTTTAGCCTTCCTGAGGTAGACAGAGCCTCAGACTCAGATTCCTGCCATGCACACCCTTCTCCCATCACCCACTCTCTACGCTACTTCTTGGGGCTGAAATTGTTGATATATTTCCGGCCCTGCCTCCCCAGACTCTCCAGCAGCCCTGCTTTGCGGGCCAGCTGACTGCTCTCCCGTCTGACTGGTCTGCCCTGGTAGTTGCCCTTTGAGCTGGGTAGCAGTTGTAGATATCAGGAGATGCTGCTATTCTCTAGGGCTTGGGAAAATACCCTATACTTGACCTTTCCCCCTGTGGGGGGAGAGGAATGTTGAGGCCAGAGCTGAGTGGGATCTGCTGTCCTGGCAGGCAGCCTGCCAGTGCCTCTGGATGAATGATGGGGATGGGCTAAGAGGGTCAGAGACTCTCCCAGCACAGCCAGAAAAGACTGAAGGCCCCAGACTGGGCCAACGTCTCATCTTTGCAGTCCATCCCCCCATGCCACAGCCCTGGGCTGGCTCTCGAGGCTGTCCCCATCTTCCCTGAAACGCTGAGCTGTGCGCAGTGTCCTCAGAGCCTGTCCCCGCATCACAATCTCTCCAGGGAGGCAGGGTTAGCTGCCCAGAGTTAACAGAGAAGGCACTGGGAGCAGGCAATTGTTGATTCTCAGTCTTCACATCAGAAAATGGCAATGGGTCTGGATTCGTGGTTTTCAAGCTATATTCGGAGAAGCCCCATGGATCCTCCAAAAGCCTCAGAGGCTGTAAGGCAAAGGGAAGTATGTGTGTTGGGGTGTTTGGGGACAGATCGGGGTGAGCCCCTTTCCACCCACAGTAGCTCCCCAGTTTGCTGTTCACACCTTGACTCTGACTCCTGAAGCCCTGGCGGTCTGCTCCCTGCATCCCACACCTGCCTTCCCTGTGAGCTCCTCAAGCACAAGATCCTTCCTACCTCCAGGATTCTTACACCGTCTCCTGCCTGACCATCCTCCTCCATTCCTCCTTTCTGAGTTTTGTGCATCCCTCAGATCTCAGCTCCAATGTCATTCCTTTGGGGATACATTTCCCAAATTCCCTCCCAAACCTGTATTAGGTTATCTAGCTGCATACACCTCTTTCTCTTAGCTCTGCTTCCATTGCAGCCCACTATTGGTGTACTTATCTAATTATTTTTCCAGTGTCTGTTTCCCCCACTACACTGTCTGCTCACGAGGGCTGAAATCAGGTCTGGACTGCATGCTGCTGTATCCCCTAGCACAGCCCCTGGGGCAGAGTTGGCATTCAGTAAATATTTGTTGAATACTGAAACACTGCACAAAGGTTTTGCTGCTAAACAACAACAACAACAAAAGCTGAAAACTACTGGCCTCGAGGTTCTCTCAGTCCCCTTCCAATTCCAACTTTTTTTCTCTGAGACAGAGTCTCACTCAGTTGCCGAGGCCGGAGTGCAGTGGCGCAATCTTGGCTCACTGCAGCCTCTGCCTTATAGGTTCATGTGATTCTCCTGCCTTAGCCTCCCAAGAAGCTGGGATTACAGGGCGTGTGCCACCATGCCCGGTTAATTTTTGTGTTTTTAGTAGAGACGGGGTTTCACCACGTTGGCCAGGCTGGCCTCGAACTTTTGCCCTCAAGCGATCCACCCGCCTCAACCTCCCAAATTGTTGAGATTACAGGCGTGAGCCACCCCACCCGGCCCACTTCCAATTCTGCATCTACATCCTTAAAACTTGGATGCAATTACCTTCACCACCAAAATATTTCTGGCCCTACCCTTAAAACCTTACCTGGCCTTTTCTTAATGTCCAGAGTGTTTAGAAGGGAGTGATATGGACAGTAATGGGAAGAGAAGTAAAGGAACTCCAAGAAAGGTAGGTAATAGCCCCCTCCACCCATTAGAGAAGCAGACAGGGTTGGGGAGGACAGCCATGTGCTGGAAGAGGAGGGCAGGGCCAGCACTCAGACCTCCTCTGAGTCTCAGGGGTTTGTTTGTCTCAGGCACACCTGCCCCACATCCATTGAGCTGCCTGGCAGGGGAGGAAGGAGCTGCCACTTAGGCTCTAGTGACCATAGCTCTCAGGACAGCTGTTCCCTTGCCTTTGAATTAGTGGCTGACCCTGTGTTGTCCCCTGCCTGTTCCAAGCAGCCTGGGAGACTTCCAAGCATGTCTGTTACAGGCCAGATGTGTGTCCACTGGCTGTGAATTCTTGTATGGAGAACAGGTGGGTGGTAATTATTTTAGCAGGAGCCAAGCGTGACTGGAAGCTAAGGAGACAATTCTATTGAGCTGTTAAGAACAGAAACAACGTTCTTTTCCTGAGCTTGCTTTTATAGGGGGAGAGGGAGATGCAGTCCAGGGCTGTGGCAGGAGCCTTGGGCCCTATGGCAGATTCGGCAGTGTCCTGGAAATTCCCATCCCCCACCCCATCCATCCCCCGCCTCTCTCAATTGACATCCCATGTGTAGAGAACATCTGCTGTGTGCATATGCCCAGCACTTCTTCCCGTCCTTGAGTAACAGAAACTCAGTTTTCCTTTGGGAGACTCAAACTCCCCAATTCCATGCATTCCTGGTGGGGCTGCCAGCCACGGGACTTGCCCATCCCTCCATTCTCAAAGGGTGAGCATAGACCCAAGATCTGTCAGAGTCTTTCCCGGGGAATTTGAATCTGAGTTGGAGTCACTAACCATCATGGAAGGCAGTTGCCTTAGAGTCACCCAAAGCCAGACAGCTCATGAGTGCCTGCCACCCACACCCCCGAAGCTGCCCTCGCCCCAGCCTTCCCAGGCCTGGGTGTGGAAGGCCTCCTTCAGTACCATGTATCTTTCCAACAAATTCTCTTTCCCCACTTACGTTTGCCAGAGCCAGCGTCTATAACTTGCAGCAAAAGCTGATGTATATCCCATATGCTTGTGTCCCAGCCTTCTTTCCCAGCCCTTTCTGTTTCTCATGTTCTACCTAAAAATCCATTTTCGCTTTCCATCTAACCTTTTTCCCCTGTCAAGACCTCTTAGGAAAGGGTCTATACCCATTATTATTATTATTATTATTATTATTATTGAGAGGGAGTCTCGCTCTGTCACCAGGCTGGAGTGCAGTGGCATGATCTCGGCTCACTGCAGCCTCCAACTCCCAGATTCAAGCAATTCTCCTGCCTCAGCCTCCTGAGTAGCCTCCTGGGATTACAGGCACGCACCACCATGCCCGGCTAATTTTTGTATTTTTAGTAGAGATGAGGTTTCACCATGTTGGCCAGGATAGTCTTTATCTCCTGACCTCGTGATCCCCCCTCCTTGGCCTCCCAAAATGTTGGGATTACAGGCATGAGCCACCGTGCCCGGTCTATAACCATTCTTTATACTTCAGAGTAAATGAAAACATTCTCTTTGCTCTCCTCTAGGGTAGATGCATTTCTAAGTGCTGACTGAGTGCTTTCGCATTGTGTTTCAGAAATCAGAAGTATTCATGAAGAGGTGGGAGAGAGATTTCCGGGGACGGAGTAGGCTTTCCCTAAAACGCCCTGCCGTGAGCCCTGACCCCTTCTCCCCTGCACTCATCAGCCACTTGCATGCAGTGGGAATTGCCTTGGCCCAGACCTGGTCTGTTTGGCAGCTGTTTATATTGGTTCTCTGGGAATTATCCCCTGATACTCATTAAGTTTTGTTCCCACTGGAGTTACTTGCCTCAAGCTGTAAGCTCACGATCCCGTGCAGCTAAGCACCTACAGTGTGTAAGGTTCTGAGTCAGGTGTCTGAGGCACAGATGTGTTTAGCTGTTGATGTTTGCAGTCTTGTTGAGTAAACAGAGCCAAACCCACCCTGTTGCCTACAGGAGCTGAACGCTGTGGGAGAGCTGAGCTCATGGCCCTAGGATTGCCAAGGAGGGAGGCTGCAGTCCACCTAGCCTGTCTCTCTCAGCTGGTGTATCAATTAGAGGTTTTATTTTTTTGTTTTGTTTTTTGCTTTTGTTTTGAGACAGAGTCTCACTCTGTTGCCCAGGCTGGAGTGCAGTGGCACAATCTCAGCTCACTGCAACCACTGTCTCCAGGTTCAAGTGATTCTTCTGCCTCAGCCTCCCAAGTAACTGGGACTACAGGCACCCGCCATGATACCTGGCTACCTTTTTTATATTTTTAGTAGAGATGGGGTTTTACCATGTTGGCCAGGCTGGTCTCAAACTCCTGACGTCAGGTGATCCGCCCACCTTAGCCTCCCAAAATGCTGGGATTACAGACGTGAGCTACTGTGCCCCACTAGAGTTTTTTTCTTACAAGCAACAAGAACTCTAATTTTTATTTTTTGTTATTTATTTATTTATTGACAGGATCTCACTCTGTCACCGAGGCTGGAGTGTGTGCTGAGATCATGGCTCATGGCTGACTTCACCTCCCACGCTCAAGCAATTCTCCAGCCTCAGCTTCCCAAGTAGCTGGGACCACAGGTGTGTGCTACCATGCCTGGCTAATTTTTTGATTTTTTGTAGAGGTGGAATCTTATCATCTTGCCAAGGCTGGTCTCAAACTCCTGGGCCCAGTGATCCCCCCAACCTCGGTCTCCCAAAGTGCTGGGATTACAGGTGTGAGCCACTGTGCCCGGCCAGGACTCTCAATTGTACATTAAACAAGAGTAAGGTTACCACAAAGATTTTAGGAACAAACAGAATAGAAAAAAGAACTGAACAAGTAGATATGAAGAAGGCCAGGAATCTAGGCAGGGATGGGATGGGGCTCCTAGCCCCAGGAACTCCTTGGACTGTGTCTTTTTGGGGAGCTGCAATTGGATGGTTTAGTTATAACTGTGTGTCTCTGCTTCAGGGTCAAATCATGAGACAGAATCTGATTAGGCCAGTTTGCGTTGTTTGCCCATTGTAAATATTGCAATTGGCTGTTCCATCAGACAACCTAGAAAAGGGAAGGGCAGTTCCCTCAAGGACAATGGACGCTGGTAGGAGAATAAGAGGGGGAGGATGCTGGGCAAAGCCCATGATAGTCGCAGGCTGGAGGGGGCCACCCTGCCTGCTGGATGCACTGTTCCCTTGTGCTGTTCCCATAGCAACCATAGGCTGAGCAAAAGGCTGGAACCAATGAAAATCACTGGGTGCAGAGAGGGCTCAGTCGCCTTGTGTTACAGGTGGATAGACTGAGGCCCCAAGAGGGGAGGCGGCTTGTCTGTGGTCACAGCCTGGGTTTTCACCCGCAGCCAGTGCTGATGCTGAACCGGGTGTGCACAGAGTCAAACTGGATCCACAGGCTCTGCTTCTGGTAGGAATTTTCTGTACTAGAGGTGGGCTGGGGGAGAGGGCCCATGTGGAAGCCACTGGGAGGGGCTACCTTGCCTGTGAAAGTTTAAAGCAGACGCTCTATAAATATTTATCCACCTGCGCTGCGCCCACCCTGCAGCCGGGAGGCCGAGTCAGCACCCCTCCACTTCTAGCACCATGCCCAGGGTGCAGACAAAAAGGTCACTCTTGAGTCCCTGGATCCTGGGCCCTGGAGACAAAAAACTGCCTGCTGGGATGACCTGTCCCCTGCACATACACAAAAGACAGCCCCTGCTGTCTATCTAGAGCAGTGTCCAGCTCCTGGCTTTAGGGAGGCTTTCTGAGTGATCCTTGGGGCTCCCAAAGTGCACCTCCTCCTGGGTCTCAGAACAGTCCACTACAGAAGTCACCAGGCTCAGGCCTCCTTCCAGGCCCTGGCTCTCCCCTACCAGGCCTAGCTGGATCCTCCCAGTTCCAGACAAGCCCTGCCTTAGTGTTTACAGTCTGCAAATACTCATGACCATTTCTGCTGCCCCGACGGGGCAGGTGGACTCGCCCATTCCGTCTGCCCTTTTAAGTCAGTCAACTGTCCAGCCTTTGGCTCTGTCCAGCTGCTCTCCTCAGGGCCAGTGCCTGCAGCTGACAACCCCCCTGGGGCCTTCTCCCTCCCCAGGTTTGGCAGGGTGCTGCCTCTGCAGCCCCTTGGTTTTCTCCCCACCCCCAAGCCACGGTCCCTTGGCATCTATCTAATCCCCTTTCCCCCAGGAGGTCTTTTTTCAGCCTCATCTGATCAGACTGCACCTCCCGGCCCCTTCTCCTGGCTGCTCCAGCCTCAAGCTTCAGAACCCGGGGAATGGGGAGGGGACAGGCCCTGTTTCCACCAGGCTCGGTCCTTTCCCGTCCAGCTGGCACGGGGAGAATCTTCCCTTGCTGGTCTTCACACGCTGTGCCGTTTCCGTCTGCTTCCAGCTCATTAGTGCAGGTATGATGGGAGCCAGACCTGCCTCTTGCCCAACACTGACCTCACGGCTCCTGCTCGGCAACCCCTTCCCGCTCCCTGCCCTGGCTCCCGGTACTTCACACCCAGTCTGGAATACTTGGACACAGCACACAGCGTGCGGCCTCCTCCCCACACCTGGCCCCTCCACAGGTCCCTTCTCTCTTTCTCTCTGGAATATTTTTCCCTAGCCTGATTCCCTTTCGGGGTCTGGAAATGGGGAAGCCGTTCTGCCTGGGCAGCCTGTGGCTCTAGCTAAACCTTTCTCAGGCAACACCAAGCCAGGGTGAAAATCCACTGGCAGGTTTTGTTGGGGCAAGCTGAAGAGGTAATGAATCCCCAGGGCTGGACACGAACCCCTCAAGCCATCTTAGCCATTCCACTGTCTTCTGGAAAACATCACAACCATCCCAGATTGCTGAGAATTTAACCAGTTTTCTAGGACAACTGACTTTCCCACTTCCCCTTACCTATAACAAGAAGAAACGTCACAGGAACCTTTTTTTTTTTTTCTGAGACAGGGTCTCACTCTGTCACCCAGGCTGGAGTGCAGGGGTGCAATCTCAGCTCACTGCAACCTCCACCTCCTATGCTCAAGCGATCCTCCCACCTCAGCCTCCCAAGTAGCTGGGACTACAGGCATACACTACTACACCCAGATAATTTTTTGTATTTTTGGTGGAGACAGGGTCTTGCTATGTTGCACAGGCTGGTCTCAGACTCCTGAGTTCAAGTGATCTGCCTGTCTCAGCCTCCAAAGTGCTGGGATTATAGGTGTGAGCCACCGCACCTGGCCACGAACCTTTTTTAAGGTTCCCTTGGTTCTGACTCTTTCTGCCATGAAATGTAGTATTAGGAAGCAACATAGTTCTGATTCCTTGTCACTGGGATGCCCCCTGTGGCTGGGCATGCAGCAGTTTGGAAATCAAGATTGTCATCTGTACAATGGGAAGCACACACTGTTGCTGTCACCTCCTCCTTCCGCCTTCCTCTCCAGCTGGAGTTCTTGTCCAGAGACAAGAAAGAGAGATGTCTGATTTGACTTCATGAGGCGGGCTCAAAGCTGGCACTTGTCCCCTCTTCCTTCAGCTCTGTTACTAGCCTGGTTGGCACATTTCTTGCACTTTGGGGGCAGTTTCCTCATTTTGAATGAATGCACAGAATGAACAGACTGCAAGCTCTGTGAGGGGGCCTGGCACATAGAAATGTTGGCTGGGAGGATGGATTGCCTCTTGTGTGTCCTTTTTGGTGACCAGGCGGCACCGTAGCTTGTCAGGCCCACTCCAGGAGTTGTCGAGGATTCCTTTCCCTTTGCCATGGGTTCAGAGCTCATGTTGGAACAATGGCAGCGGACACAGTCCCGACCAGCACTAGGCCGAACAGTGCAGAAGTGCCACGTGGCTTTCCAAGCTTTTGTTTTTTTGAAAACAGGGTCTTGCCTGTTGATCAGTTCTCAGACTCCTGGGCTCAAGCTGTCAGTCCTCTCGCCTCAGCCTGCCGAGTAGCTGGGACTACAGGTGCGTACCACCATGCCTGGCTACATATTTGTGTTTTATATCCCCTTCCTCTTCCTATCTCAGGACCCTCCACACGGTTACTATGAACTTCATCTTGCAGCCTCTCCGTCCCATGTCCGATCCCTGGGGAAATGTTGTGTGAGGGTGAGGCAGAGACGCAAAGACAGCTGTGCACATATTTAAAAATGAGGACGGGCCCTCCATGCCATCTCCCTGGCCCCTCAGTCTCTTTCTACTGGTCTCCCAGGAATACTCAGCTCCGCCCCCGGACTCCGGGGAATCCTGCTGTTGTGTTGAGGAAGGAGACCCTTAATCCTCTTCAGCCTTCCACATTGTGTCTCAAAAGAAGTTAGAAGTCAGCCAGAGGAGGGACCGGTTGACACCGCCAGCCAGATTAATGATAAGACCCCAACTGCTAACCACAATCCCATCTATAGATCATGGATATGGTATGGAGGAATCTTTCTGGAAGGCATTGTTTTTACTTGAACACCATCAAACCCCCACCTAACTCACATGCCTCACACCTACTTCATGGATCAAGACCCTTTCACATGTAATTTCTAGCGTTGTAAGTCTTTACAAGGGCAGGGATTTTCTGTTAGGGGAGCTCGGCTGTTCGGCATCTATGCCACTGCATCTCCCGGCTGAATAAGTCACCACTTCCTTCCCAGTTTGGTGTTGGAGAGGTTCGTTTCACAGCCTGTGGTGCTTCAGTGTGATCACCGACCCCTGAGCTAGCTCCTTACTCAAAGGAGTCAGCAGTTGGTGAAGGACTCCTAGCCAACAGCAGTGAGGTCCCTGGGGCTTGAGACCTGTGTCCTCCCACAGGTCAAGCTCTCAGTGCCCAAGATGAGGGGCCCAAGGCCAAGGGTGGAAAAGAGATCTTGGGTAAAGAGAGGTCATGAAATCTTAGGAAACCCCTGGGCCTGTCACAGACTCATACTCCTTAAAGATCTTCCTTCCGTGTAGAAATCCCTCCTACAATACCTCTTCCAGGCTCTCTTTGAATACTACCTAGGAAAAGATGACCGGGGCAGACCTGTGTTACTTATAGTTAAATGAATAAAAGCTTGCTTTGCTGTTTACACACTGAGATTTGTGCCATGGATCAAATATTGAATTAAGAAAACTCCAAACTATGGTGCAGTAAAATAAAAGCAGAGATCGAGGGGTAACAGGAGGCCTATGGTAAAGACTGTCTGAGGGCGCTTTAAACTGCGGCTGGGGAATGCTGCGGTGTGGTTGCAAGGCAGCAAAGACTGCTTTGGTCCCACATCTCTTCCCAACATAGAGGCTGCGTGAGGGTCTCGTAAAGAGGGATTGTGCAAGAACTCTGGGAGGGAACACAAGCTCTGCTCACAAGACTCAGGAGGGTCTTTGCAGATGGGAGCTTGCAGGACAGGAAAGTCTTGCAGGGCAGTGATAACCGGAACGCCACAGGTTCTGCCTGTGTTCTCAGAATATGGAGTAATTCTGATTACTCTGTGTCCACAATGCTCGGGAGATAAAAACCCCTTGACGCATTGCGTGTGGTCAGACCTTAATGGCGCCGCCTTATCCGCTGGGCCTCTTTTGCAAATACACCTGGATAGACAATGGGTGATAAAAACTCCATATCCTTAGTTGTTAACATTTCTTAGAAGAACCACTTTTGCTACTGAATGCTGCAGACGCATGCTGTTCCCCAGCCATCTTCCATCTCACCTCACCTCCCCCGCACCACAGCCTGCAAGATTAACAAGATAATGCACCCAATAAAAGTGGATGTAGCTCAGAGCTCAACACTGCCGAGATGATTTACCCTGCTTGAGAGTGCGTTGGACCCCTGGACCCATGCTGTGAACTTCTACTCCTGTCTCTGTCTTATTTCTTTTCTCACTCCCTCATCACCACCGGGACTCGGGGCACCCACGTACAGGGTTGGCTGGTTCCCAGCACTGCCAGTGTCAGAGAGTTCATTCATTACTCAGCAGGGGATCTGTACTGCTGTTGGAGAGCGCCAAATGCTGCATTTACTATAGCGGAAATCTGTATTTCCATGCGTTTTGTTGTTCCTGATCCTGAATCTGAAGCTCTATTGTGAACTCCGCTGTGACAGATAAAGTACTATATATTTTTTTTTTGCGATAGTCTTGCTCTGTTGCCCAGGCTGGAATACAGTGGTGCAATCTCAGCTCACTGCAAACCCCGCTTCTGAGATTCAAGTGATTCTTTTGTCTCAGCCTTCCAAGTAGTTGGGATTGCAGGTATACACTGCCATGCCTAGCTAATTTTTGTATTTTTAGTAAAGATGGGGTTTTGCAATGTGGCCCAGGCTAGTCTTGAATTCCTGGGGTCAAGCATCAGCCTGCCTCGGCCTCCCAAAGTGCTGAAATTACAGGTGTGAGCCACCGTGGCTGGCCTGATACACTACTATTAGTTTCTATTTCATGTGACATCTCAGTAGCTTTGACTAGAGTCTGCCACACTTTCCTTCTTCTTCTTCTCCTTTTTTTTTTTTTTTTGAGACCGACTCTTACTCTGTCATCAGGCTGGAGTGTAGTGGTGCGATCTCAGCTCACTGCAACCTGCCCCTCCCAGGTTCAAGCGAATCTCCTGCCTCAGCCTACCATGTAGCTGGGACTACAGGCGCTGGCCACCATGCCTGGCTCATTTTTGTACTTTTAGTAAAGACAGGGTTTCCTCATGTTGGCCAGGACGGTCTCGATCCGCCTTCCTCCGCTTCCCAAAGTGCTGGGATTAAAGGCGTGAGCCATCATGCCCGGCTGCTTTCCTTCTTTAAAACGTCTCTTTCTTTGGATTCTGTGGCACTTTCCCTTTCCACTTTGGGTTTTTCTTTATTATCTCCTTTGCAGGATATTTTCCTTTCTCCAACCTTGAAGTACCAAACCCTCAACTCTTTTTTTTTTTGAGATGGAGTTTTGTTCTTGTTGCCCAGGGTGGAGTACAATGGCATGATCTCAGCTCACTGCAACCTCCGCCTCCCAGGTTCAAGCAATTCTCCTGTCTCAGCCTCCTGAGTAGCTGGAATTACAGGCGTATGCCACCACACTTGGCTAATGTTTTGTATTTTTTCTTTTGGTATAGGCAGAGTTCCACTATGTTGGTCAGGCTGGTCTCGACCTCCTGACCTCAGGTGATCTGCCTGCCTTGGCCTTCCAAAGTGCTGGGATTACAGGCATGAGCCACTGCACCTGGCTGAAACTCTTAAGTCTTAAAAAAAATTATAGAGGCAAATATTGTATATTATATAATTCACAATTTTCAAGTGCACAATGCAATTTTTAGTAAATTTACCAAGTTTTACAACCATCACGGTAAATCAATATTAGAACATTTAATCATCCCAGTAATATCTGTGATGTCTATTTACTGCTAATCCCCTCCCCCAACTCTCTCTGAAATATACTTTTTGTTTCTCTCTTTCTCTTTCTTGGAGACAAAAATACACTTTTTGTCACTCTCTCTTTTTCTCTTTTTTTGGAATAAACTTTTTGCTCTTTCTCTTTTTTGTCTCTCTCTCTCTCTCTCTCTTTCTCTTTTTTTGCCTCTATGTTGCTCAGGCTGGATTTGAACTCCTGGGTTCTAAACATCCTCCTGCCTCAGCCCCCTGAATCTCTCAGACGACAGGTGTGCACCACACACAGCTAATTTTTAAATTTGCATGCAGAGATGGAGACTTGCCAGACTCTTTTGAAGGGACAGAATCTTGCTATGTTGCCCAGGCTGGCCTTGAACTCCAGGCCTCAAGTGATCCTCCCCCTCGACCTCCCAAAGTGCTAGGATTACAGACATGAGCCACTGTGCCTGGCTCCTGAGCCCTGGATTCTGTCCAAGATGGCACTAGACCTTAAGGAGGTTGTACTGCTAGTTTATTTTGAACCAGTAGCTACCTAGGCTCTCCCTACTCACCGTTGACTGGTTTGCACCACTGTCTCCCTCCAAATTTGGGTCATTTAATGTGAGCTGCTATCAAAGCAAGTACCTCTTTTTACTTTTTTTTTTTTATTTTTTGAGACAGAGTCTTGCTCTGTCCCCCAGACTGGAGTGCAGTGGCATGATCTCAGCTCACTGCAACCTCCGCCTCCTGGGTTCAAGCGATTCTCCTGCCTCAACCTCCTGAGTAGCTGGGATTACAGGCACATGTCACCATTCCCAGCTAATTTTTATGTTTTTAGTAGAGACAGTGTTTCACCATGTTGGCCAGGCTGGTCTCAAACTCCTGACCTCAGGTGATCTTCCTGCGTCGGCCTCCCAAAGTGCTGGGATTACAGGTGTGAGCCACTGTGCCTGGCCAGATTCCTTTTTCTGAGTGAAGGAGATCGCTAGAGCTAAGCTCCACAAGCACTGACCCCAGCCTTCTCCTCCAGCCGCGTCCCTTTCATAACCTTTTTTCTATCAAAGCTTCAGCCATACAAGCTTCTTGCAATCCTTCCAGTCGCTCAGGCTTTGCATGTGCACTGCCTTCTCCTTGGCGTGCCTGCCCTTCCCCATAAGCTGAACTGCTTCTTAGACTTTAAGATTTAAGTCAGAGGCTGGCGCAGTGGTTCACGTTTGTATTCCCAGCACTTTGGGAGGCCAAGGCGGACAGATCGCTTGAGCTCAGAAGTTCAAGAAAAGTGTGGATAACATGGCGAAACTCCATCTCTACATACAAGACAAAAAGTAGCCAGATGTGATGATGCGTGCCTGTGGTTTCAGCTACTCAGGAGGCTGAGGTAGGAGGATCACTTGAGCCCAGGAGGTG
Organism: Sapajus apella; assembly: GCF_009761245.1. Lineage (NCBI taxonomy): Eukaryota > Metazoa > Chordata > Mammalia > Primates > Cebidae > Sapajus > Sapajus apella. Next base: position 28,321,242 of record NW_022436960.1, read on the forward strand.
GAGGTTGCAGTGAGCCAAGATTGCACCACTGGACTCCAGCCAGGGTGACAGAGTAAGATCCCGTCTCAAAAAAAAAAAAAAAAAGATTTAAGTCAGAGACTGGGCATGGGGTCTCACGCCTAATCCTAGCACTTTGGGAAGCCAAAGAGGGCAGATTGCCCGAGTTCAGGAGTTCAGGACCAGCCTGAGCAACACGGTGAAACCCTGTCTCTACAAAAAAAACAAAAATTAGCTGAGTGTGGTGGCGCATGCCAGTAGTCCCAGCTACTTGGGAGGCTGAGGTGAGAGAATCACTTGAGCCTTGGAGTTTGAGGCTGCAGTCAACCATGATGTGCCAGGGCACTCCAGCCTGGAAGACACAGTGAAATCCTGTCTCAAAAAAGATTTAAATCACAGTCATGACTTTCTGAGAAACGTTCCCCAACCAAGCCCCTCCCTGCACTATGAGCAGTTTTTCAGTGAGTCCGAAAGACTGTGTCAATTCCCCTAAGGAAGCACATAACATCGTGAAGGGAGCGAAGTCATCCCCGTGCCTAGCCCAATGCCTGACACATATTAGGTGCTCAAAAAATGTCTGTGGAATGGGAGGACATCATGATGCTAGCCAAACAGGCTGAATTTTAGAAGCAGGTGCTTGGAAGCATCTCAGGCAATGAAAGGAATTCCAGGCTCCGTAAAATAGTGTGCCTGGGGATACCAAGACACCTCCTGAGAGGAGGTTGCACGTGGGAGGTCTCAGCAGCTAGGCAGTGGTGGATAGTGTGTGTGAATTGCGGGGACACTCCATGGAGCAGTGGCTCCATCAGGAATGGAGACTGTTACCCTTCAACCATCATGGACCCTTCCCTGTTTCTTTTGTCAGCCAGAGAAGGGAAGCTGCTGACAGCTCATCTCCTGCACACCCTCCTGGCTCTCGAACCACCCCTCTCCACCAGCGGCTTTGGCACTTGCACTCACCATCAGAAATATTCCCAAGCCCCGAGGCCCTGCTCTGACAGGCACAGTGACTCTTGGTTTCCCTGGCCCAGACGGCCAAATAATTCCCAGCTTCTTGCAGGAGCTGAAAGAGTTGAAAGGCCTGGGTGTCAGGAGACCCTGGCTCAAGTGCTGGCTCAAGCCACTTGACCTTGGGCCAGCGTCTCTCCCTCTTTGGGCCTCAGTTTCCCCAGCTGTAAATTGAAGAGATGGGATGGCTGATCTCGAGGAGTCCCCTCTGCATGCACATTCTGCGGACCCTGCAGTTCCTTGGATCCACACACTCTCCTTATCTGCCTGCTCCTCAAATCAAGATCTTAGTGTTGACAGGGAATTTGTAAAATCTTCTTTTTATAGATGAGGAATTTGAGGCCCAGAGAGGGGAAGGAGTGTGATCAGGAAGATGTACTATGGGCAGATGCAGAATTTCAACTGGAGTCTGTGCTCCCAGACATGATCTGACTTTGGTTTCAATGACTGCTTTGAATGAAAGAATACTTTGCTCCATAGCTGCCCATGTGCCTAGCATAGGTTGACATAGGGTGTGGCTGGTGCCTCTTCAGCCTTCCATAGGCAATCAGCTCAGTGTACCATACCTTTTGAGCCTGTAGCAGGAGCCCAACCAACCCAGACCAAGCCCTGGTGGGGAGACCTGAGCTCTAGCCTTCTCTGTGTAACTGACTAGCTGTGTGACCCTGGGCAAGTCACTCCACCTCTCTGGCTTTATTGCTTCCCGATAACATGAACCCCACTGGGCTGGAAGCTCTAGGGAACATGGACTTGCCTGTTCTGTTTTAATCCCAGGGCTTGGCTTTCAAAGTTTCCTTTTTTTTTTTTTTTTTCGAGACCAGTCTCGCTCTTGTCCCCCAGGCTGGAGTGCAGTGGCTTGATCTTGGCTCATGGCTCACTGCAACCTCTGCCTCCTGGGTTCAAGTGATTCTCCTGTCTCAGCCTCCTGAGCAGCTGGGATTACAGGTGCCTGCCACCACGCCTGGCTAATTTTTGTATTTTTAGTAGAGATGGGGGTTTCACCATGTTGGCCAGGCTGGTCTCAAACTCCCGACCTCAGGTGATCTGCCCGCCTCAGCCTCCCAAAGTGCTGGGAGTACAGGCGTGAGCCACTGCTCCCGGCCAGTCAAAGTAAAGTTTCTTAGTTGAAATTTCAGAGAGAATGTCATTTGTCCAGCAACCAGTGATATTTGTATTTAAGTCAGCCCATAGAAGTCTTAGCTCACTGACTGGCCAGTGAAAGGGCTGCCCATGGGTCAGGTGCCCACCTTTGGTTCAATTCATTGTGGCCTGGAGTGTCATGCCACTGATAAATACAGTTGCTTTTTCTAGGCACTGTGTGTAGAAAGGTATCTATTGGATCTCTATTTTATTGGTGAGGAAACTGGCTCAATGAGCCATTTAGCCCAGGCCACGTAACTGCTAAATGATGGTGCTGAGGTTAGAACCTCAAAGCCCCATGTTCTTCCCACTAGTCCAGGACCAATAGCTATGGATTAGTCGTGCAGGGCAGAGTGCAATACGTTGAGAGCTACAGGGATTTGGTGGAAGCAGCAAACTTTCCAGATGGAGGGAGGTATCCAGGAAGTCTTCATGGAGGAGGCGGCCTTTAAAATGGGAGTTTAAACAAACAGGCAGGGATGGTGAAGAACATTCCAGATCAAGGAAATAATGTCAGTCATGGTATTTGGGTGAGGGGATGGGGGAGAGGAGACTGGGTAGGGGAACAGGGGGATTCTGAGAGGGTGAGACTGCAGTGTCAGCATGCATGGCCAGGAGGGTTATGAGGCAAGCTTGTGTGTCAAGCCCAGTAAGACATTTGGGATTGATTCGTGAAGTGGTGGAGATCCATTAAAAGTTGTTGAGCAGGTGAGTGACTTGATCAGAATTGGGCTGCCAGAAAACGTGTGGTTAGTTCACTCTAAGTCTGTTCCTCCTGAGAGGCACGGGCTGTTTCCCCGTTGCTGTTGTCTTCAGTCAGAGATGGGAGGAAAGGAGCAGAGCGGAGGAGATGCTGGCACACCACCGTTAGGCGGAGGACCGGCGGGGAGTAAGAAGAGAGTGGGCAGGGGCCAAGCCTTCATGACGGGATGTGGGGGTGTAGAGGAGAAGGAGGAGGAGCTGGACACGCCTTTCCTTCCTCCCTTGGCCATCAGCCTCCTCTGGCTTGAGGTCTGGTCTGGTGAGGCAGTGTACAGAGCATGCTTGCGCTGTCTGTGTGAGTTCCTGAGGAGTGAGATCTTTAATTTTTGTCTGCTGAGCCCCAGTGGGCGAGAGGCCAGCCCGTGTTACAGCCTCCTGGGGGCCCCTGGGCCAAGGCGCTCAGACCACAGTGGACGGAAACAAGGAATGAGTCATGCCGCCTAGGACTAGCCAGGGCCCACTGGGATGGGCTGCCCCTCGCCGCCCCCCTTTGCCTGGTGCTATGCCCTTTCCTGGGGATTTGCCAGGTCTGGGTCTGCCCCTGAGGGACTGGGGCCCTAGAGAGGATATTGGGAGCACCGGGGCAAACCTCACTGAGCCCCCACTCTCCACAGATGATCCAGGGAAAATGGACTCAGGAGATGATGGCAGAGCGCCTCCTCTTCCTCTCTTTGCCTTGACAATGGAGAGTGGGAGGGAGCTGGCTTGCAGGCCTCCCTGGGAAGAGCTTGTTTTAGGAAAGATCCCCGCCCCCACCACCATGTAGCCCTTCCTCTCTGCCCCTGCAACCCTCATCCTTTAGGGTGTGAGGAGTGTTACTATGACCCAGCTCAAAGCCAAGGTAGGCATATAGCCAAGGGAGTTTGCTTCTTGTCCATATTATCCTCAAATTCCTGCACAGCCATTCTAGAAACCTGGAGAGGCCTGCACAATCCCCCAGCCCACAGGGTTTTCTTCCTGGGGATTTTGAAAGGCTCATCCAGGTACATGAGCTCTCCCTATCTGGGCAGCTCTCTCCACCCCCAGCAGAGCGTATGAGGTCCCCGTGGTTTCACTGGGAGGAATGAAAGGGAGGAGGTCCTCCCGCGGCTCACACTGTTGTCCTGCTTGGGTCTTCAGAGACACTGCTTTAGGGGAAGTTATGCTTCAGACCACCTCGGGGAGCTTGGGAGATTCTCCTAAACCACCGCCAGCCAGGGACTGAAGGAATTTATGCAGGTAAATAGGAAATGACATCTCAGCTTAGAGTGAAAGGCACAGAGCTTTTGGATCAGCCCACCTGTGCACCAGAAACGGGAAATGGAGGGAAGAGAAGTGAAGTAAGTGATTTGGAAGAGCTGCCCGTTTCCCATCATTGAAGGACACCCTGGCTCTGAGTGCCGTGTGCCGCATGGAAGACATGGACTTTGGAGTCATTCAGACTTTTTAGTTGAATCCTGACTCAACTCCTAGCTGTGTGACCTTGAACAAGTGACTTCACCCCTCTGGGCCTATGAAATGGGAATGGCAGGCAACAACTCTACCACACAGTGCTAAATAGACATTCTATGTATGTCATTTCTCTTTTTCAAAGAGAAAAGCTACGAGTTGAGATGAGCCCTATTCAGCAATTGCAGACTACTTGATGGAGGCTGGGTGAGTGTGACTGTGACTTCCCTCCTTCTCCTTGGTAGGCAGAAATCAGATTCACGGCCGCTACTCAAAGTGGACCTCTAGCTGGTAAACAGGCCTGAGGAGAACAGGGGGTGCTTGGTGGGCGCTGACCCGTGACCGCAATTCTGTGCAGCCATTACACCCCCACCGCACCACAAACAGCTGCGAATGCTTCCAGCTTTGAGAAAAACACAGCTGTAGGTGGTCTCCCTTCCCCGGGAAGCTGGCATTGGTTTAGCATCTGGGACCAGACAAACCAGAAGTGAATCCCAGTGCGGCCACCTACTTGCTTGTGACTGTGGATGAGTCAATTACCTCCCTGAGCCTTCATTTCCTCATCTGCAATGTGGGGAAATAATAGTACTTCCTTCGTCCATAGAACTTCTCATTAAATGAGAAAGTGACTACAAGATGACTTGGCACAGTGCTTAGCACCTTTTGAGTGCTCAAGAAATATCAAGGCTGGACATGGTGGCTCACGCTTGTAATCCTAGCACTTTAGGAGGCCGAGATGGGCGGATCATTTGAGTCTAGGAGTTCAAGACCAGCCTGGGCAACTTGGCAAAACCCTGTCTCTACGAAAAATACAAATTAGCCAGGAATGGTGGAGTGCACTTGTAGTCCCAGCTACTCGAGGGGCTGAAGCTGGTGGATTGTTTGAACCCAGGAGGTGAAGCCTGCCGTGAGCTGAGATCATGCCACTGCACCCCAGCCTGGGTGACAGGGTAAGATCTTGTCTCAAACAAAAAATGAAGTATCAGCTGGTAAATGGAGCAGTTGTAATTGACACCAGGCCCTAACCCCATGACAGGGTAAATAGGGCTGGCTATTTAATTTGTCCTGAAGAGGAAATGAAAAGGAGAGCATCATTATCTCCACTTTCAGGTAAGAAAGTAGAAGCCAGGTGAAGCTCAGAACTGGCCCCCATTCACAGAAGACACAAACGTTCACCACACAGTTGGGGGAGGGGTCTTTTATTGTAATCCAAGCCAGCTCACCTTACCTCTGCAGGGGCATCCATGGCACCATGGCCACCACCACCAGCCAGCATGTCATCTCACTCAGAGGAGACAGGCACCGGCAGACCAGGGCAGGGTGAATTCTTGAGAGGATGCCAGGTCGTGCTGCCTAAGGTGGACTGATTCTGGCGGCCTTTGAGGGCCTTAACAACCTCACACAGGAGGAAGTCGGCGCCTCTGTACGGCCTCCACCTTCCAAACTGGAGGCTGAGGCTGCGCAATGCAGGAGTCCCAGCTGCCCAGTGTCTAGAGCAGAACATACAAGCCCACGAGCAGCTCCCATCTGGAAGGCTGGGGGCTCAATCAAACCTCCCTTCAGTGATTCTGCCCTCTGATTAACCAGGAAGTGTGTTATTTGTTCTGAGCAGGGGAACAAGCTCTCCTAGGGAGAGGAATTCAGGGCTGGAGGTCCAGTTACTTCCAAGGAAGAAAAATCCCTGGAATTCTGTCAGGAGTCGGGTCTCAGCAAAGGGGGCCGAAATGAGGCCCTTGTTTTTGGTCCTTATTTAGCAAACAGTTCAGGTTCTTGTAGACCTCTAGCTGCCAACATTATTCCAGCAAGACATGGGAAAGCAATGCATTTGCCCTGGGAGTCCCGCAGACTGCCGTCCCTTGCATGGGGCATGTGTCTGGGCAAACCTTTCCCTGCCGGAATCTCTTTGGACTCTCTCTGCAGGGTTTTCCAGAGATGATTTTCCTCCCCAGACCCAAGAGATGGGTGAGTGGGCTTAGCAGTGTACTCAGGAGGGAGCGAGCTTTGATCGTGGGGTAGGGAAGTGACACACAGTGAATCAGGGGCTGCGCTGGAAACAGCTTCCCTTCTTTCACTGGGCCAAGAGGATTGACGGGGGCAGAAAGTTCTGGTAACTCCACACTTCCAAGGAATTAAACAGTGGGCTAGCAGGCAGGGAAGAGGGTGTTTGGGAAGATGCCCCAGAGCTACTTTGGTGGTGATGGTGGGGTTAGGAAGGTCATGATTCAGTTGTGAAGAGGGCTCCAGGTGTACGAGCCCGGGGTGGAGGCAAGGTGGTGTCACCTTAAAAGCTTGGGCTCAGGTGGAAAACGATCCAGGTTTCAATCCTGCCTCTATTTATCAGCTGTGTCATCTTGGACAAGCCAGTAGCCATTCCCAGCCCCAGTTTCCTCCTTTGTATGCGTGGAAATCAATGCCTCTTTTGGTTGGTTAAATTAGCCAATTGATGTTATGTGCTCAGCCTGGTGTTTGGACTAAGGTAGGCTTTATCAGTTTTGGCAGGTTAAAAAAAAAAGCAAAACTCAAGTGTTTGTGCGATTGGAGATTCTGAAGAGCTGCGACAGGCCCCAGCAGGTAGAGGATAAGGGAGACATGGTCAGTAAGTAGGTGGCAGGGCAGAGCGTGGCGCTGGGGTGGGGTAGAAGATGCCAGTCTTTGGAGCAGATTAGCTGGGTTGGGGGCCCCCGGGTGAACAGGGTGGGAATGTCCAAGGGCCACTTGTACTCACGGAGGAGTGGGGGGGCGTCTGGTGGTGAGGGAAAGAGTGTCTGCGTGAGGGTTTTGGCGGAGGCGAAGGGTGAGGGATGAATGGGCGGCAGACTTCCAGAAATGCAGGCGGAGGAGACGGAGCGGTAATAATGACTTGGACACACAGGAGGAAAAAATAGCTCAGGGACAAAGATGATGCCAAGGTTTCTGGCTTTGGGAGGCTCGTGGGGATTGGAGGTGGGTGTTGAGGGATCTAGAGGGGAGCTCCTGAGAGAACTGGGTGGGTTCCGGGGAGAGGAACGGAGCCTGGAACTCCAGAGTTGGGTGGATATCTGGGCAAGGAGAGGTAAGTGTGGACCTGGGGCTTCCACAGCTGTGAAGGAGTCATGTCCCAGGAACAGAACATAGCACTCTGGGACCTGAGGGCCGTTCATGGCCAAATGCAAGGGATAGGGTTCAAGGAGATCTTTAGAGCCAGCCTCAGAGACAGCAAGCACTTGAGCCTGGATCAGGAGCTACCACCCAGAACTCAGTTCCTCTCTCTCTCTCTCTTTTTTTTTTTTTTTTGAGACAAGTTTCACGCTTGTTGCCCAGGCTGCAGTACAATAGCATGGTCTCGGCTCACTGCAGCCTCTGCCTCCCAGGTTCAAGCGATTCTCCTTCCTCAGCCTCCCAAGTAGTTAGGATTACAGGCATGCACCACCACACGTGGCTAATTTTGTATTTTTAGTAGAGACAGGGTTTCTCCATATTGGTCAGGCTGGTCTCAAACTCCCAGTCTCAGGTGATCTGCCCACTTCAGCCTCCCAAAATGCTGGGATTACAGGTGTAAGCCGTCTAGCCTGTCCCAGTTTCTCTCTCTTAAAATGGGTCTAATGATACCAGCCCTCCCCACTTGATGGGATTATCGAGTCCTTTATTCAGTTAGCCATCCATTTCACCCATATTTCTTGGCTGTTCTATGTTCTGCAGAAACAGTAGTGAGCAATGCAGACAAGATATCTGTTGCTTTAGAGCCACCCTTGTGGTTTGGGAAGTCAGACAATAAATGATTTTACAGGTTGTTGAACGGGACTTTTCCTCTGTTCTTAGAATATCTGCTGAAGCCACAAAGACAGAACAATGAGGGCTAAATATTCTTGCATTCTGAAGAGAAGTACTAGACACCTTACCAAGGCAGAACAGGTTCAACAACAATCAAACCACATCCCTCTGTTCCAGTCTACAAATGAAAGGGATTGAAGAAAGTCACTGAAGCATAACATTGTTGCATTTGTGGGCAGGGCTGAGGGCAAACACGTGAAGGGAGCTCCGAGAGAGAACCAGTCATCTGGAGGCTGCGTCCCTATACCTGTCCCCCCACTGATGCTGGCTACGTTACTGGGCGTTGCAGGTACCTCGGTACAGTAAAGTACAGCAAGATAGTTCATGGGAGAACCCAGCATATGTCTTTAGGAATTGAGGACGTATATAAATGAAGAGGCTTGTGTGCACTTCCTGTCTGGAGAATTCTGATCGTGGATCCTGGCTGGAGTGGCCTGTGTGGGCAAGGTGAGAAGGGGGCAGGGTGAGGAGCAGCCAACTCACCACTGTTTTGCCTGGCATAGGGGAGACAGTCCTATGAGAGACAGAGGATGCAGGGGTCTGTGAGAGGTTGGCCAGAGAGTGCTTTGCTATGGCAACTCAGAGTGGAGGTCCCGTAGAGAACCTCCCAAGAACCCACATACGTGCCCATGAAAAAGCCAGCTCTCGGCACCTGCCAACCAAGGGTACCCGTCGCATAAGACTTTGCTACTTTTCCTCTAGCACCTCTCCCCCAGCCTCGACAAAGAGGAGCTACAGCAGAAGAGGAAGGTCAGAAAAACAGACCACACCCCACTCTCGCCACTGCAGGATCTCTAGCTAAAGGACCGGCCAGTGAGGGAGAGGAGGACTATTAAATGGGACATTAGATCGATTAACTTAGATGAGGTTTTGATCTGGACAGGAGCAAACTTTTTGTGCCTGAAAATTCTTCTTCATTATAGAAATAGAACCGTTCTTGTGTCTGGTAGGGATGACCTCTCGAGCCAAGGACTCTCTCTGAGATGTCATTAAGGGTGGGGAAGGGAAATTTATCATAACATGGTTGAAGGTAGTCATGGAGTACTTTCTGGATAATCCCTCCTCAGGTTCAGCCCATTTAAAAACTCAGTTACACGAACAAACAATTCAATAACAAGATGATGTGAACTGTTTTACGAAGATGAGGCAGGGTGGCGTGTTAGAGTGATGAGGAGTGAGGGAGGGCTGCTCTGGATTGGGGGTCAGGGATGGCCACTCCAGGAGCTGATATTTAATTTGAGAGAAGCAGTGATGAGAAACTATCCTCTAAACATCTTGGAGAGGAACCTTCCAGGTAGAGGGAAGGGGGCATTCACTTGGCTTGTTCAAGGAGCATAGAGAGAGGGCCAAGGCAGCACAGTGTGCTGGGTAACGGAGAGCAAGAGGCCAGATGAGATCAGAGCGGGGTAGCCGGCCAGGGCTTTCTAGGCCAAGGTCAGGGGTCGGGGCTTTATTCCAACAGTAGCTATTACCTGGGGCTGTCCTTTGTGTGGCGTGGGGGGTTGTGAACTGGTGCCCGCCTGCCAGCTCCTTTGCTCTGCCTCTTTGGGAAATAGGCTGTACACATGTGCCAAGGGCAGCCCTATTGACCCAGGCCTTTAGGCTGTAGGGAGGGGGAACGGGTGAGAATGGTGTGCTGATCATTGGAGACACACAGTCGGTGGCGATCAGCATTCCCACACTCCTGCCTGCCTCCCTGCCAACACTAGAAGACGTGAGTGCACACACTGGGTTAATCAGGGTTCACTGAATCCCCCTCTGGGCAATTCCCCAGAGAGTGAGGGGCTGGAGTGGGAGTCCGGGAATGGACTCAGCCAGAGGCAGGAGGCCTGGATTCCATTCCCTCTTTCACATGGGCGGTCTCCTTGAGTGACTTAAGAGGCTCCATGTCTTTGCCTCTGTGAAAAAGAGGACTCCTTGGCCGGGTGCAGTGGCTCACACCTGTAATCCCAGCACTTTGGGAGGCCAAGGCGGTTGGATCACCTGAGGTCTGGAGTTCGAGACCAGCGTGACCAACACAGAGAAACCCTGTTTCTACAAAAAAAAAAAAAAAAAAAAAAAAAAAAAATTAGCTGGGAGTGGTGGCAGGCGCCTGTAATCCCAGCTACTCAGGAGGCTGAGGCAGGAGAATCGCTTGAACCCAGGAGGCGGAGGTTGCGGTGAACCCATGCCACTGCACTCCAGCCTGGGCGACAGAGCAAGACTCCGTCAAAAAAAGAAAAGAAAGAAAGGAAGGAAGGAAGGAAAAAGAAAGAGAAAGGAAAGAAAGAAAGAAGGAAAGAAAGAAAGAGAGGACCCCTCTTCTAGCAGCCGCCATCACCGCGCCAGGCCTAAGAGTGACCCTGACGCCATGGGAAGGGGACTGAGATCCAGAGCGAAGGCGGCGGCGGCGCCACCGGAGTGCCAGGGCCGCCATTTCCGCCAGGGGGCGCTCCTGGGACCTCCCTGCCCCGGCTCCAGCCCGCCCTGCGGAGGGCGCCCCCGGCGGCCAGGGCTCAAGCGGAGGGGCCAGCGGCCCTGTCCCCCTACGCGGGCCTCGGCGCTCTTCCCGGCCTCCTTCAGACCTGCGAGGCTGCAGCCTGGTTCGCCCGATCGGGAGCCGGTCCCTGAGGCGAGGGGCAGGAGAACGATTCGGGGCAGGTCTGCAGTTCGAACTTGCCCGGGGCAGGAGAAAGGCGGCCCGGTGTCCCGGTAGTGGCAGGCGCCATCTGCCCGACCAGCGCCCGGGTCAGCCCCGCGCCGCCCCCTGCTCCGCACGGGTTAATCCCCCTCGCCGCCCGCTCGCTTCCCGGTGCCAAAGTGGGTGTTGCTGGAATGCCTCGCTCCCTCTCCCGTAATGAGGGGGCTGAGCTGTCCCTCCGAGGAGGGGGCCTGGTGTGGATAAAAGAGACGAAAAAGCAGGGGGAGGTTTCCAAAAACAAAACCGTCCGAGTCCCCTTCAGACGGCTGCAGGCACGGGGAGGAGGCGCGAAGGTGCCGCGGCAGTGCGAGCCCCACTGGAGTCGGAGCGCGGACACGAGGTTCGGGGCGCGCAACCCTCGCTCCGCGGAGAGCCGGACTCCCAGTCAGCCGCTTCGGGGCCCCCTAGACTTGGAGAAGCCGGGAGAGCAGCCCGGGGCGTCCCGCGCGCCGACCACAAAGCTCTTCGCGGTGCCCGCGCGCATCGCTCTCCAGCCGCCCCCGCGCCATGCCGCGGACCGAAGCCCGCAGCCCGGCGCGCGCCCTGTGGAACCCCTGGAGGGGCTTCCTGCCGCTCACCCTGGCTCTCTTCGTGGGCGCGGGTCATGCCCAAAGGGACCCGGTGGGGAGATACGAGCCGGCTGGCGGAGACGCGAATCCACTGCGGCGCCCGGGGGTCAGCTACCCGGCAGCGGCTGCAGCCAAGGTGTACAGTCTGTTCCGGGAGCAGGACGCGCCTGTCGCGGGCTTGCCGCCGGTGGAGCGGGCCCAGCCGGGTTGGGGGAGCCCCAGGAGGCCCACCGAGGCGGAGGCCAGGAGGCCGTCCCGCGCGCAGCAGTCGCGGCGAATCCAGCTACCTGCGCAGACCCTGAGAAGCACTCCCCTGGGCCAGCAGCAGCCGGCACCCCGGACCCGGGCTGCGCCGGCTCTCCCGCGCCTGGGGACCCCACAGCGATCTGGGGCTGCGCCCCCAACCCCGCCGCGAGGGCGGCTCACAGGGTGAGCACGGGAAAGGGAAGTTTGGAGGGTGCAGAGGGGAGCCAGGGCTCATTTGTGGAGGGGCGTGCAGGCGAGAGGAGAGGGCGCCGCACTCAAGCCCTAGTCCCTCTGTCTTTAGTACTTCGGGGAAACAGCCCCGAGGTTCCAAAGCCGGGACTGGAAGATTTGATCCGCTTTCGAAGAGTTGAAGGCAAAGATAGATCATCGTCCACAGCCTTTCCTACCAACTCTCCCGGAGCCCCGACGTTAAATCCTTTCGCAAGGCGCCTCTCCACTCGCCCGCGTTCCGCCTGCCTGCAACTAACCAGCTCTTGTAGACGCCGGCAGCGCTACCGGGACCCGAGAGGCAGCGGGAACAGGGCAGTGGGGTGGGCGCTCCAGGCTCTTGAGGCGCAGGGGAGGTTGAACCGGCTCAGGGCACGGGTGGCAGAGGCGTAGGGGGCCCCATGGCGAGAAGGTAGATGCGTCTCCGGGGAAGTGTGATGGCAGTGAAGCTGGTGCCCCAGGACAAATGTGTACATTGGGGCGTGGGTCGGCCCGCGCACACCGGGGCTGGATGTGGACGTGGGTGTGAGCTCTGGGCACTTTGGACAGGAAGCCTGTCCCCGATGTGGCTGCGGGACAGTGGGCTCGCGGAGAATTGGATGGGTGTGCCCTAGGTGTAAGCGCGGCTTGCGCGCTTTGCAGGGCTAAGCCTCCCCACAACCCCGCAATTTCCTTTTTTGCTCTCCTTGGGCACCACTCCCTGCCCGCCGGGGTCGCCGTCGCAGAGTGAGAAGATGCCCCAGCAGCCCCACCCCCAATCGGATCTTCATGGCTGGGGGTGTGCTCCACCTTGCCTGAGTATGACGGTTGTCTCTGGAATGAAGGGCACTGAGCCCTGGGCAGTGAGGGGCTGGGTGGGGACACCATCAGGAAGTCTGGGAAGGGCTTTGGCAGCCTCTCTTTGCCTGGGCCGGATTTGCCGGTTGGGCTTACTCCTGGGGAACAGCATGAAAGATACTTGTACCCCGAGTCCTACTCCAAGGACCTTCCGCTTCACAGCCTTGGCGCTCTTGGTTTTCCTTGGCTGGAGCACTCTTCTCATATTTCAGCAGGATTCACGCTCTGTTTCTTTCAGATTTCTGCTCAGAGTGGCCTTCTTTGGCCACTCCTGCCCCTTCCTCTTTCTCCCTTCACCCCGGTTTATGTTTCTTCATAGCATTTACTCAATCTGACATGTTCCATTTCTATTGATGTGTTTCTGGCCTGGCCTCCCAGCCCACGCTAATGCAAGCTCTATGCAAACAGGGACTTCGTTGTGTACATTTTTGTGTCACTTGTGCCTAGAATAGTGCCTGCACTATTGGTATTCTCTCGGTATCTGCTGAATGAGTGAATGAACTCCCTGCTGCCGCTGGAAGGCCCAGCTTCAAGCAGGCAGAGAGTAGACCCATACATTGCCAAGTCGCTTACTCGTAGGATTATTCAACAAGCATTAGTGGAAAGCACCTGCTGTGTTGCAGCTTTTTCCTTTCCTGATCTGTGCAAGTGAATGCATGCTTCCAAAGATTCTGCGTGCAGAGCATGGGAAAGAGGATGGAGGTTCAGAGTCCAAGGCATTGTTCCTGCTGGGAGAGCAACCCACTTACGTAGAATCACGTTGAAGAAATGAACAGATGCTTTCTAGTACTGGAAGCTTCCTGTTAAGTGCAAAGGAGTGGGGCAGTTGTGGCTGAAGAGCTGAGTAGAGGGACCTGTGACCTGGGGTCCCTGGGGCTCTATGGGCAGCATGTAGGGAAGCAGAGGGGAGGTGGCAGGAGGGGGCCTGGAGGTGAGGGTGGCGTGCAGCTGTAGTGCTGCCCAAGGACAAGGGCTTGTTACTGTTGGCACTAGCCCAGGGGTAGATAGCACTGCAGCTCTGGTGTAGGGGAACCCAGAGACATAGCTTGGGCTGGAGCAGGGAGGAGCTTGTACTGCAGGCATTCAGGTGCAGGTGAGGTGCGGGGGAGGTGGGGAAGTGGAGCGTCAGGGCTGGAGGGTACACTATTAGAAGTCATGAAATGATGTGGTGAGGAGTAAAGTAAATTGTCACCACAACAGGGCTGGTGGATGTGAACAGGCGTGTGAGGACATGGGCTGGGTGCCACCTGCTGTACACAGGTGCACCCATCACGTGACACACTGGTCAGGCTCCTCCTCCAGATTGTCTTCTGCAGCCTTGATATAAAGTGGGTTCCCTGACACTCCAGTCAGCCGCTCTGCGTCAGTTGGGGAGGACCTGAGTGGTCATCTTGTTTATTCATTTCCTCCACCCTGGTTCCTTCTGGCTAATGGCTTCGAGTCAGGCTGATCAAGCGGCCATTCATTGCCTTGTGAGCGGCAGACAACCAGGGACCAAGTGCCACCTGCTGGTGAATCTTGGAACTGCATCACTACTACTGGCGCTGCTTCATTCATTCAATCAATACTTTGGAAGGACTTCTATGCCCAGGCCCTATACTGGATCCTAAGGATACAGCAGTGACCAAGACAGGCAGATTCTGTCCTTACGGAACTTTCAACGTAGTGAGGATTTATTGTACATAATAAAGACTTGTTAAGCTTGTGCCAGGCTTGATGCTAGGTATCTGGCATACAGCAGTGACCAGAGTGGGCACAGTTTCTACATTAATGAAATTTACAGTCTATAGGGTTTCCCTTTTTCTTTCTTTTTTTTTTTTTTAGATGGAGTCTCTTGCTTTGTCGCCTAGGCTGGAGTGCAATGGCACCATCTCGGTTCACTGCAACCTCCACCCCCCAAGCTCAAGTGATTCTCGTGCCTCAGCCTCCCGAATAACTGGGATTACAGGCGAATGCCACCGCACCCAGCTAATTTTTTGTGTTTTTAGTAGAGGTGGGGTTTCGCCATGTTGGCCAGGCTGGTCTCAAACTCCTGACCTTAAGCACAACACCCACCTTGGCCTCCCAAAGTGCTAGGATTACAGGTATGAGACACTGTGCCCAGCCTCTACAGGGGTTCTTGAACTAGCCTCACAGCATACCACCTGTATAGTATTTTTCTCTATATTTCACTCTTGTTCTGTTATTATTTTTCTTTAACTTTATATTCTGTTAAAATAACAGGATTTTGTGTTTTATCTGTCTTAAAGTATATTATGAAGTTTTACAAATGCACTAAAAGGTATTGAACATAATATAACTTACAGTCTAGCTTTATCAAATCTTAATATTTTGGCATATTTTGCTTCCAGTTTTTTAGTTGACATTTCCTCTATAAATTGCCCCCCTCCCTCCCCAGAGTTAACCACTACCCTGAATTTAATTAATTCCAATAGATTTTTTACAGTATTACTATAGATACATGTATCCACAAAATATACAATGTTGTTTTGCATATTTTAAACTTAGATAAGTGATGCCACATTTCCTTATTCTTCTGCAATTTATTTTTCTCCTCTCCATTAGATTTTTGAGATTTAACCATGTTAATATAATTAGCCCAAGTTTTAACTGTTGTATATTAATCCTTTGTCTGAATATTACCACAGTTATTCATCCTCCTGTTTTTGGACATTTAGATGAATTACATTTTTTTGCTATTACAGGCAGTGCTCCACTCATTTTTCTCTATAAATAAATTCATAACTGAAAGGAAACTTTGTATCATTTTAGTAAGTTGAAAGCAGTACCACTTGTTATAAAGAGAAGGCAATTGTAGGAAAATTGAAAGGAAAACAAAATGTTCTTAGGTTCTAGTCAGACATCATTCATTATTTTAGGAAGCTCAACCCTGTGACAAGCTCTCTCTATTGGAAAGGGGGACTCGCATGTACTGAGGGGAGGACCTGGCGTTTTTCACTGACCTAATTAGGTTAGGACAACTAAAAAGAGAATCACTTTCTCATCATGTAACTCAGATTGTCGAATGTTGTGATCTGTGAACCTAAAATGCCTTTCCTATCTTCAGTGTGGCTCATCCCACTTTTTGTGAAACTCCAGAGTAAATGAAGCAAAGAAGTATTAATTGTATACTATGTGTTGGGCACCGTTAAACTCTAGAGGCACAAAGAGAAATAAGAAAGAAACCTTGAGATACCCAAGACCAAGATACAACCAGTGACCTTAGACAGGTCGTACTAAATGATCCTATTAGATAGAGAATGAAGGAAGGCTGGGGAGATGTCACAGGAGGGGTTTTTTTTTTTTTTTTGACAGAATCTCACTCAGGCTGGAGTGCAGTGGCGCAGTCTTGGCCATTGCAACCTCTGCCTCCCAAGCTCAAGCGATTCTCCTGCCTCAGCCTCCTGAGTAGCTGAGACTACAGGTGCGTGCCACCACGCTTGGCTAATTTTTTTGTATTTTTAGTAGAGATGGAGTTTCACCATGTAGGGCAGGATGATCTCGATCTCCTGACATCGTGATCTGCCTGCCTTGGCCTCCCAAAGTGCTGGGATTATAGGCATGAGCCACTGTGCCTGGCTCAGGGGAGGTTTTATACAAAGAAAGTAACATCTGATCTGGAAGTCTTGGAGTATGAAAAGGATTTCAATTAGTAGACCAAAGAGTGAAGGCATTGTAGGCAGAGAGAGTAGCCCAGGCAAAGGCATCAAAGTGAAATCCGCAGGGCAACTGGGGAGCCACAGACCTTGTATCCTTGGAGGAACAAAGCCTTGGTTGTAGATGGTCGTGGAGACTAAGTGGGGATGATGGGGGCAATTAGACTGCACAGGCAAGTAGGCACGTGGGTGCCAGGGGAATTTGTAGAGGCCAGTGGAGGGCTGTGGGAGGTTTTTAACAGAGGACTAGTGTGATCGGGTTTGGCCCAGGTGGAACAGCAGCTCTCCCAGGCTGCTAGCCAGGTGTGTTCCCTACAGTGATCTGGATACTGGGTGAATGTGTGCTGAGTGATGTCGACTGGAAGACATGACTCCAAGGATCTCTGAGAGGCACCTTCTAGGGTGTCAGAGTAATTGAATTGTATATCCTGGCTATTCAGGCTCATTTGCTCTCTCTGCTAGCCAGAGCTCACTGAACGGACAATTCCCAGCTGGTCACCTCCCTGGCCCTGCACCCAAGACTTTAATATTGGCCTGTAGGGATCCTCAGAGTCTCTCCTTGGGAACCTGAATCTCTCTTGAGAGCCCTACCAACCCCAGCCTGGCCCCTCTGTCTGGCAGCCTTTGATTCTGGCCAATCCTCACTGTGGCCGCTACATCCCTTAGGGCTCTACTCTGTGCAGGCAAAGTAGGGCTGGCCTCTGCCCTCCCACAGTCCCCTGAAAAGCCATCCTGAGGGCAGCTGGGGTGATGGCTGGCTCAGGGGGCCTCCTTGGGCTGGGCTCCATGCCACGACCTCCCAGCCAGGCAGGCTCCTGCGTCCATGCTGTCTGGGTTCCCACAGGCCCTATTTCTTAGAAAATTCCCAGGGCATGGGATCTGTTTCCTCTCAAAGACCTCCTAGCCCCACAAGAGGACTTGTCACCACCACAAGAGGTAGTGACGCACAAATGGGTGAGTAGTTTCCCCTTCCACTGGGGCGCACCCCCAGAAACTCTGGGTCTGATGAGCAGCACTTTCCCTGTCCCCAGTGACATGGGCCCTGAGGTAGCCAGGAAGCTGTTGATGGCGGTCGCCCAGAGAGGCTTTGAGGTGGGCTGAGTGGCACAACTCTTGGCTGGCAGAACATTCTGGGAGCTCCCTGGGAGGGAGGCAGCACCCCACAACTTTGGGCCAAAGGGCCAGGAATGGGCCTCAGCGTTTTCAAGCTGCAGGAATTTATTTTGAATTCTTCATAAGACTCCAAAAACCACATAAGCTTTGGGGTCCACTCAAATGTCAGACAAACTCCTAAGTGGGACCAGATGTCGCCATGCTGGCCGCAGAGATCACAGGAACGGCCGCCCTGCTCTGTCCTTTGCCTGTCCAGCCTCTGCATGTCTCCCTCCCCTCTCACCCTCCAGTTCCAGTGCCCAGTGACGATTTCTGATGAGAAGGATGTAAGCCAGAGCCCGGCCCAGCTTGGGCCTCTTGTCGCTCCCTGGAGGTGTCCAGGAGAAGCCCTTCTAGGGAGTCGCCCTGGTCTAGGCATGTGGGTCTTTAGCTGCAGAGTCAGGGCTGGGTGGAAACTGCTGGTGTTGCCAGAGCGCCGCAGACACCTGGAGGCAAAGTTTGAGGAGCTGGGTGAGTGCCCGAAACTGCAGGTCAGTGTCTCATGGGGGTGCCCTCAGAGCCAGCATCAAGGAGTAGCTGAAGGGCTGGGCACGGTGGCTCACACCTGTAATCCCAGCACTTTGGGAGGCTGAGGTGGATGGATCACCTGAGGTCAGAAGTACGAGACCAGCCTGGCCAACATGGTGAAACCCTGTCTCTACTAAAATATTTTAAAAACTAGCCAGGTGTGGTGCAGGCACCTGTAATCCCAGTTACTTGGGAGGTTGAGGCAGGAGAATTGCTTGAGCCTGGGGGACCGAGGTCGTGGGGGACTGAGGTTGCATTGAGGCTAGATCTCCCCATTGCACTCCAGCCTGAGCGATAAAAAACAAAAGGAGTGGCCGAGGGAAGAACTCGATTTCCCTATACAGTTAGTCCTGCTTGCCTCTCAAATAAACATTGTGTCTCCAAATAAAAGTTATGTGGAGGAAGCTTAACCCACACCCCAGCCCCATCCTCGTACCACCTTGAGTCCTGTTCCTTCAGTGTCCACTCAGGGCTCAGCCTTACCACGCGCCAGACTGCCGGGGGCTGAAACTCCTCAGTGTGCATTTGTTGGCAGGTGACATCTCGTATAAACTGGAGACTGTTTTATGTGTGTCTTCCAGCTTTCCTTGGATGGTCAGCATTGGTAGGACAAGAACAAGGCCAGGCGTGTGGCTCACGCCTGTAATCCCTGGCATGGATATTGGGAGGCTGAGGTGGGCGGATCATGAGGTCAGGGGATGGACACCATCCTGGCCAACATGGTGAAGCCCTGTCTCTACTAAAAATACAAAAATTAGCTGGGCATGGTGACACACGCCTGTAGTCCCAGCTACTCAGAAGGCTGAGGCAGGAGAATCTCTTGAACCCAGGAGGTGGAGGTTGCAGTGAGCCAAGATCATGCCACTGTACTCCAGCCTGGTGACAGAGTGAGACTCTGTCTCAAAAAAAAAAAAAGGACATGAACCATGGTGTGTGTGTGTGTGTGTGTGTGTATGTGTTTTATGAGAGGTAGAGTTGGAGCATGACTTAGAGTTGGGCCAACCCAGGTCTGAATCAGGCTCCAGCACTTACCTGCTGTGTGGAATTCGGAAGTCACTGAACCTCTCTGAACCGACTTATTAGCTTTAGGATTGCTGCCGTTGTTGCCGAGCAGACTGCCTGCTTTATGTCAGATGTTAAAATTCCGACCCCACTTAACCATCATAACAACCCAATGAAGCAGCTAGTGTTATCTCCATTGTACAGATGGAGAGAGCGAGGTTTCCCAAGGACATGTGGAGAATGACAGAGTCAGGGTTCAGTCTTAGATTTGCATGTAGAATGGGGACAGCCTTCCCAGCCTCTCCCTGTTCCCCAGGCCTGTAGAAGGTGGGACTGTCGGAGGGGCTGTAGGAATAGTCCCCAGCTCTGAGCATCCTTGGGTTGACTCTGTTTTGGTGACCCCACAGGAGGAATGTCTGCGGGGGACAGTGCTGCCCAGGATGGACAACAGCGAACAGCACCAATCACTGTATAAAACGTGAGTGCCTCCCCGGGTGGCAGACACACCGCTGTATCAAACGTGGTGTGCCATTCCACACCCTACTCCCCAGGCTGGCCAAGCTTAGGGACTCCAGAACCTGAAGCAGAAGTGTCTTTCCTAGTCTGCGTCCTGAAGATGCAGCCCCTCTTTGGAGTGGAGGCAATACCCAGTGGCAGGGAGGGGGTTTAAAAATGCCTCCAGCTGGGGCTGGGAGCGGTGGCTCATGCCTGTAATCCCAGCACTTTGGGAGGCCAAGGTGGGTGAATCACTTGAGGTTGGGAGTTGGAGACCAGCCTGGCCAGGATGGTGAAACCCTGTCTCTACTAAAAGTACAAAAATCAGCTGGGCGTGGCGGTGGGTGCCTATAATCTCAGCTATTCGGGAGGCTGAGACAGGAGAATTGCTTGAACCTAGGAGGCAGAGATTGTAGTGAGCTGAGATTGTGCCACTGCACTCCAGTCTGGGCAACAGAGTGAGACTCCTCGAAAAGGAAAAAAAAAAAAAAAAAAAAAAGAGGCCTGGGCACAGTGGCTCACACCTGTAATCCCAGCACTTTGGGAGGCCAAGGCGGGCAGATCATGAGGTCAGCAGTTCGAGATAAGCCTGGCCAGCATGGTGAAACCCCTGTCTCTACTAAAAATACAAAAAATTAGGTGGGCATGGTGGCAGACGCCTGGAATCCCAGCTACTTCGGAGGCTGAGGCAGAGAACTGTGTGAACCCGGAAGGTGGAGGTTGCAGTGAGCTGAGATTGTGCCAGTGCACTCCAGCCTGGGTGAGAAAGAGAGACTCTATCTTGGAAAAAAAGAAAAAAGAAAAAAAAAAGCCTCCAGCTGGAAAATCACTGCTCCTGTCTTCAAAGCTTCCTGCATTCCTCCTGCTGCCCTACTGTGTTTGACTCACTCACCGTCCTGGCAGGGTCTCAGGATTCCGCGTGCATCTGTGTTCTGCAGAAAATGCTTGGCGCAGAGCCTCTGCCTCCCACATTTCCAGGGTCACCGTTCATGTAGCATGTGATGAGCATCCACCTCTCCCCTGGCGGCTGGCCCAATGGCCCTGACCTCTGTTAGGCACTCTACCAGGAGGGTCAGATGACACAGCCTGGAGCCGTCTCCCCTTGGACTGCTCTGATGCCTGGCAGGCTGGCTCAAAGGAGAGAAAATCATCTTATTTTGTGGAAACCAAGGAGTGAGTTGGGAAGAGCTAGAGCCTCCGTGCCCAAGCCTTTTCCACTGATGGTATCAGGGGCATTCACAACAGCACGAGCTGGGACCTTCATAGCACTCACTTTGTGCACGGTGCACTTTAAACATCTTCTGTGGCGGGTGGATGAGGAAAGTGCAGTACAGTCCGGTAACCTGCCCAAGATCACGTGTCAGAAAAAGCAGAGCTAGGATTTCAATCCAGACAACCTGACTCCAGGGTCAGTCTTCTTAATACCTATACCCTGCTGCCAGGTATCTTACATTAATTTCTGGGCCTTGCTTTCTGTATCTGTGATCTGGAGGTGATGGTACTATTGCTGTCACTGCTCCCGCTCCTGATACTATTATCTAATAACTGAGTATGTACTAGTGCCCACCAGTGCGCTAAGCTCTTCACATGCATCGTCTTAGTTTGACCTGTCAATCATCTTATGAAGTATGTGTACACTTATCATCGTGGTTTACAGATGAGGAAGCTGAGGCTTGGGTTGCTTAGGAAACACAGCCAAGGCTACGCTGCTGCAAGTGCTGAGCTCAGGCTGTACCCAGGCCAACTGATTCCAGAACTCCAGCCTTGAATCTCCAGGGCTCCCTTGCATCCTGACACCAGTGGGGGCTGGGCATTCCAGAGTGTAGAGTTCCCACAGATCACAGCAGATAGGAGAGTTTGAGGGAGCCCCTTGGATCTTTCTCCTTCCTCCCACAGGCCCCTCTTGGGTCCACATAAGCTCCCCAGGAACTCCGCCTGACTGTCCTGCAGGTGGCTGCCCCTGCCTCTGCCAGTCCCAAGCCTGGCTGCAAAGCCTCAGTCTCACCAGCTCCCTTCCTTCAAGGGCCAGCCCCAGGCCCTTCTCCATAGGAGGGCTTCACAGTTAGCAGTCCAGGTGTGTGACAAAACATGTCATGTTCCCAGCACCATGGATGCCCTCGTCTGCGGTTGTCCTGACACCCCGCATGATGGGATGTGACGCCGCTGCTCTCATTCCCGCAAGGCTGGAGATGCGGGTTCACCAAGCTCTTGGCTTCTGCCTCGGGCCTCGTGGCCCTGACCCTCTGCCTGTCTGAAGATGCAGCTCAGGCAGGATCGCTCCTAGGATCTCCAGATAACAGAACCAGAGCCAAAAACTCAAAAACAAACAACGAAGCAGATCTGCCTGCACACCTTTTCCTTTTCAGGGAACCTGGATGCATGGCGGCTCTCAGAAGTCAGGCCCTCTGTGGTCAGGGACAGACAGGTGGGCGAGAAACACGTGTCTCTCAATATTTTATTTTATTTTTATTTAAAAAAATTTTTTAGGCTGGGTGTGGTGCTCACGCTTGTAATCCCAGCACTTTGGGAGGCCGATGCAGGCAGATCATGAAGTCAGGAGTTCGAGACCAGCCTGGCCAACATAGTGAAATCCTGTCTCTACTAAAAACACAAAAAATTAGCTGGGGTGGTGGCAGGCACCTGTAATCCTAGCCACTTGGGGGACTGAGGCAGGAGAATTGCTTGAACCAGGGAGGCGGAGGTTGCAGTGAGCCGAGATCATGCCACTACACTCCAGCCTGGATGACAGAGCTAGACTCCATCTCAAAAAAAAAAAAAAAAAAAGAATGGATTTGTTTTTTGAGACAGAGTCTAGCTCTGTTGCCCAACCTGGCGTGCAGTGGCATGATCTCAGCTCACTGCAACCTCTGCCTACTGGGTTCAAATGATTCTCTTACCTCAGCCTCCCGAGTAGCTGGTATTACAGGCACCCATCACCATGCCTGGCTAATTTTTGTGGGGTTTTTTTTTTTTTTTTTTTTGGTAGAGACAAGGTTTTACCATGTTGGCCAGGCTGGTCTCAAACTCTTGGCTTCAAGTGATCCACCTGCCTCAGCCTCCCAAAGTGCTGGGGTTACAGGTGTGAGCCACAACGCCTGGCCACTCATAATTTTAAAGAAGAACAAAGTGATCCTCAGAGAGGTGGTGACTTGCTCAGAGCCACACAGCTGATTGGAAAAGAACCTGAGACTCATAATCAGCTCTGAGCAACTCCTCTGGGTAGAGAAGCCGGGGACGTGGGTGGCCAGGTGGTTTTATGCTAAGCGGAAGCTCTGGGACTGGGGCCTGGCACTGCTATTTATTTATTTATTTTTCTTTTTTTTTTTGAGACGGAGTTTCACTCTTGTTACCCAGGCTGGAGTACAATGGCGTGATCTCGGCTCACCGCAACCTCCGCCTCCTGGGTTCAGGCAATTCTCCTGCCTCAGCCTCCTGAGTAGCTGGGATTACAGGCACGCGCCACCATGCCCAGCTAATGTTTTTGTATTTTTAGTAGAGACGGGGTTTCACCATGTTGACCAGGATGGTCTCGATCTCTTGACCTCGTGATCCACCCGCCTCGGCCTCCCAGAGTGCTGGGATTACAGGCTTGAGCCACCGCGCCCGGCCTCACTGTTATTTTTTAAGAGCACCCTAGGTGATTCTAGGTGTGGCCAAAAATCACTGAGCAGAGTTGGGGGTCAGTCACAGGAAGATCTGCCCTGGGGGCCCTCCTCAAATTTGAATGTTCCCCCAAATCCTCTGGGAATCACATCAAAGGGAAGATTCTGATTCAGCAGATCTGAGGTGGGGCAGATATCCTGTGTTTCTACCCAGCTCCCAGGGATGCTGACACTGCTGGCCCAGGGACCAGACTTTGAGTAGCAGGGCGTTCTAGAACTCAGGAGGCCTGGAGAGTGATTGGGACTTGGAGGCAGGGAGGAGCGTTGGTGTGTTAAAGAGAGCTTAGCCTTTGCTGGAAGGCAGCGTTGGCTGATGGAGAGTGTTGCTGAGGTTTGGGCTGAAGCTGGAGTGGGTGGCTTCGCAGCAGGTGGGCTTCTCCCCAGCTGCCTGAGGGGTCTGGGCATAGGTCTCACTTGGGCCCGCCAGCCCTGGAGGTTCTTGGTTTCCTAACTTGCTAGTGATGGTCCAGCATTACTTTCTGACAGACTGAAGTTTCAACCCTAGGAACTCAAGGTTGAGTGAGTTTGCAGACTGTTACAGTACCAGCGCCTGTGTGGGGGGCACCCTTGTGCCCCAGCGGGTGCTGCACCAGGAAGCTGAGGTAGGAGGCTGCCAGTACCTTCTCCCCTGGTATTTCTCTCCCTGGCCCTCTCACCCTGATACCCCCTGGTTGCCCCCCCTGACCCGGGCACGCAGGCCAGCAGCTCTCCTGGAGGGGGTGGTGGTGGCTGGTGGGCAACAGTCTCTCCCACTTGCAGTTGGCTTGCCCGCCGAAGGGCTGTGTGCTCATTAACTGGTTCCTGTGCTGTTTGCTTGTTGCTGTTTGGCTGCTAATAAGCCTAATGAGAACCACACAGGCGGGCAGTGGGGTGTTGGCACTGGATGCCTTTGTCCGGAGCTCCGCAGAAGGGGGGCTCTTGGCTCCACACCCCGTCAGCTGGCTTTCCCCAACCCGCACGACTCTACTTCTCCCTCTCCCCTCCCAACAGCTGCCCTCCCGGCTGGGGCGGAGACGGCCAATGTTGGGGAATGTTCATGATTCTGTCCTAGCAGTTTCATGAGGGGATGCCTTCCTGGGCCAGCGAGAGTTGGGGGCTGACAGTCTCCCACTGCCAAGAGTAAAGTCGAGTGCCAGAGCCACGTGGAGACTCAGTCTCTCCTGGATATCTGTGGGCCCAACCCACTGCCCATGCGCGGAGAGTACTGGCTCCTGCTCACTTGCTCTGTCTTGCCCCTGGCAGAATCAATTCCAGGTCACTGTCATATACCAGTCCCTCTCCGGGGCCTGCCTTCCTTCCGTCCTGCTCTGCAGGTGCCCACTGCTGGAAACCCAGCCCCTCCTTCCAGCTTGGTGGGGGCTAGAGCTGGGCCGCCATCTCCTCCTCTAGTCTTGGTATCTGCCTTTCCTTCTGTGTCTTTGCCAGCTCTCTCTCTCTGGGGATTTATGTGTTTATGTATTTGTGGAGGCAGCTGACTGGGGCCTGCCCGGCCCTGCCCAGCTGAGGGGAAGAACTGGAGGGTGTGGAGTGACAGTGTCCTGTTTATAGTTGCAGCTTTTGGAAGACTGTCCATTCTTCCCAGACTGGCTCACGCCCAACCCCAACCCGACTGGGGAAGGGGATTTGAATACTCCTTAGATTTCTCATTTTATCTCAGCCTGGATGCACAGGGGCTGGGGCTGCTTTGGGGAGGGCGGAAGAGAATCCCTGTATCTGTCAAGGAGTGGGCAGGCAAGTTACTCTCCCACTCCTGCCCCAACAGCAAGGCTCCAGATCAAGAGCATGTACGTTGGATTCTGGCACCAGATCCCTGGAGACGTGTTTGAGTCCCAGCTCTGTGTCCTGGGGCAAGCGACTGGCCCTTTTCTAGCCACAGGTCCTTGTCCATAAAATGGGCATAACAATCTATATAGAGTTGGTTTTGGGGATGAATGATAATGACTCGATAGCTCTTACTGTGCATCGGGTATGATTCTAAACACTTGTATTGTTAATTTTTAATTCTCACAACAAGCCTGTAAGCTAGATTTGGTTTTTAATCCCCATTTACAAATGAGTTTGGCTATTTGTCCAAGTCATGCTGCCGAGACTCAGCAGAGCCCAGACATGAATCCAGGCAGCCTGGCTCCAGAGGGCAAGGGCTTAGCTCTGTGCTTTCTGATCAATGAGTAAATGCATGTAGACAGCCTGGCCCAGGCTGAGTTTAGCTGGTATTTTAATGCTAGATCAGGAGACCATGCTGGACTCCCTGGGTTGTTGGCTCTCAGCTCTACCACGTAGTGGCTGCGGGACCTTGGGCAGGTTGCTTAAAGTCTCTGTGTCTCAGTTTCCTCTCTGTAAACTGGGATCAGCATTGGGCCCTGCCTCCAAGAGTTGTACGGAATAAATGAGGTAACTTAGGTCAGATGTTTAGTTCAAAGCCTGGCATGTTCCATGCACTCTATACATGTTTGGCCTTGATTCTGAGGGCAGGGACTGTATCTCACCGCCCCCAGCAGGCAGCACACTGGGTACAAGGTAAAGGCTCCATAAGTGTCTACTGACTAACACAGGGCCTATCCCCACCTTGTGCTCAGAGATCCGTTTCTGCTGCCCAGGTTCCATCAGCTCTTCCAGAAACTCCCCACGGTGTGCAGGGGATTCTGGGATGGAGACACTGGAGTGGGCCTGGCATTTCTGTGCATGTATCACAGAGGCAATGGAATGGCATTTCCTCTAGTCTCCATCCTGGTCCTACAAGAACCCTGTCTCTCCTGATCGGAGCTCCTCCTTGACTTCCCTGAGGGATCCTGTTTGCCCCATTCATGCCAACCGCAACCTGAAGCGGAAGACTGTGGCCAGGTGGCTAAGAGCCCCAGCTGCAGACTCAGACTCCTGAGTTCAGACCTTTGCTCCATGACTTACTAGCACTGTGATCTTGGGGAAGTTGTTGACTGTTCTGCCTCAGTTTCCCCATATGTCAGATGGGGATGAGAGGAGAACCTATTGTATTTATAAGAATGAGATGATTACGTGAGGTAATACATGTAAAGCAGTGAGCCCAGGACCGTGTTGTGGGAAATGCTTAACAAACTTTAGGTAAAAGGATCAGGGCAAGGGTGGATTTGCATCTTCACTGACTGGTTAGCACCTGCCACTGGATGAACCATCCAATGGGGACTCTGAAGTTGGCAGGGAATGGTGGAAAGGAAGGTGGGAGGTGGCAAAGGGAAATAATATGACCTCAGTGGAACCCAGCTGATATGAAGGGCACAGTCCCCTCAAGAGACCCTGTGGGCCAGGTGTGTTGGCTCACGCCTGTAATCCCAACACTTTGGGAGGCCGAGGCAGATGGATCACCTGAGGTTAGGAGTTTGAGACCAACTTGGCCAAAATAGTGAAACCCTGTCTCTAGTAAAAATACAAAAAAATTAGCAGGGTGTGGTGGTAGGTACCTGTAATCCCAGCTACTTGGGAGGGTGAGGCAGGAGAATTGCTTGAACTCGGGAGGCGGAGGTTGCAGAGAGCCGAGATTGCACCATTGCACTCCAGCCTGGGCAACGAGAGCGAAACCCCATCTCAAAAAAAAAAAAAAAAAAAGACCCTGTCCATTTCTTCTCGCTGCTTGGGGGTACCCCAGATCTTCCTAGGGAGCAGGTTACCCTGAGACTTTTTGTCCAATGAGATGATTAGGAGATGTGCTTGACTGGGAGCTTCCTGAAGCCAGGCCCTGTGTCCTGCTGACACCAGCGGAGACCCGGCCCTCTCTCCACACCTATGTCCTTGGTATGTGTTTGGGATCTGTTTGTCAAAGAGCTGAGTGAGCAAATGCTGGCATGTGTGGCCTGGCAGGTTCCTCCCTCTATCCCTAGCTGCCTCTTTTCAGCCTCTTTTGCTGGCTTCTCCCTCTTGACCTGATGTCTTAATAATGTTGGACTTCCCCAGACCTTCCAAGTCCCTCACCCCACAGAGCGGGGCCATAGGAGCCAAGCGGAGCATGAACCGCCCCTGGTTATTGAGTGCCAGCAGGCACTGTGCCTGACCGTTTACATGCAATACTAACGGTAATGCCCGGTGCTCACTCTGCCTGGATGTGCCAAACGCTGCCATCTTCCTTCAAACTCTCATGATGTTCTCGGTCCCGTGTCCTTCTGTTTCCCTGGCTGCTGCTTCTCCTCCACCCACTACAAAACTGTGGGTTTCCCAGGACTTAGTCTGGATCCTCTTCTTTTCTTGGTCTTTGCATTGGTCCTAGAACCATCTGCTGCCTTCTCGGGATGTAAACACTGTCTCTGGGCTGAGGCTGCCCAGATTTACATGAATTCTCAGCAGGCCTCTTGTCCGACCTTCAGTCTTGAGCATCTGCTGCCTGCTCGACATCTGTGCTTGATGCCTCCCAGACCTCTCCAGCCCAACTTGTCGAAAGCGAACTCGTGATTTCCCTCCCTCTGGGCTAACTCCCTGGCGCAGATCTTACCTGCTTTGTTGACTGGCACCCCGATCGACCTGCCTGCTCGAGCCAGCAACCCCATGGCCCCAGGAATGCCGCCTTCTCGCTCAGGCTTTGACACCCACCCATTACCAAGCCCTGTTTGTTTTACTCCCTCATGGACCTGCCTGCTTCTCTGCTGCCTCTCTGGGCCAGGGCCCTGTCACAGCTCTCCTGGGTGACACCACAGCCTGCTGCCTGCTCTCCCTGCTGCCCTCAACACATCCTGCCTAAACCTTCCTGCCGCAGTGTCCCTGCAGTCACCCAGCTCCCCAAGGGCAGCCTGGGCTGCTGGCCTCTAGGTCGAGGCACACTCTCCTGCCTCCGTGTCTGCTCCCTATCATCTCTCTGTGCAGCTAGCCCTTGTCATCTTCCCAGTCTCTGTTTTGAGGTGCCCTCCTCAGAGGGGCTGCCCTGGCCACTCTGGCTTGAGCAGCCCCTGCCAGCCTTGTTCTTTGGGATCTCGAGCCCTTGACTATCTCCTCCATCCCTCACGTCCCAGGTTCTGTTCCATTTCTTTTATTTTTTTTATTTTTGAGATGGAGTCTCGCTCTGTCAACCAGGCTGGAGTGCAGTGGTGCAGTCTCAGCTCACTGCAACCTCTGCCTCCCAGGTTCAAGCGGTCCTTCTGCCTCAACCTCTCAAGCAGCTGGGATTACAGGTGTGTGCTACCATGTCTGATTAATTTTTACATTTTTTGTAGAGATGGGGTTTCATCATGTTCGCTAGACTGGTCTTGAACTCCTGACCTCAAGTGATCTGCAGGCCTTAGCTTCCCAAAGTGCTGGGATTACAGGCATGAGCCACCGTGCCCAGCCTGCTTGATTTCTTTGTTTACCTATTGAGTGACAGTCCCTCTGACTAAATTGGAAGCCCCAAGAGGACAGTCTCTTGTTTGCCATCCTGGCAAGTTGTGCGTTTGAATACATGACCATTTTCATTGCAACCTCTGCCTCTCGGGTTCAAGCAATTCTCCTGCCTCAGCCTCCTGAGTAGCTGGGACTACAGGTGACTGCCACCACACCTGGCTAATCTTTGTATTTTTAGTAGAGACGGCGTTTCACCATATTGGCCAGGCGGTCTCGAACTCCTGACCTCATGATCCACCTGGCTCAGCCTCCCAAAGTGCTAGGATTACAGGCGTGAGCCACCACGCCTGGCTGCATGACCATTTCCTGGAGAAGAACACTGAGACTCACAGAGGTGACGAAACTGTCCCCAGGTTGAGGTCCCGCAGTCAGATCTCAAACATGTGTCTCCGACAACAGGGCCACACTGTCCTTCCTAACCCCTGCCCTGGCCTCTCTGAGTTGTCAGTGTTTGGGGTGGTGGCTCGTCCCTCTAGACTGTCCTGGGCCTGGGCGTGGAGGTGGTGCTGCTGTGGGAGGGTGGCTGGCTCCACTCCAACCCAGAATCATCTCCCCTGGAAGCCACTTCTCTGAAAAAGACTCATCCCCAGGGACCCCTCCCAGCCTGTCTCACCTCTGGGGCTCCTCTGGCACTGAGGCTTCCTCCCAGACCAGCTCTTGGGACTGTGGGGATGGATGGATGACTCTCCTCTGCTTTGGGGCAGTGGCTGGAGAGGAGCCCAGGCCTCTCAGCCCTGGGCGGTGAGCTGGGCCCAGAGTCTTCCTCCTCATGCCTGCTGGAGCCGGTGGGATTGGGGCTGCTCTCTGCCCCAGCTCCTGGCCCCGTGGCTCCCCGGCCCCCACCTGGCCCAGCCTCTCAGCATTTGTTAATGCAATTAACAGGGCGGTCTGTGCTGAAGGGCTGGGGGCCAAGGTCTGACTCACACCTCCCCTTCCTCCCCTCCAGCCGCCAAACGGTAGAGGACCGCTTGGCCTGCCAGACAGCGTCTGCAGAGAGCTCGTGAGGGGCCAAGAACGGCATCTTTCTCTCATTAGAAGCTTTTATGTGAACACAACTGCTATATTGGAGCTGGGCACTTGGCCGGCCCCGGAGCCCCAGTGCGGTTTCCAGCCGTCCTGAGCCGTGGCCCCGGCACAGCTGTGTGGGAGCTGGGCGAGCCCTGGAGGCCCTGGCTTCTCCCACAGCCTGGGGGCTCGGGCCCTCCGTCAGGGCCTGGGAGACATGGCGGGGCAGAGCTTACAAGTGGAGAGAGAGATGCTGAGGAGGATTCCGGGGGTGTATATGAGCCAGACAGGGATTCTCCGGGCTGGGGGAGCTCTCACATCAGGGTCCCTCCCCTTCTGGTGGAAACCAAAGGTCAAAGTTGCGGAGAACAGCTCAGGGCCTCAGGTGGACCCCCAGGAAGCAGATTCCAGGGACAAACTGAGGTCTCCAGATGGGGGTCCCACATCAGGTGCCCAGGGAGGTCTGAGGTAAATACTGTGGATGAGGTACAAACTGCCCCACGTGCAAAGGCCTCTAGCTGTGAAAGGGGACAGGGCCCCATCCCGAGGAGGGGATCAGGTGGCTCAGTGGATAGGGTCTTAGCATCCCACTGACACAGGTTTTGGGGATTTTAGGGATAATGAAGGTTTAACCTGGGGAGCAGCTGAACTTTAGGAGTTGGGGGCTGGGCTGAGAGTCTGGGGCTCAGATTCCTCTCCCAGACCAGAGAGGGGGTGGCACTGGAAGCCAGCAAGGAAGGGAAGGGCTGGAGGGGCCCACCCGGAAGTTGGTGCCTCCTTTGCCTAATGGGTCATAGATGGAGGGAGAAGGTGTCTCTGGGGCCCAGGAGATGGAGCTAATGACAAACGCCCTGCCTGGGGGTGAGGGGGTGGGGAGGGGCCGGGCTATATTTGACACCTGGAAGGCAGTTCCTACCTTGTACTTCGGTCCCCACCCTGCACCACGGTCCTTGGTTGTTCATCTTTGTAACTGGGGCCTGAGCTGACATTGCCCTTTCCTGGGGAAAGGGCCATAGCAGAGAAGCTCAGAAGCCATCTTGCCTCTGGGGGAGTGGTTTTGTGTTGCTGTTTTAAGCTTGGCCTCGCTGGCCAGTGGAACTTCCTGTGATGATGCACTTGTTCTATCTCTTGCTGTCCAATGCGGTAGCCGTGAGCCACGTGTGGGTGCTGAGCACTTGAAATATGGCTTGTGAGACTGAAGGAACTGCATTTTAAATTTTCTTTAATCTGAATCCATTTAAATTTAAATAACCACAGACAGTTCGCAGCTATAGCACAGCCTTAGAGGGTACAAAGTACGTCCACGTCCAGGTGGTCAGCTGAGACTCACCACAGCTCTTTGAAGCAGGAATTATCAGCCCCATTTCGTGGACAAGGCTGCTGGCACATGGTGGAGACACCTCAGTGAGATGAGATGTGTCTAGGGTCATGCAGATGAGATGTCGCTGAGCTGGGGTCAAACCAAACCAATAGTAGCAAGGACTACTGGGCACTACCCAGTTCTTGCTGCTACCCAGTAGCTAATCTGCAGGGGCTCCGAGCAGACAGTAGGGTGGGGTGGTGGTGGGGGTGCTGTTTCTGGAGTCTCTCCCAGGTCTGCCCATTCTAAGTTTGGTCCCTTCCCAAAAGTAGGGGTTTTGTGTGGAAAATCTGAGGGAATCTCTGATGACCGTACTAGGGTGGAGTGAGGGGAGAAAGGACTCAGCTAGGAAGATGGGGGGATTCGGGGAACGATGCCTTTTATTTCTTGTTTTTAAGGCAATTTCAGAAGTTTTCTTTTATTTCCCCCTCTTTTGGCATCCCTGCTCACTCCACAAAGTGGAACACCCACAGCTGGAACTTTCCACCTCTCTAATGCTCAGTGAAGAAGAGCAGGTCTGGGGAATGTGGAAAAGAAAGGGTTCCAAAGAGAGCAAATGATGAATGGCTAAAGACTGGCATCGGCAAGCGAGCTTGAGGAGGCTGCGTGACAGCATAGCTGTCCAGTTGTCCGAGGGCACTGTCCCGGGGCTGAGGGGTTAACTCTGGTTGTCCGAGGGCACTGTCGCGGGGCTAGGGGTTAACTCCGGTTGTCCGAGGGCACTGTCCCGGGGCTGGGGGGTTAACTCCGGTTGTCCGAGGGCACTGTCTCGGGGCTGGGAGGTACTCCGTCTTGTGTAGATTAACTCCCACAGGCTAAACATGGACATTGTGGTATCATGCTCGATAACTGGACCAATCATCAAATGGAGATTCGTTAGAGCCACATAACCATACTGGGTTGATTTCTCAAGTATAAGGCATGATCTCTACTCATTTAAATTTATTTATATATATTTTTAGAGACAGGGTCTTGCTCTGTTGTCCAGATTGGAGTGCAGTGGTGCCATCATGGCTCACTGCAACCTCAAACTCCTGAGCTCAAGTGATGCCTACCGCCTCAGCCTCCCAAGTAGCTAAGACTAGGGGTGTGCACCATCACACCCAGCTAATTTTAAAAAATTTTTTTGTAGAGGTGGGGTCCCACTATGTTTCCCAGGCTGGGCAAGCTCTTGGACTCAGGCGATCCTCCAGCCTCAGCCTCCTAAAGTGCTGGGTCTACAGGCGTGAGCCATAGCACCCGCCTCTATGATCTCTACTATTGAGGAAAAATTGGAGGCATGAAACTCCAAAGGCAAAACGTGAAGCCTCCCTGGTCCACCGTGGTTGGAGGTTTTCTCTCTTAAAATTCCTGCAGCACTGCATGGGACTGCTTCTCCGGGGACCTCAGCATTTCCTTCCTTGCTTTAAGCAACAGCCTCTGCCACTGGAGCTTCTGAGATGGCTGATTTCCTTTTGGATATTTAAGTTTTGAAATCATGCTCATTTGGCCTAGGAATGTTTCACTTTAGTCTCCTTTAAACAAAGGACACACAACCACGATTGCCTCTCCCTCCCAAAGGGTCACTGGACTCCATGCACCAGTAATGTTTCCGAAAATATCTTAAGTACCAACATACAGTGGCCAGCTTTTCATTTTTCCCAGTAGGAAAAAAGGAAAAACAAAACCAATTACCACTTGCCAACACCTTTAATTAAAAAGAACATTTTAACTCCAAAAATGTAGAAAAGACATCATCTCAAAAGACGCTCTTTAGATGGGAAAAAAAAAATAGCATTATGAAAAAGAAACAACTCAGGAAAGTGTTTATTTTTCTGACTTTAAGGCAGACCAGTAAAAACTGTCAGAATGTTCCCATTCATAGACAGGCACTCGATGCTACCATCATGGGCCCTTTAGGGGTGACTTTTGGGCAAGTGGAGAGAGAGGAGAGGAGTCTACATGCTCCAATCCCATAATGCGGACACTCGGCTCCAATCATGATGCTTACATTTCCGTGAAGAAGTCAAGTAGTTCTGGGCATCTTGCTGAGACTTGTGAAAACAAGAGAGAATGCGAGTGAAGCCGGCGAGAGCTGGTTCTAAACCTCCAAAAACCTGAAACTTGGAGGCTCTGCCTCAGCAGATAGGGCCTCCCCACCGTCTCCTACATGGTTAATTCAGAAGGGTTATCTTCCGGAGGGCATTTTCCCCACCAACACATCTGGCTGGTGTGGAAGCCTTTTAGAACTTTATTTACGATGATATTATATATTAAATGCCATTTCCACAGTTTCTGCTAACCACTCATTTCCCATGACCTGTTGGTTCATTGCACCAACCAAAGTTTGCCAGCCCTAACCCTCACTGAGGATCAAATTCCCTGCTTGGAAAGTGGCTTCTAGGAGTGTGGGAACCCCTACTGGTCAGAGCTTCCCCCGTGCAGGGCTCAGTCTTGTTTACCTTTCTGCCCTCGGCACTCAGTCTGATAAAGATAAGGTGCTTGCTAAATGTTTTCGGGAGGTATTATTAGTAAGCAGGGCAGAGCCAGAGCTGAGTGAGTCATGGCGAGCCACAGGGGCTTGGCTTGCAGGGTTTGGGGTCTTGCATTGCTACAGGGTGAAAGATCTTATTTTACAAATATACATATATAACATAAATAAATATACATAAAATATAAATATATGTATATGCATATGTAGATATTTAATTTCAATAGCTTTGGGAGTACAAATGGTTTTTGGTTACATGGATGCATTGTTTAGTGGTGAAGTCTAAGGTTTTAGTGCACCCATCACCTGAGTAGTGTACATTTTACCCAATATGTAGTTTTTTATTCCACACCCCTTTTCACTCTTTCCCTTCTGAGTCTCCAAAGTCCATTATAGCACTCTGTATGCCTTTGCTTTTTTAAAGATGGAGTCTTGCTCTTGTTGCCCAGGCTGGAGTGCAATGGTGCGATTTCAGCTCACTGCAACTTCCATCTCCTGGGTTCAAATGATTCTCCTGCCTCAGCCTCCTGAATAGCTGGGATTACAGGTGGCCACTACCACGCCCAGCTAATTTTTTTTTTTTTTTTTTTTTTGTATTTTAAGTAGAGATGGGATTTCACCATGTTGTCCAGGCTGGTCTCGAACTCCTGAACTCAGGTGATCCACCTGCCTCGGCCTCCCAAAGTGCTGGGATTACAGGCGTGAGCCACTGCACCCGGCCATGCCTTTTCATACCCATAGCTTAGCTCCCACTTAGAAGTGATGACATGAGGTATTTGGTTTTCCATTCCTGAGCTACTTCACTTACAATAATGGCCTCCAGCTCCATCCAAGTTGCTGCAAAAAGACATTATTTCATTCTTTTCTATGACTGAGTAATATTCCATGGTGTATATATACCACGTTTTCTTTTTCTTTTTTTTTTGGAGGTAGAGTCTCACTCTGTCCGGCTGGAGTGCAATGACGTGATCTTGGCTCACTCCCAGGTTCAAGTGATTCTCCTGCCTCAGCCTCCTGAGTAGCTGGGATTATAGGCACCTGCCACCATCCCTGGCCAATTTTTTGTATTTTTAGTGGAGACAGGATTTCACCACATTTTCTTTATCTACTCATTGGTTGATGGGCACTTAAGTTGGTTCCATATCTTTGCAATCGTGAATTGTGCTGCGATAAACATATGCATGTGGGTATCTTTTTGATAGAATGACTTCTTTGCCTTTACTCGGTATGGGATTGCTGGATTGAATGGTTCTTGGAGAAATCTCCATACTGTTTTGCATAGGGTGGAAATTTACATTCCCACCAGCACTGTATAAGTGTTCCCTTTCACCATGGCCATGCCAACATCGATTGTTTTGTGACTTTTTAGTAATGGCCATTATGGCTGTGATAGGGTGGTATCTCATAGTGGTTTTAATTTGCATTTCCCTGATGATGAGTGATGTTGAACATTTTTTCATGTACTTGTTGGCCATATGTATGAAGGATCTTACTGTGAATGTGAAGGATGGTGTGTTCTCAGGGCTCAGGAGGGGAAGAATGGAAGCTAGACTGTTTTCCAAAGGCCGTCCTCCGGGCAAGGACCACACACTCAGAGGTGGAAGCAGCATGACCTTCCTGTCACCCATGCCAGGCTGTAGGTCTCTGTGGCAGAGAGGTATGGGCCCATGTGGGAAACCACTCAGGCCTTCCCTTTCTATTCCCTCCCTAAAAATAAAACCAAGGCCGAGACCTGCTCTGGGCATGTCTGCTTCCTCCATGTTCCCTAGCACTGGCATGGCTGCTGGGCTGGCCCCAGCTGACCATGTTTCCAGTCGTGGTGGTGACAGGGGCCTGGCAGGTGGTCAGGTGGAGGCTAAGTCTGCTTGGGCAGATGG
This sequence comes from Sapajus apella, assembly GCF_009761245.1. Classification (NCBI taxonomy): domain Eukaryota; kingdom Metazoa; phylum Chordata; class Mammalia; order Primates; family Cebidae; genus Sapajus; species Sapajus apella. The sequence continues at coordinate 28,356,491 of NW_022436960.1, forward strand.
AGGGGTGGTCAGGCCAAAATCCTGCCGTGGTGGCAGTTTGTGTCTGGGGAAGTGCTCTGGGTTATAATTCTCTGACATGGTCTGCTTACCCAGAGGCCTGGGGCCTGCCAGGAAGAGGTGCCTGGGCACAGAGAAATAGGCTCTGGCCTTGGAGCCCAACTTGTGGTTGGAATGCTATTAAAATCTGTTACAGGTGCGGTGGCTCATGCCTGTAATTCCAGCACTTTGGGAGGCCGAGGCAGGCAGATCATGAGGTCAGGAGTTCAAGACCAGCCTGAGCAACATAGTGAAACTCCGTCTCTGCTAAAAAATACAAAAATTAGCCAGACATGGTGGTGTGTGCCTGTAATCCCAGCTACTCAGGAGGCTGAGGCAGGAGAATCGCTTGAACCCAGGAGGCAGAGGTTATAGTGAGTTGAGATCATGCCACTGCCCTCCAGCCTGGGAGACAGGGCGAGACTCCGTCTCAAAAAAAAAAAGAAAAGAAATCTGTAAACTGGTTACTTCCCTCTCTGAGGATAGACTGGTCTTTGAGGGCCCTTGGTGCACAATGTCCAATTCACTCATCCTTTGTGTCTCTGGTCAGCATCACCTCCTTCAAGAAGCCTTCCCTGACTTTCCCTACTCTGTGCCCCAGCCTGGGTTAGAGGGTCCAGTTGACATAGCACTTGTCCTGTAACCTGTGTGTTCTGCTTTCTGTGTCAAACAGTGTGCTAGAGACTCTATCACAAACTCCGCACCCAGTGCACGCTCTATGAAAGTTCACTGGATAAACCCATGAGCTGATGTACATCCTCCGTCATTACTTTAAAATTCTGTGTGGGCTTTGGAAGAGCGTGGGGTCCTGGGGTCTCCACTGTCAAGGCCAATTGGGACGTTCATTTTCTCAGGACAGAGTTCTCAAGGGTGCATTTGGTGGCTGATTTGAAGCCAACAGATCCCTTTGTTTCCGTATCAGCTCTGGGCCATGGCTCAGAGATGGTAGAGAGGAAGAGGAAGAATCATCCCCACCCAGCTGGGAGTCAGTGGGGTGGAAAACCTGGGCTTCTCAATCACACAGAACTGGATTTGAATCCTGGCTCCACCATTAACTAGCTGGGTGACCTCAGGCAAGTCTCTTACCCTCTCTGAGCTTCAGCAGCATTATCTATAAAATGGGAATCACAGTCACATCTGCTGCATAGGATTGTTGAGAGGCTTCAGTGACAGCGTGTATGCAGGACACTATGCCAGGCCTGTTGTCAACACTCATCAGATAGCAGCTGCCGTAATAAAAATAATAATCGTGTCATTGTGAGGTGTATGTTAGGAGGTAAACATACAAAGAGGTTAAGAGACAGTCACTACACTTCAAGGAGCTGGCTAAATGAGTTAGGAAATTGAGACACATGCATAAAGAACTAATGGCAGCGTGCAGGCATGCCCCGTGGAGGGTGAACATGGCAGGTTTTTTCCTGTTGGTCAAAGGAGGGAGCAGCTGCTGAGAGATGGGTGTCCAGGATGGGGAAGTGGGCCTTGAAGGATCAGTAGGAGTCAGGTAAATGGAGAGGAAGTGGGAAAGAAGAGAGAACGGGCCGGGCGCGGTGGCTCATACCTGTAATCCCAGCACTTTGGGAGGCCGAGGTGGGTGGATCACAAGGTCAGGAGTTCAAGACCATCCTGGCCAACATAGTGAAATCCCATTTTTACTAAAAATACCAAAAAAAGCTGGGCATGGTGGCAGGCACCTGTAGTCCCAGCTACTTGGGAGGCTGAAGCAGGAGAATCACTTAAACCTGGTAGGCAGAAGTTGCAGTGAGCTGAGGTGGTGCCACTGCACTCCAGCCTGGGTGACAGAGGAAGACTCTGTCTCAAAAGAAAAAAAAAAAGAAAGAAAAGAAGAAGAGAAGACATAGCACATGCAAAGACAGAGAGAAGACAGATCAGAGGCTACCTGGGGCCACAGCCAGCAGGCCAGCTTGGCTGGAACAGGCTGACATAGAGGAATGTTAGAGGGGATCAGACCAGGATAGTCTTCAGTGCTAGTCTATGGACTTGAATCTTGAAGACACCAGGGAGCCATTGAAGGTCTCTGTGATATGGGCCATGTGGAATTTTCGAGGTGTTTATCCAGGCCAGCCCCCGTTTTGGATTCTGGTACTATTCTCCGAAAGGAGAGTTCAGCTCACAAAACCCAGGCACCTGATCTGGGTAGCGGTGCCTGGAAGTTTCACAGGTGCACTTAAGATCCCTGGGGTGACAGGGTCTGTGTGTCTGCCTCCGCTTCCTCACTGACCTTGCCTATGCCTGATCTGCCGCCAGACCCCGGCCTCCCTGGGTCCCGGTGGCTCCTCAAGCATGCCATGTTCCTTCCAGGCTCCAGCACCTGGTCTGCACCTCGCCCTCTGCCTGGGAGACTGCCCAGATCTTTGGGGGTCCACTTCCTTTGCATACTCCCATCTCTCTCTTCAGAGAGGTGCCCTGGCCGCCCCATCTGAGTCTCCTGGTTGGGCCTGGACCTCTGCATCACCTGGGTTAATTGTCTTCACAGCCCTTGAAACTGCCTGATGCCACATCATGCTATTGTTTCCTTACTTCCTGTTGGTGTCCTTCACTCGACTGCAAGCCCCAGGCAGACAAGGACTTTGTCCCAGTGTCTGGCACTGGCTAGGGCTCAACAGCTATTTGTTGAACGAATGAGTGACAGATGAATGAGGTGTTGGGTTTTGAGGGTCCAGTGTGAGCCAGACCATGCTGCCCAGCTCACACGTGTTCCCTGATGGAGGTCCTGGAGGGGGAGGGGCGGGACACTGCATCCCAGTGTGTGCCTCTGTGTGGGATGTTCCCTTGGTCATGTATCACTGGATGTGGCTGTGGACTTTGCAAGGGGATGAAGGACAATGAAGAGAGGAGTCAGCCTGGGGAGCTGGTGGCTAATGCTGCATAGGGCTGACCGGGAAGAGGGCCCGTTTTCAGCTCCACCTTGCCCCCAGCTGGACCCACAGCCCAGGAGGCAGAATCCAGAGAGAACCTGAGCCCTGAACGGAAGCCCCACAGAGGAGGGGACTTACCTGGCCGGCAGAGGCTGTGATGCTGGTAGCTGTGTTCTGGCCACTGGACTTTCTCCAGCCATAGTCGGGAGTTCTGCCTTGTTAAGGAGGGCGGGAGATGGAGAGCAATGGAAGGAGAGGTGAGACTGTCAAGTTGAAGATGCCTTTGAAGGACCCTTAGAGTCCTCCAACCTCCTTAGTTCACCGCTCCCATGATTTAGGAGCAAATAGAGGCTCAGTGAAGTCAAGACCACACAGTTCATGAGTGACAGGAAAACCCCAGCAACTCAAACTGCTTGAATTTCATGCCAATGTTGGGCCCTTTTCCATAAAAGAGACTCATTCATTCATTCATTCACTCCATATTTACTGAGAATCGACTCTGTGACTGTCCCTATTCTAAGTTCTGGGGCTGCCCTCATGGGACTTCCAGTCTGGTGGGAGTGAACGTTTCAGTGTAAACACAGTGTCAGGCGTGTACTTCCTCTTCAGGGTGTTCTGTGGGCTCTGGTGGCTTGAGCCACTCTGCAGCTGGCCACACAGTCTTTGGTTGTCCAAAGATTAGAGGTGAACTCGTCCTGGGGGACTGTGGATGAAAGTGGGAGAGACGTGGGTCAGGGAGCCCTCTGAGGCCAGGAGAGTGGCTTCCTGCTTGAGCAATGGGATCAGCAGCACTCAGCAGGCCCTTCTAACAGGCAGGTATGGGCAGCTGTGGTCTCAGCACCCCATGGCCACTGCTGTCACCTTTCTCCCTGTGTCCTCAGCCGTGTGCCAGCCACCGTGCCAGAACCGGGGCTCCTGCAGCCGCCCTCAGCTCTGCGTCTGCCGCTCCGGCTTCCGTGGAGCCCGCTGTGAGGAGGTCATTCCTGATGAGGAATTTGACCCCCAGAACTCCAGGCTGGCACCTCGACGCTGGGCCGAGCGTTCACCCAACCAGCGCAGGAGCAGTGCGGCCGGAGAGGGCACCGTGGCCAGAGCACAGCCGCCTGCACCACAGTCACCGCCAGCCGGGTAAGTCCCCTTCTCTGTGGGGCTTGGAGTCCGGGGCTCAGAATCTTTCTGGAGGGGCTTATTCCTTTAGACGGCTTGGTAAAGGCTGGTGGAGAAGCCTCAGAGTCACCTTCCCTCCTCCCCACCCTCCTTGGCTCTCCCTCACATGTCCAGAGATATGAGCAGGAGAGTAGGTGTTGAGGCTGGCATGGGTGTTGCCAGGCTAGGGTGGAAAGAGGAGGGAAGTGAAGTCTTTGCCCTCGAGTGCCTGAAAGAAAGCTGAGGAGGGCGTGTACCTGGGACCACAGCCTCTTGGCTCACAGCCTAGCTTTGCCATTTCCCAGGTGGGCCACCCCAGGTGAGTCACTTACCTCTCTGCCTCGGATTCTGCATCAGTAAGGTGGGAACAATGATAATACCTGTGTTATGAATTGTCGCAAAGATTAAATTAATCCTCTGGGCGCGATGGCTCACGCCTATAATCCCAGCACTTTGGGAGGCCAACACGGGTGGATCATGAGGCCAGGAGTTTGACACCAGCCTGGCCAAGATGGTCAAACCCCATCTCTACTAAAAATACAAAAATTAGTCAGACCTGGTGGTGGGCGCCCATAATCCTAGCTACTTGGGAGGCTGAGGCAGGAGAATCTCTTGAACCCAGGAGGTGGTGGTTGCAGTGAGCCAAGATCACGCTACTGCACTCTAGCCTGGGCAACAGAGTAAGACTCTGCCTCAAAAATAAATAAATAAAGATTAAATTAGTAAATATAAGGAAAGTGCTTAGAGCAGTACCTGGCACATATGGAAGCTATTTATGTATGTTATCCCCTACCCCATCCCTGGCCTCCTCCTCCTCCACCTGTGGTCCCTGTGATGTAGAAAGGACTCTGCCAGAGAAGCCCCTTCAGTTTCCTCAGCACCCAGCTTCGGCCTCTCTCCTTACAAGGGAGGAGAAGGAACATGTGGGGGACGGGAGTAGAAAGAAAAGTGAACAAGGGGAGTGTTCTGGGCAGGATTCCCTGGCCTGCTTGCCAGCCAATCTGGCTAGACTTTTTCTAGCTCAGGACAGGAAATCTGAACTTTACAAACCAGTCCATTTCTAGGGGACTGTGTTTTCCTTTTCATTTTTCAGGTTAGTTTTTCCATTCGCTTCCTACTTAAGAAGTTCTTTCTGAAATGTTGCAACCTTGCCTTGCTGAAATAAAGGGGAAGAGGATTTGCCCTCTCAGAGGCCAGGAGAAGCAGGAAGAGGAGGCCGACCTTGAGGTTAGGTCTCAGCAGGAAAGGTCAGGAGAGACTGGCTGAGTAGGAGGGAGAGCAAAGAAAGGAGGTTGAGGGTATTCAGGAACTCTGGGAACGGGTGAGGTCAGGCAGACCAGGGTTTTGGTGAGCTGGGCTCCAGGCCCCAGGCACCCAAGCAGATGTTTTCCAAGGGCAGCTAGGAGCAGGGAGAAAGAAAGGGTGGACTCAGGTCAAGGGCCTAGGGAGCTCCAAGGTCAAGAGCAAAAGAGCCAAACCCTGCAGCCAAGGCCCAGGGATGCTGGGGCAGAAACAAAGAGCAGAGCTAAGGAGCCCCAGATGGATAACAGTGTGGGCCTGGGATTGGCTGTGAGCAGGTGGGCAGTGCCAGTGGTGCCTTCTTCTGATCCGTCCAGGCCGAGGGTCCAGGTGGGACTCCCGTTCACGAATGTGTCCCTGGTACCTAACACCATGCCTGACACACTTCTGTGCTCAATCATTGTAAGTTAAATGGATAAATAACTGAGGATAAATAAATGATGGGGAGAGGGGAGGCTGCGAGGCAAGGAGGATGCCATGTGAGCCTTCCATCCCCTAGTGAAGGTTTCCTGTCTGTGACAGGCAGTGGAGGGCCGAGGTCCTGGGTGAGGTCTCTGGCCCACAGCAGGTCTGTCCTCTTTGACTTTCACAGGCTCCCTGGCTAGGGGCTACTGTGATGTTCTTAATGAGCTGCAGCCTCTAGGCCAGCCAGTCTCTCTGTGCCCTGGGGCCTCAATGCTATGAAATCTGGGAGCGCCTTGTTGTTGGCCCAGCTGCTGGCCCAGCTGTGTTTTGTTTTAGGAGACCAAATCCTGCTTGCCTGGTGGTGTCAGACATTTCCTGTGACCTTGGCCAGGTTTCCCAAGCAGTCCCTGGCCTCTCTCCTGACAGCAACTTGGACAGGCCCTGTGTGTCCAGATAGAGGCGGTGACATGACGCAGGGGGCATTCTAGGAGTTGGGGAGGGAAATGCCTGGGGAGGGGACCACTACATGGATTGGTGATGGCCAGATGCCCCCTGGAGGAGAGCAGGCAGAAACCGAGAGACTCGTGTTCAGGAGGAAGACCAGAGGGAGAGGCCAGGAGCGTCTCAGGCGGCAGGCAGGGTGCCCTACAAAGGACCAGACTGATGTTGTCCAGCTGTCATCTGGGCTGGCTGTAGGGGCCTGGAGACTCCCTCTGAGCCCCATGCCATGAGTTCTTCCCCAAGGCTGGGCAGAAGGCCTGCCTCACCTGGAGAGCAAAAGCAGGCAGCCTGGAAGGGACTAAAAGATGGAGAGAGGGCTGGTTGCAAGAACCCGAAACCTGCAGGCTTCGGAAAGCAGTGGTTTAGACCAGTGCGTCCCAAACGGAAACTAGTAGGTGAGTCACCTGGGGACTTGTCAACATGCAGGTTCTGATTCAGCAGGTCTGGGATGAGCAGCTCTAACGTGATCCCCTGGGATGCTGATACTACCGGACCATGGACCATGTTTTGAGTAGTCAGGGTTAGAGCCTGGGCTTCGGTGTGCTCTAATTCTGGATTTACCACTCACCAGCTATGTGACAATAGGTACTCGTCCTAACCTCTCTAAGCCAATAGTGTCCACCTGATAGGATGACAGGAAAGATTAAATGAGATCATGTGAGTAGAACACTTAGCGTGGCGCCTGATGTGAGTTAGCGTTCAACACACATTTGGTGTCAATAGGCAGGATCTCTCTGCCTTGAGGACTTGGGTGGATGGGAGGAGGTTGCAAAGAGCAGACAGAGGAAACTGGAGCGTGTGTGTGTGTGTGTGTGTGTGTGTGTATACGTGTGTGTGCACATGTACATATGTGTAGACCTGTTCTGAGAATAAATCAGAGCCCAGACCCAGCCTCAGGGGTCAGCAGATCCAGCAGTGGCTTTGGCTGGCTTGGGGTAGGGTTATTCCACCAGGACCGTTGTTACCAGCCCTAGGGGAGAGGAGGTTAAGGGTAGATGTCAAGAATGGGAAGACCTCCGCTGGGTTTGCTCCTTGTCCAGACCTGAGGACCTAGAGGCTGAGCCCTGGGGACATCTACACAGGCTTGAGGAGGATCACTTGAACCCAGGAGATGGAGGTTGCAGTGAGCTGAGATCACACCATCGCACTCCAGCCGGGGTGACAAGAGTGAAACTCCATCTCAAAACGAAAAAAAAAAAAAGAAACTAAGCAAGCTTGGTCACGACATGGGCAACAAGGGGCCTGAAGGGCAGTGCTGAGCCCTGAGTGGGGTGTCTGGGGGGTGTCTGGGGAGCTGTGGCCCCATGGTGGTGGCTCCCAGCAGGCAGCTCCTGCCTGGTTGCTCCCTCTCCTCTGGATTGCCTCCTGTCTGCACACCCCACCTCTTTATCCACTGTGCACTGTGTTCATTTTGTACGGCTGCCGTGATACACAATCGCAAAATTAGCAGGTTAAAAGAACACACATTTATTTCTGTACAGTTCTGTAGGTCACACATCTGAAACCGGTCTCAGCAGGCGGAAATCAAGGTGTGAGTAGGCTCCTGGGACTCTAGGGGCTCTGTTGCCTCGCTCATTCAGGTTATCTACAGAATTCAGTCCCTTGCAGTTGTAGGACTGAGGCCCCGTTTCCTTGCTGGCTGTCACTCGAGGGCTGTTCCTAGCATCAGGAGCTGCCCTCATTCCTTGGCTTGTGGCCTCCTTCCTTCATCTTCAAACCCAGCAGCAGCAGCTGGACTCCGTGTTTGCATCTTCCCTCTGCCTGTCTCTTCGGCTGTCTCTGTCACTGACTCGCTCCCTTGCCTCCTTCTTCTACTTTTAGGGGCCCATGTCATGACCCTGGGCCCACCCAGATAATCCAGGACCATCTCTCTATTTTAAGGTCAACTGATGAGCAACCTTAATTCCATCAGTCAACTGATTAGCAATTTTAATTCCATCCATAACCTGAATTTTCTTTTGCTATTTGATATAAGATATTCAAAGGTGTAACCCCAGGGATGGAGATCATGGGGGCCAACCACACCCACTCACTGCAGCACATTCCAGTTGGGACCCTTGTCTAAAGTGGAAGAGCTCCCTCTTATCGAGGGCTTGCCACAAGGGTGGCCCTACGTGATCTGGCCTCAAAACCTTTCTGACATCCCCGCTGTCCACCCTCACCTCTCAGCCCGTGTTCATCCTCCTTCTGCCCTGCCAGCTGACTGTATCTTCCTCAAACACGCTGGAGACAATCCTACCTCAGGGCCTTGGCACTTGCTATCTCCCTCCCTGGAGCCCTGAAATTTTTTTGTTTGTTTTTGAGCCAGCGTCTCACTCTGTCACCCAGGCTGGAGTGTAGTGTCACAGCTTACAGCCTCGACCTCCTGGGCTCAAGCGATCCTCCTATCTCAGCCTCTCAAGTAGCTGAGACTACAGGTGTGCACCACCACACCTGGCTTTTTTTTTTGAGATGGAATCTTGCTCTGTCGCCCAGGCTGGAGTGCAGTGGCGCAATCTCGGCTCACTGCAACCTTGGTCTCCCAGGTTCAAGCAATTCTGCCTTAGCCTCCCAAGTAGCTGGGACTACAGACGTGTGCCACACCTGGCTAATTTTTTTTTTTTTGTATTTTTAGTAGAGATGGGGTTTCACCATATTGGCTTTTAGAGATGTGGTTTCACCATGTTGCCCAGGCTGGTCTCCAACTCCTGGGTTCAAGCAATCTCCCTGCCTTGGCCTAAGTGCTGGGATGACAGGCGTGAGCTCAGGGCAAGCTGAGCCACTGTACCTGGCCCCTGCATTAGTTTTCTAAGGCTTCCATAACAAACTGAGTGGCTTAAAACAGTAGAAATGTATGCTCTTACAGCTCAGGAGCTGGAAGTCCAAAAATCGAGGTGGCAGGATTGGTTTCCTCTGAGATCTGAGGGAGAAGGTTCTGTGCCTCTCGGCCAGCATAGCTGGTGGCAATCCTTGCCTTCCTTGGCTTGTAGCTGCATGACCTTGACCTCTGCCTCACTCATCACAGGGCCTTCTTCCTTGCGTGTGTCTGTGTGTCTCTGTGTTGTCAACTTCTTATAAGGGTGCCAGTCATTGGATTTAGGGTCCTCCCTAATCCAGCTTGACCTCATCTAAACCTAACTAATGACATCTGCAAAGGCTATTTCCAAATAAGGTCACATTCATAGGTCCGGGGTTAAGACTTCGTGTCTTTTCGTGGGGACACAATTCAACCCACATGAAAACACTTCCCCCAACACTCCCATGGCTGCTTCTCCCCTTTCCTTCTTGGTGGGGCCCTCTCTGCCCATTACATCTAAAGCCCTCCACACCCTCCTACCTCGCACCTGGCTGTTTTTCTCTGCAGCACTAACATCTCAGGTATTTTACCTGTGTATTTGAATTAATGTTTTTCTTACCCCAAGAAACTGTCAGGTGAGGGAGGACAGGGGGTTTTCTCTGTTTTATTGGTTGATATCTCTCCAGCACCTTGAGCATGACTCAGCCCATTGTAGAGCTGAGTAGGGCTGGGTCAATTAGCTGTCTGCACACATTTTGTTTTACGTCTCACAGCTCCTTGCAACAGGTGGCCCTGTTTGCAACAGGTGTTGCCATTCCATTGGTGAGAAGAGGCTCAGAGAGGGGAGGTAGCCCATCCCTACGCTTTCCCGGCCTGGTGTCTCCAGCACCTGTTCTCTGCCTGCACTAATCTCTCTGAGCTTTTGTTTGTGGGGAGACAGGGAAGGGTCGGGGCACCAGGCAGCTCTTGCTGGAGGTCCAACCTTGGGTGGTGAGCGCCGGGACCACTGGGCGCATGTGGCAGCATGTGCCTGTGTGTGGCTGGTCACCTGGCAGAGGCTCCCTACCCCAGAGAGAACCCCACCTTGCCTCAGCCTCCCAGCTCCACAGGGGCCCTGTTGGCACTTTTTGGCATGACCTTTAACCTACTGCAGCTGAGAATGAGCCCTCGGGTTTCCTGTGGGAGCGCTGCCCCTCCACCCAAGACCTTTGACTAACTTTCCTGTTGGGAGCACAGGGACTCCAATCCCAAGTGGGTGGTCTCTCTAAGTCTGAGGGAACAGAGGGACCTTGCAATAGATTGTTGCCCCACAGCCACTGTAGGGAGACCTAGGCATCCCTTCCCAGGGACAAAGGTGCCAGGAAGGCAGCATCCCCTGGCTGAGAGAATGGCAAGGGGTTTTCCCAGTGATGAGGCACAATCGGAAACTAGGTGCCAGGGCTGGGTGAGGTGGCTCATGCCTGTAATCCCAGCACTTTGGGAGGCTGAGGTGGGCAGATCGCCTGAAGTCAGGAATTTGAGATCAGCCTGGCCAACATGGCGAAACCCTGTCTCTACTAAAAACACACAAAATTAGCTGGGCGGGTGTCTTTGCAGGCTTGGTAGCAGGCATCTGTAATCCCAGCTACTTGGGAGGCTGAGGCAGGAGAATTGCTTGAACCTGGGAGGTGGAGGTTGCAGTGAGCTGAGGTCACGCCACTGCACTCCAGCCTGGGCAACAAGACCAAAATGCCATCTCAAAAAAAAACTAGGTGCCGGGAAGAGAGTGGCTGAGAACAGACACCCAGCATGGGGAACTCAGTGTGGCAGCTTGTAAATTGCGTCCCCTTCCTCCAGTGCCAGCAGCAAAGGGGTGGGGGGCAGGGAGGACACAGGACGAGGCTCCCTGCATGGCTGCTGTGGATGGGTTTCCTGATGATATCATGAACCTAGAGGCGGATATTCAGGCTTGGCTGGCGGGAAGGAGCCGTGTGGCACCGTTACGAGTGAGTGCAGACTGGTCCCTGTCTGGGGCAGTGCTGGGCGCCCTGAGCATTAGACTCTGCTGGTTGGAGAAGGGGATATGAGGAGGGTGCCCGGTGGCCCAGTGCGTGTGTCAGCGGAGCCCGGGGCAGGGGGTTAAATTTGGTTTTAGGTAGAATTTAAATCATGATGCCCTCGCAAACTTTGCAAGCCCCTTTACCTCTCTGAAACTCAATTTCTTTGACTTTGATGTGGGAAAACAAATGCCCATCTCTTAGGATTGTTGGGAGAATTTACTGAAATAATGTAGCCTGATTTGTGGGGTGTCTGCCACACAGTCCAATAAACATGAAATCCCTTGGCCTACCTGCCTACTCCATGTGCTTATGACAAATCAGTGTAGAACACCTCATTTGCCAGGATGAGTTTTTCTGCATCCCACTGTCTGGGCTTACAGCTGGGGAAACTGAGGCAGGATGCAGGTTGGCCACTAGGTTGTAGGTCAGCCTGAAGGCCTGCCCTGACCTTCTGAGCCTGGCCCCTGCTCCAGCCCCTCCCACCGCTGCCGCCCTCCTCTCGGGGCTTCTGTGTGCTGCTGCGTGCCTTCTGCTTGTTCCTTTGGGCTATGCAGCCCCCTGTTTGTCCCTCTTCCTCCTCATTCAAGTCCCTTGGACCCAAGACTGTTCTCTGATTCAGCTGGGACATGCTGGGAGACCAACATGTGCTCAGAGACTTTGGGAAAATCCTCTCCCCTTCCTGGACCTGTTCCCACATTTGTAAATCAGAGGGCTAGTGTGGATCTCCTCTAAGCTCAAGAGCTAATGGTCAGCTGGGCACAGTGGCTCATGCCTGTAATCCCAGCACTTTGGGAGGCTGAGGCGGGTGGATCACTGGAAGTCAGGAGTTCAAGACCAGCTTGGACAACATGGTGAAACCTCGTCTCTACTAGAGATATGAAAATTAGCTGGGTGTGGTGATGCGCACCTGTAATCCCAGCTACTCAGGAGGCTGAGGCGGGAGAATGGCTTGAACCTGGAGGCAGAGGTTGCAGTAAGCCGAGATCACGCCACTGCACTCCAGCCTGGGTGACAGAGCCAGACTCGGTTTCCAGAAAAAAGAAAAAAAGAGAGAGAGAGAAAGAGTGAATGGTCTAGGACTCTGGCTGCCAGCCTGGCCACTTCCCATCCCTGATGGTGAAATGTGCTTATTCTCCCCTTGGTCTGTTTCCAAGGTTGTGACAAGAACATGCGAGCCTCTCACCAGCACATACCGTCGTCGCTGTCCCTGACGCCTTGGCGAGCCTGCTGGGGACTAAGCAGCCTGCATCTTCTGTGCTATGTCACCCGCTTCCTCATGGCCACTGAGTGCTCTTCCTCTGCGGGGTTAACTCAACCCTACAAATTTTTGGTGGCCTCCGAGGATTGAGCCCCCCTCTCTCTTTCTTTTATTTTTTTAGCCTTTTTTGTTTCTTTTTCTTGACCTGTTTTTATAACTCTGATTCCCAAAATTGCCCCTTGGGTTTTTCTGGAATTTCCCCAACACTTAGGACCTTGAAAACTATTTTGAATGGACTCAGAATTTGTAAACCCAATATTGGTCTCTTAGCTACTAACTGGCCTTGTGACCTTGGCCAAGCCATTTAACATCACTAAGAATTCGTGTCCCTATCTGTAAAACAAGAGGGTTAATTCTTCCCTCATGGGATGTTGTGAGAATTAACTCAGATGTGTGCGAAAGATTGCTTTGTGAGTTTTAACATGCCTTACAAGTGCTCGTTATTACCTTTTAGCTGTCCTGACCCTGGGCTGAGGTATTTGCTCATGCCTGGTATATGTACAGAAGCCACTTTTAGGAAGAAGCTCCTCAGTGAGGCCCTTGAGGAAGTCTCTTAAAGTAAATCTTTTAATTTTTTTTTTTTTTTGAGATGAAGTCTCACTCTGTCACCAGGCTGGAGTGCAGTGGCACATTCTTGGCTCACTGCAACTCTGCCTCCCAGGTTCAAGTGATTCCCCTGCCTCAGCCTCCCGAGTCGGTGAGACTACAGGCGTGTGCCACCACGCCCAGCTAATTTTTTTTATTTTAGTACAGATGGGGCTTTACCATGTTGGCCAGGATGGTCTCGATCTCCTGACCTCGTGATCTGCCTGCCTTGGCCTCCCAAAGTGCTGGGATTACAGGCGTAAGCCAGCACGCCCGGCCAGAAATCTTTTAATTTTAAGCTTAGGGAAGGACATCCCCTGTCGTGTCCAGCTTAATACGACAGGGATGTCCTTCCTTCATACCACACTCTCTGTGACAGGTACCCCAAGAGTTGTGTAGTACCCAGCCTGTGCAGCTGTATGTGGTGATTCTAGACCTGGCTTCTTTCCAGGATGAAGAGAGAGGTCTCCAATTTCCCTAACAAAGTGTGTTGATTCAAGGCAGTCCTCTCCAGCTGGGTTTGGCCGTGGAGGTCCCTTCTAGGAGGGATGGACCTCAGGGGCTTTGTAGTGTTAACGCGCACCTCTCCACCCCACACAAAATACCTGAGACCCTTGGAGGTCAGGCCCTGAGCAGGTCATGGCTGGCCTTAGGGGCACAGGTGTGGGATGATAAAAAGACTCCGGCTCTGGGCAGATGTAACCCGGGGCACATGGTCTAGCTATGCTTTGATCTGGAGCCTGGAGACCCCAGGAGAGGTGGTGAGAAAGGTGGGGGCCAGTATGCCTTCCTTCTTCTGCATGGCAAAGCCAGCAACCTCTTCCTTTTGTCATGCTTGGTGCAGGGCAGATACCCCTGGGTTGGTGAGGATGCCGAGCTCAGGCCTCTGAGTGCTCAGGGGAGGAGGCCCCTCCTCCTCCCCATGTGGGGCACTGGACAGATTCGAGGGAAATGGTGTCTGCTTTCTACACACTTCCTCCTGCCTTCCTCCTTCTCCCATTGGAGCCTGAAGGCAGACATCTGGCCCAAGATCTCAAAATCTCTGATGACAACCTAGTGACTCCCTTTTTAAGGTTTCTCCAGGAGCTGAGGATTATATGGGCCACATCCTAGGTTTGGTTTCAGGAGAGGACTCCTCCCAGCCCAGTCCCAGGTCCAGCCTTTAATACATCTCTGAGATACGAGCTATTCGCCTTCTGTCCTCCCACAGCCTGAAGCTGGGTGATGGGAAAAGCCACCTCTTCCAGTTCACCATCATCATCGTCATCATCAGGATCAGCAGGATTTATTGCATCCTGTTATGTTTCAGGCACTGTGCTAGGTTCCTACCCTTTTCTTTTCCTCCTTGCTGTCCCCACTTCACAGTCACCAGCTCAGTGACATGCAGGACGTGGATGTTGCCCACATGTCTTTTGGTCAATTGTGTTGTGTCTAAGTAGTGGAGTATAAATGGCATTGCACGGGGACCCGCGCTCAGAAGCAGAGGGGTACGGAGGTTCCCCAGAGCTCATCACGGCCTTGGTGGTATGCTTAGAATTATGGTGACCACGGTGAAAGTTTGGGTTAAGAATGGCTAGCACTAAGGTTGTGGTTAGGGTGACATTCTCTTTAACATGACGGTAGTGGTTAGGGTAAGATTAAAGGGCTAACTAGTAGTGCAGCATTAGAGTGAGGTTTCAATCTTAGGGTTGTTGTCAGGGTTGGGTTAGGTTCTGCTGAAGTAACATTTAGGACTGTGGGGTTTTTTTTTGATTGTATGTGGTTGCTGTTCTAACCTGCCATTGATGGAGCCTTATTGAGTAAGCTGGCAGTTTACAGGCACCACCTAATTTAATACTGGGGGCAGCCTGGCACAGTGGCTAAGAGCATGGGCCACAAGTCAGATAGGCCCCGGTTCCATCTGACTCGGTTGCCCCCTAGCCATGCTGTCAAATGTGTTCTTTCACCTCCCCAAGTCTTGGTGTGAAAGACTGTTGATACCAATACTGACTCCGCAGGGCTGTGGTCAAAATAACACAAGGGAATGTGGATCAAGTGCTGGGTCACATAGGTAAGGGTTCAGCACTCGATAGCAAATACTTTTTCTTGTCTGGGTCAGTTAGAGTTCCAGCAGGAAAGAGATGGCACACTCGATGTATTTATTTACAAAGGCACCGACAGGGGCAGGAGAAAACAATGACGGAAGATGGAGTATCCCAGGGTAGCTACCTAGGCAAGTCCTTACCCTCCAGGTCTAAAGGGGCAAGGGACCAGAAGTCATAAGAACCCAGGGTAGCTCAGGCTATAGGAGAGGGCCTTGGACAGGGCTGTGGCCGCTGGTGGAGGAATGTAGCCACTGCCCACTTCAGCGCCTGTCGCAAGGGAGCTGGGAGAATCCGCACCTACACTCACCTTCTCCTGCCCTCTGACCTCCTGCTGGAGTTCCCCATTAACTGCACTGGACCGGAAGACCAAGACCGAGGGCACAGGAACCTCCCAGGTCCCAGAGAGGGGATAGAGGGGGATCCACGGGTGACTGGAAGATCCTCAGCACATTTGCCAGTCCTTGCTGTGACCCTATGAGGAGGGTATTCCCATGACCTCCCCCTTTGCAATGAGGACACTGAGGGTAAGGGCAATTCCAGCCCAGTTCTGCTTGACTTCAGAACTTGCATTTGTAGTCATTGTGCTAACCAGCTTCCAGGACATGTGAGCCTAGGCCAGTGTGGGAACACCCAGCTTGGCTTGGAAACTGCAGAGGACTGAGTCAGGCAAGGTATCCAGTGTCTTTTCAGAAAACTGCAGAAGTCGATGAGGGCCTGGAGCAGCATTCAGCCTCATTAAAATGCTAATGTATGCAGTTTCCAGCACTGGACTTAAAAAAATAGTAACAATAAACATTTCAAGCTTGTAGCTATGCTCATAGCATCTAACTGACTGAAATCCTGCAGGATTTTTGTTTGAAAGGAAGAGGTTGGCCGGGCGCGGTGGCTCAAGTCTGTAATCCCAGCACTTTGGGAGGCCGAGGCGGGTGGATCACGAGG
>NW_022436960.1:28372534-28406465 GCF_009761245.1 Sapajus apella
AGCTGGGCATGGTGGCGCGTGCCTGTAGTCCCAGCTGCTCAGGAGGCTGAGGCAGGAGAATTGCCTGAACCCAGGAGGCGGAGGTTGCGGTGAGCCGAGATCGCGCCATTGCACTCCAGCCTGGGTAACAAGAGCGAAACTCCGTCTCAAAAAAAAAAAAAAAGAAAGGAAGAGGTTGGGAGCAATGAAGCAAGAAAAGAAAGGAAAGACTGGTAAAGCTCTTTTTCAGATGGCCCAGGGAAGGTTCGTCCCGTCCGGCTGCTTTTTACAGAACTGGCTGCTGGCTCAGTGAGGGTCACCCTCTGAGGTTGTGTGTGTGTGTGTGCGTGTGTGTGTGTGTGTGTGTGTGTGTGTGTGTGTGTGTGAAGTGGGGCGTGGGTGGAAGCTGCGGAGAGAACATGCCTCAAAAGTCATAATGAAGATTTTTTTCAGGCTCCATGAATTCTCCTTTTGAGCTCAAGGTTTTCAAAAACGTATCAGGTTTCACCCCTTGTCCAGGATGTAAAGGAAGTTTCTGATTTATGGGTCCAGTAGTTTTTCCAGTTCTTCCATCTTTAAATCTGCCATCAGTTGATTAATTTGCCACTGTTGGAAAAGGCACTGTGAGCTTCCCAGGTGAAAATAACTTTAGCAAACTATAGTGGTATTATGATAACAGTTAAAAAAAAAAAAAAGGGAAGGACTCTGAAACATACACTTGTTTCCACTTTTGGAATTAACTGAATCAGTGTCTCAGCATTCCTCCTCCTCCTCCCTCGTCATGATGCACACGTGCACACACACACACTTGCACACTCACACACACATATACACACACCCCACCTCTGCAGTAGGGCTAAAGGGGAAGATTTAAACCTGGCAGGATAATTTCTCAGAAAAGGATCAGAAAGGGAAAATGGATTAAATGCAAAGTCATCTGATGACTGTGTTGTACGAGGCTGCTTGGGACCCAGAGGGGTGTGTCTGTCTGTCTGTGTCTGTCTGTCTGCAGATGACACAGGGAAGATTGCTAAATGATTCCCAATAATGAAATGTGAAAACACATAGTTCCTCTGCTAGCCACATAGCTGTGGTTTTGTGTCCGTGATTCATGATGGAAGTGAGTAGCTGCGACAGGCATTCTGTGGTTTTTTTTTTCTTTTCTCCTTATTTCTCCTAAAAAAATATTTGTGAAAGGTCTAAAAAGAAGTAGAGTACTTTTTGAAGAGAGAAAAAAAAAAAATCCCTGTTCCTTACAAAACAAAGACTACAGATGAAAACTTCTGGAGCTGCCACATTTCTGCTTTCAGATGTCGCCTACGCTGCATTTTCCTCCCGGAGCCTCAGCCCTGCCCACGACTTGACATGTCCACCCTCGAGTGCCCGCAGCAGGGGCCACTTGAGGGAATCTGCATCTGCAGGGGGCTGGCGGTATCCTCTCAAGACCCCAGCCAGGCCACGCCCTTCCAGGATCTCTTCTTTGTGGAGAAAAACTTATTCCACATTTCTTTCTTTTTTGATGTTCTTGGTGCAAGGTCAGAGGCTCCACAAAACGCAGTAGCGCAGTGAGGGCAGAATTGTGAAATAATTTATGTCTTCGATGAACCTGGGTTTGAATCTCAGCTCCATCACTTAGCTATGCAGCCTAGAATGAGTAATTTAACCTTCTGAGCCTCAGTATTCTCATCTGTAGGCTGGGGACGATCATCACTTCCTTATGGAATTGTCAGAAGGATTGACTAATCCATCTAAGTGCATCTGGCACCTTTTTGGTCCTCTGTAAATGAAACCCACTCTTTTTTTGGTGGGACAGGGGACGGAGTTTTGCTCTGTTGTCCAGGCTAAAGTGCAGTGGCATGATCACGGCTCACTGTAACCTCTGCCTCTCAGGTTCAAGCGATTCTCCTGCCTCAGCCTCCTGAGTAACTGGGATTACAGGCACGTGCCACCATGCCCAGCTAATTTTTGTATTTTTAGTAGAGACAGGGTTTTGCTATGTTGGCTAAGCTGGTATCAAACTCCTGACCTCAAGCGATCCGCCTGCCTCAGCCTCCCAAAGTGCTGGGATTACAGGCATGAGCCACTGCCCCCAGCCGTCATCCACTCTTACTTGTCCCCTGCTTCAGGGGTTATCTGAGCCTTTTGGAAATGCAGCAGCAGTCATCAGAAACTTTGAGAGTTTGCCCAGAGCACTTGAAAGTGTTTCCAGACCTGGCGAGGTTTCCGGTCACAGCCAAGGGTGAGCAGCAGGGTGGGGAAGGGAATCCCAACCCACAGAGGCAGACAGACTTCAGCCTGGAGACCCTGCCCCAGCACTTCGCTGCTAGGGATGACCTTGGGCAGGTTAACAGGCTCCCTGTGCTTCAGCTTTCTCTTCCATAAAATGGGGGCACTAGTTCCTGTGTCATAGGGTTGCTGTACTAATCAAATAAATTAAAAAATAAAATGCTTCAGCAGAGGTCTGGCACATCATAGGTTGACAGGTTTGGGCTGCTGGATTGCTGAATGAAAACTTCCCAGGTGGGGGCCCTAGTTCCCATAGAAATTTCCTTTTGTTTATGGCCCCAGGGTAGATTTCCAGCTCCTTTGAGAACAGAAAGGGCAGACTGGGACTTTGGCCAGCTCCTGAATGTGTATCTTTGACCCACATTTCTCTATGCCTTAGTCTACAATGGGCTCAGGAGTGGGGTAAGCACATCTCAAGTCAGGCCTGCGTCTGCTGTTCAATAAGCCAGACCTGCTAAGCCTGTGCATGTGCATGTGCGGGGGTGCATCATGGAGGTTTGAAGGGTCCTCAAGGCCATGAGCTGGGAGCCCAAGGGTTCAGGAGGTGAGCATCACATGGCCAAGTTAGCGGTGGCAAGATGTCTGTATACCAGGTTTGCTGCGGCTTTGGGAAATGGTCCTAGCTCAATCTCCTCAGCCTAGATGTCTCTCCTCCCCTTCCTCCAACCCCTCCTCCAGTCTCCCATAGCCCTTGCCAGGTCCCTTGGCCTTGCCTTGCATTTTCATTCCCTTTTCATGGCTACAGTTCTCCAGCCACTTCTGGTCTTCATACGCTTCTTTGTAGTTCATGCAGCATCACCATGGCGGCTTGTGGAGGGAGTTTGACCCCAGCGATGGGAGGGGTGGGATGGGCTTCAGAGCCTGGCAGTCCTGAGCTTTAGGTTGGTGGATTTTGCCATTCATGAGACACGTGAGCTTGAGCCAGCTACCTTCCTCCTCCATGCCACAAGTTTCTCATAGGCCATACTGGGGTAGAGACACCTATGTCTCAGGTTCTTGTTGGGGGGCCTTTATAAGGTCATGCGTGTTTGCTGCCTTGTGCTTAGACCGTGTTTCATAAGTATAGCAATTATTTTATCAAGGTGGGTTGTGTGGGGAGGACTGTGGCCCCCAGCAGGTACCCAGAGGAGGAGGCGCCACTGGAAAAATCTCATTTCAGTCTCATCTCTGCCCCTCAGCACAGCTGGCTTCTGTCGTTGGACCTGGGAGGTGTAACCCCACTTTGGCATGAGCAGATGCCCTGTTCTCATAGCCAGGGAGACCTAGGCCTTGATCTGGGTTCCAGCAACACATCTGTACACAACTTTAGTCCTTCAGTTCAACATTCCCAGCGTCTGCCCACTCAAGGAACCTGTGCTAAGAGGGGGTCTCCTGCAATTAACCCCCATCACACATTCCCAGTGGTAAGCCAGGAATAAATAACCTTTTCCTGTGTGAATCTCATACTCCCCATTATTAATCATTCTTCCATTCATTCTATGTATATCCTGGATGGATTTTTCAGGCCAGTTGGAAGAAATGATGCGCAAAAGAGGAATGTTCTCTGAGTCGGGTAACTGACAAGGATTTTGTTCAGACTCGGCCCTCTTTCCTTTCCTTCTTTCTTCCTTCCTTCCCTCCTTCCCTCCCTCCCTCTCTCCTTCCTTCCTTCCCTTCTTCCTTTCTTTCTTCCTTCCCTCCTTCCTTTCTTCCTTCCTTCCCTCCTTCCCCCCCTCCCTCACTCCTTCCTTCCCTCCTTCCTTCCTTCCTTCCTTCCTTCCTTCCCTCCTTCCCTCCTTCCCCCCTTCCCCTCTTCCCCTCTTCCCCCTTCCCTCCTTCCCATCTCTATCTTCATTCCAGGCACAAGGAATACTAGATGACTTGTACTCATGCCTTGCCTCTAAGAGCTCCCATCCAGCGATTTGACATGCTCAAGCAGCTAAAGCACACCCAGCCCTTGGGAAGGCTTTTGCAAGTGCCCTAGGAGGCAGGGAGGGGAGTATCCCCGGGCAGTGTGGGTAATAGGGGTAGCAGAGGGACTCTGGCGGGGGGGTTTCTTTTTTTTGTTGTTAGTATTGAGTGTCAAGACCATTTTTTAACCTTGTTACTTTCCAGTGAAAACACTTTTTTCAAGGCTTCCTTTTCATGCATGAGGTTCATAGGATGAGGCCCAGACTCTTGGCCTTCTATACTCGGCCCCAAAGTATAGTTCTTAAGCAGCGATATGGTGCAGAGGTTTGTGGCATAGGCTCTGGAACTAGAATATCTGCAGAATGCCTGTGTTTGAGTCCTAGTCATTGACGATGTGACCTTAGTAAGTTACCTAGCTTCTTTATGTCTCATCTGGAACAAGAGGATGGCAATAATACCTACTTCCTAATTTTAAGGATGGTTAACTGGATTAATATATGTAAAGTGCTTAGCACAGTACCTGGCCCGTGATTAGCACTATGTAACTGTTGGCTATTACTATTCTCATCCTTGACTCCTCCTAATTCTCTTTAACCAGACAGGCCTGGTTAGCCTTGAACACCATGCCAGCACATTCCTGAATGTGTCCCTTTATGCTTGTGGCTCTCTCTGCACTCCCCACCCTTTCCTCCGGCTCAGGCTCGTGTCTCGCGCCCTCTGGAAAGCCTTCCCTGGCAATTTAGCCCCAGGGCTTTGCCAGAACATGCTGGCTGGACAGCTTACCTGGCCATGAGACTCCTGGCTCCTGTCCCTCCCCTTCTTCTCCACGCTTGGATTGTTATGAAATGCTCAAGTGCAGGGTTGGCCTGGGGCTGCTGCATAGAGTGTACCAGCTGCGTCCTGCACAAGGGTGCATGAGGGTGCCGGGCAGGGGATGAACCCTGAGGCTAAAATCTAGCCTGTGTTCTGCTCACCCAACCTGGGGACCATGCTACATCAGCCTGAAGGAAGTATGGTGACTTCTGTAAACTGGCTGCCCAGAGGGGCCTCTTCTGATTTGTATGAAGGCACCAGGTATGCCAGGCCTTTCCGTGCCCCCTGCCTCCCCATCTGAGTGATAAGCTCTTGGTGGGCAAGATGCCCTTCGCATAGTGCCTGACAGGACTGTGCACCTTGGCAGTGGTTGAATGACGAATTCATGAAATCCAGGTTCACTGTGTGCTAACGAGTCTTCCCAAGGGAACTTGGAGCCAGAGGCCTCAGACTTGCCTGCTGGCCCTGGCTGACTGAGGAATGGGGCCCAGCCAGGGCTGTGGAGATGGCTCCAGAGAGCCAGGAGATCTAGGAGAAGCCATGGAGAGGTATGAAGTGAGTGTGATAAATATTTGCAGGGCAGCAGCTGTGTGCCCAGTGCTGTGATGATTCCATGGAAGATATGAAGAAGGTAAGGCCCAGTCCCTTCCCTCCTGGGGGTCTATGTCCCCTTTGGGTGGTCCAGTCGGGCCCAGAAGGAGGCAGGGGAGCACTTAGAGGGGCTCTTTTTTCTGGTGGGAAGAAGAAGGCTATTGCCCCAGCAGTTGGACGCATGGGAAAGCTAGGTAGAAAATAACGGGCATTTCCTGGAGTCCTGAGAACCCCTTGGGCATCCCCCACCCCCCACCACTCTGCCCCTGAGGTGGCCCGGGTGTGAGCCCAGTGCCCAGGCAGCCCACTCTGGCTCTCTTGCCAGGCTCCCTTACCCTGCCAGGAGGGAACAAGGGCCACACAGGATCTCAGGGGGCCAGGGCTTGGCAGCCTGGTAGCCTAAAGGCTGGCTGCTCAATGGAAAAGTGTTCACAGTTGGACCAACACATCGGGGGGCTGGAGGGTGGAGGTGAGGATGAGGTTCCTAGGAGTCTCTGGACCTTTTAGAAACTGAGGCAGCACCTACTTCAGAGCTGCCCTTGAGGGAGGAGAGGGCTGCAGGCAAGGGTGGGGTGCCTCTCCTTGACATTCCCCAGGATACACGGAGCTCACGCCTCCCTCATCTCCCTGCCTGAAACAGGAATGCTGTGTTCCCTTGAGCTGGCTGGGAAGCAGGGCAGGGTGCAATCTGGGCAGGAGAGTCTCCCCCAGGCTCTACCTCCTCCCCACCCAAAGCCTGGCATGGGCATCCCCTGGGGTCTCTGTGCTGGGGGAATCCAGTCCATTCAGACCTAGGTGTGGCTGTTGGAAGAGCTAGAGGCCCAGAGCCTCGGAGCAGTGGGAATGTGACTCATAGAAGCGAGGTGGGGTGCCTGGAGCTGACTAGTGAGAGCAAAGAGGTCGGGTGGATGGCCAGCAGAAGCAGCAGCAGGGGTGATCTTGGGACACCTTGGGGATGCTGGGGAAAGGGCTGGCTCTCAACCCTTTAGGATAGCACCAGGGAATGTTGATGATGCCCCATCAGCGTGCCAGGCAACAGGAAGGCACAGGTTCCCATCCAGGCACTGGGTCTGTTGGACATGCTGTCCCCACTTACCTCTCTATTTTAGGTTCCCCAGGGCTTGGCAGCCAAGAGCCTGCCTGACCAGCCAGGAGGAGAAAGGAGCAGAGCTCTGCAAGGGCTTTCCCTACCTTGCCAGCACCTAGATCCTCAGAGGAGACTGAGCCACCAGGGAAACACCAGGGCACGTTAAGCTGCAGTGAGCTGCACCTGCAGCCACGGGAAGGAACAGCCTCTGCGCTGTGGCCAGCAGCAGAGAGAGGTCTGGGAACGCCTTCCTCTCTTGGAGCTTTCTCCTCGATCCTTCCCACTCCTCTGGCTGCTCCCTTCCCTTCCCTTCAGACCCTCTTGCTCCATCTGCCCCTTAAACGCTGGTGTTCCCCAGGTCCCTCTGCCCTTTGTTCTCTCTTTACTCTTACATTTCTCAAACTGTTTAGGTGTCAGAACACCTGGAAGTCGTAAGGAATACTGTGAAATATCAATATACTTAATTCATGATTAGAGCTGGGAACAGTTTTATTAGCAGAAACTATGACGATCGTCTATGTGTGCAAAAAAAAAAAAAAAAAAAAAAAAAAACAACAACAGCTATAGGCACACACACGTGTCCGTGAAAAGAGCAAACTGTGGGTTGAAGTATGATAGGCCGTTGCCACATTTTTCCGTTAATATTAATTTACGGCTTGTTCGTTTGTTTAATCGTGTGCTAGCAGACAAGTAGTAGCAGGCGCCAGAGGCTGGAGAAGAATTTATGGGAGCAAGACTTAGAACTGAGACCATTCTGTTCATTAATACATTTTCCCCTTTTAAATTGGGAAACGTTGGCAGAATTTATGCCTCAGTCAGGCAGTGGCACTCTGAAGCATGGTTCGTTCTGCCTGCTTTCCCCGAGTGATATCATCCTTCCCTCTTAACTCTGCAGACACCACCCCTACTCTTACGCCCTCCTTCCAGCCCCAACTGTGTCTACAGCCCCAGAACTCTCTCCCAACTTCTGCCTCCTGGGTGTTCTCATCTTGAGATCCATCTCGAGGTACCAAACACTCATTATATCCAATATCATTGACTTCTTGGATTTCTCGTGTTGAGATCTTGGCTCTTGGAACTCCCTCCACCCATTTGTCCAAGCCATAGCTGGGAATTATCTGTCTCTACATCTGAAATAGCCCTTGCATCCATGTCTTCTTCGTTCTTTCCTCGACCACTGATAGCCTAGAGCACAGCCGAAGCCTTCCAGCTGGCCTCCGGTCCTCCTGTCTTTAGTCCATTCTCTAGCAGGTGGTCTTTCACCACAATCATCATTTAGGAATGCCCATCCCTTGGCTGGGCGTGATGGTCACGCCTGTAATCTCAACACTTTGGGAGGCCAAGGCGAGTAAATCATGAGGTCAGGAGATCGAGACCATCCTGGCAACCACGGTGAAACCCCATCTATAGCTGGGCGGTGGTGTGCCCCTGTAGTCCCAGCTACTCGGGAGGCTGAGGCAGGAGAATCGCTTGAACCCGGGAGGCGGAGGTTGTAGTGAGCCAAGATTGCACCATTGCATTCCAGCCTGGGCAACAACAATGAAACTCCATCTCAGGGCGGAAATAAAAAGAATGTCCATCCCAACATGTCCTAGACCTGCTTGAAGACCATGAGTGACTTGAGGCTTACATATGGCTTCCCCTGTGCCCTCTCACCTTTGCTAGGGTGCTAGTCCTTTTGTCCATTCCCCACTGGAGATTAGGAGGCAGAAGACTCCACCCAAGGTTTTCTTTGCCATCCCTGGGTGTCAGTGCATGGTCTGTGACAGGCACTCAGTACTTGCTCTTTGAATGGGTGAAAACGTGTAGCTGTTCTTTGGACCAGGTCATTGCCCTGCTTCGAAATCTCAGGGCACTCCCCCCACCCACTGGGTACAGCCCAGACTCCTCCACCAATAGTTCAAGCCCTCCACCATAAGGGCCCGGACCTATTCTTTAATCCCTCGAAGCCTCAATGTCCTCATTTGTAAAATGGCGATAAAGAAACGATTAATGGTGGGTGGACTTAGGATAAAGTTACCTGATTTTGCAACTTGGCCTCTGCACTTAGGAGTTCAGCCACCTTCTGCAAGGCATAGAACCCCCATAGCCTCTGTCTTCTTGACTATAAAATGGGGATAATGAGTATCTAACTCTTGGATTATGGAGAGGCCTATGTGAGAGGATGCACGTGATGGGCATTATCAGCACAAAATGTGGCACAGAGAAAGTGGCCATTAAATTATAGAGCCAGCACCAGTGTATCCCTACCCACCCACTTCCCACTCCCTGTTCTCCACCCTGCCACATACATAGGTAACCACTGTTATTAATATTCCAGGGTATCTTCCCAAGCTTTATTAATATGCAAATAACTGCAACATATATCCTTATTTTCTGTATGTTACACAGAAGTTCACATGCCCTACACCAGGAGCCAGCACACTTCTTCCATAAATGGCCAGACAGTAAATAGAGTTTCTATGACATACGGTTTCTGCAACTACTCAGTGATGCCATTGGAGAGCAAAACCAGCCACAGACAAGGAGGGCAGCTGTGTTCCAGTTAAACTTTATAGATGCTTACATTTGAATTTCTTATCATTTTCTCATGTCACGAGGTACTATTCTTCTTTTGATTTTTTTTTTCAGCCATTTTAACATGTGAAAACCATTGTTAGGTCACAGTCTGTACAAAACAGTCAGTGGTGGGATGGGGCTATTGCGTTTTCCCTTTTCAGTATGTCTTGGAAAGCTTAACTTATTGATGCAAAGGAGCCACTGCTGTGTTTCCAGGGCCTATTACCCCATTCTGCGGGCAGATCCTTGTTTGTTTAACCAGTCCCCTTTTGAAGGACGTTTAAGTTGTTTTGATTCTGTACAAAATATTTTGCTATTACAAAATAGTGCTGCTATAGTCTTGTTCATATATCATTTTGGACATTTGCAAGTGTCTTAGGTCGGGTCCCCCAGAGGTGGGATTCGGGTGTGTGTCATTTTGGGTGGAATTGGGGCATGTGTGATTTTGGGTGGAATTCAGGTGTGTTTGATTTTGGGTGGAATTCAGGTGTGTGTGATTTGGGGTGATTCAGGTGTGTGTGATTTTGGTGGGGATTTGGGTGTGTGTGATTTTGGTGGGGAATGCTAAAGAAGAGAAGGAAGCAATGTGGGAAAGGGGAGAGCCAAGTAAAGATGTGGTCCCAGGTAAATCAAGCTTTGGCCCGATTAAGGATAGAGCTTACAAAGTTGTTCCTCTTTGAGGCATGGGGGCCCAGGCTTTTGAACTTCTCTTTCAGGCAGTCATAGGCTGTGTGGTCACGGTGGTGGGAGGAGCTTCTCAGGTGGTTCGCATCAGCCAAGAGCATGGCTCGGAAGAAATCACAGGGGTAAGCCTTTAGCCACTGCACTTGCAGATACACGAGCCAGAAAGGGGGCCTGGGCTGGGCAGCCACACCTACCACAGAAGGTTTATCTGCAGGATAATCTTGGAGGTGGAGCTTCAGGGTCACAGCGTGGATGCCTTGGGATGCGGGTAGACATTGCCAAATTGCTTTCCAGAAGGTCTGTATCAATTTACATGCCTGCCAGCGGCATCCGAGAGTATCTGTTTCTGCATCGTCTCACAAATGAGTATGTTATTAAGCTTTTGGATTTTTTTTTCCTGATCTGATGGATTAAAAAATACTATCTCAGAGTTTTCATTCACGCATCCCTTACCAGAACGATTATGCATATTTTTCTGCGTTCAAGAAATGTTTGTATCTTTCTTTTCTGTGACCTGTTCATATTCTTTGCTGATTTTTCTTTTAAGGCTGTTGGTGTCTGTCATTTCTGTTTCTAGGAACTCCGATATCATGGAGATTCATCTTTTGTCTAAGATACGAGTTGCACATATTTTTCCTACCATGTCATTTGTCTTTTTACTTTGTTTAAGGTGGTTTTGGCCAAGCGGGGGTTTTTGATTATGGAGTTGTTTGGACAAGTAAATGACATATTAGCTAAAACACTTAGCATGATGCCTGCCACCTGATAGGCACTGAATGGTATGATTTCCTTCCCCACCCTCCCCTCTAATCTGTGCTTTATCCGAATGGTGCTTCTTATTCGTCTTTAAACATGGCCTGTGCTTCCCACCTCCATGCATTTATTATGTTATTTTTCTTTTCTTTTTGAGATGGTGTCTCACTTTTGTCACCCAGGCTGGGTGGAGTGCAGTACTGTGATCTTGGTTCACTGCAACCTCTACCTCCCGGTTCAAGCAATTCTCCTGCCTCAGCCTAAGTAGCTGGGATTACAGGTGCCTGTCATCATACCCAGAAACCTTTTGTATTTTCAGTAGAGATGGGATTTCACCATATTGGCCAGGCTGGTCTCAAACTCCTGATCTCAAGGGATCTGCCTGCCTCAGCCTCCCAAAATGCTGGAATTACAAGTGTATTCTCTGTATCTTTAGCAACACTCTTAAACTTTCTTTTAGCAGCAAGACCCGTTTCAAACAAAATAGTACAGTCATCCCTCGATATCCACAGGGGATTTGTTCCAGGACCCTGTGAATAGCAAGATTCATGGATGTTCAAGTCCCTGGTATAAAATGGCATAATGTTTGCAGATAACATATATTCATGTTCCCATGTACTTTAAATCATCCCTAGGTTACTTATAATATGTCAAATGCTAAGTAAATACTGTATCATTTTTATTTGAATAGTTTTCATTGTTGATTGCAATTTTTTATTTTTCCCCCAAATATTCCCCATCCACACTTGGTTGAATCTGCAGATGCAGAACCCATGGGTCCGAAGGGCCAGCTGTTTTTGGAAGCCCAATTTATGAAGTTAATAGAGGAGAGTTGCCAGGCTAGGCTGAGGGTGAATGGGATGGAGGGCACAGAGCTCCTCACCCACTTGTCTTCCCATTGCTGTTTGGAAACCTTAGGTGTCGGGCAGGGTGTGGGCACACCTTGAACATTTAACTAAGTGGCATCATTATGGGTGTAAACTGCCCAGGCAGGTTTCACGTGGGTCTGAAGACCCTGGCCACTGGGATGGGAATTCTTCCTTATCTTGGTTTAAAGAGCCCGGAGTCCACAGTGAGAGCAGACCGTGGTGGACCTGGTGGCTGCCTCTTGGCTCTGTGCTGGCCTATGATGGGGGTCTCATGGTCCATAAAGAAATGAATAAAATAAAGTCATTTGGTGAGATTTCCATAAAGTTAGGCTTATTCAAACATTTCCTTTGGCTCTGAAATGTCTTTTCTTTCATGAAATTATGGTGGTAATGATTGGCAGTTTTTGCGTGTGTGTGTGTGTGTGTGTGTGTGTGTGTGTGTCTTAAAGTCTTAGCAACCTAAATAAAAGGTTAGCAACTTTATGTTATTCCCCCAAATTTGTTCCAAAATTTTACTGATTTGTGAAATCCTGAAGTCTAGAGATGGCTGTTTTGGTCCATTGTGGAGGCTTGGCCAGGACTTCCCTGAAACAATCCCAGAAAAATAGCACGTTCCATTCTTATGCTGGGTGAGTTTGATAAACTCTGTCCTTTGATGAAACTGCAGCGGTTCTCCCAAGGCTGATAGTGGTGGAGCCTCTCCTGGGGGCTGAGGTCACCTTCTCATTAAGACTCTTGCCTTCTTCTGTTTCTACCTACCTCTACTGCCCTTAATTGGGGTAGCTGCTTCTTTGGACCAGCCTGGGGCAAACATGGCACCAGACCCTTCTCTTGATGTCCCACAACTTAACTGAGGCTAGGAAGGGACATGCAAACAGGATTTGGCTAAAGGCTTGCGATTTGCTTGAAGGAAATGAGTGCAGAGATAACACAAGGCTAGACAGTAGGGTTTACAAACTCCACAGCTCACAGTCTCCACCCCATCCTAGCTGCCTGTGCCCTTCTACGTGGTGATGGTAGTGGCAACCAGCTGGAGACCATTAGGGAGCTAAAGCTGAGCCAAGAGCCTGCAGCCCTCCACACAGGGAGAGCCTCTCTCCTGCTCACCTCTGAGGACTAGGCTGGGATTTATAAAGGGAGATATGAACCTCCTTATATGGATGCTTTAGGAATAAAAGGCAGGACCTATCAAAGAACTGGAAACTTCCTCCTTTACTCCAATACAAGCCTCTCAGAACACAGGGCTTTTTGATTTCTGTCATTTAACCCCAAATCCCCATTACAGCAGTAGATGAAAATGACTTGGGCTCAGAAGACTCCATTTGTTAAAAATGTGTTTAGCATCAGATTAGTACTTGGCCCTGTATAAGGACACTTGGACAGCAATAACACTTTTTTTTCTGGAGTCTTTTTATTTCCCTTAAATAAAGAAGAATTTTAAGCGGCGCAGTCACGTTTTCTTATTTGCTTCGGGAAATGTGTTTCGTCCAAACCATAGCTAACTCCTTTTTTCCTCCTTGTTCCTGCAATTTAAAAATCCTGGCATATTTTTCTACTTTGACCATGTACTTGTATTTGTAAAATAATTGCACGGTCTTACTGTTCTCTTCGTCCTCACAGCCATAAGAGGTGGGCATTGCTCTTCTTGTTTCAGTGATGAGGATTCTGAGTCTTGGGGGAGCTAAGTGACTTGCTTAAGGTCATGCTGCTAGTAAGGGGCAGAACCGACGTCTGTCTGGCCCAGGTCCCAGCCTCTCTCTGTACAGCCAGATCCTATTTATCACTAGGGAACGCATGGTTTGTTTATTTGGTTTTCTTCTCTGCAAAACTACCCAACTGGCCCTTAAGGGATTTGAACCCTGAGATCTTGGTGCCATGAGCACTGAGCACCAATTAGAGAAAAAACTGACAGCAGCAATAACATAACAATGACAACAAATCACCAAGAAAGAACCCTTTGAGTTTCCCTCCTGACCAGACTGGAGAGTTCTTTGTCAGGGTCAAGTTCAGAAAAGTGGTAGTGGTCTGGGTAGAAAATGAGCTGCTCCTTTCACCTCTCTGGGATGCTCTGTGGCCCTGGCACTAACCTGAGCATGGCACCAGCCTGGTACCCAGGACGAGGCTCCCAGTGAGCTCGCAGCTCAGCCACCTCACTTTCCCAGGTGCTTTCTTGGAAGTCCTTGGAGGGAGTGTGCTTTCTTTTTTTATTTTATTATTTTTTTGAGACTGAGTCTCGCTCTATCATCCAGGCTGGAGTGCAATGGCATGATCTTGGCTCACTGCAACCTCCATCTCCCAAGTTCAAGCAATTCTAGTGCCTCAGCCTCCCCTGTAGCTGAGATTGCAGGCATGTGCCACTAAGCCCAGCTAATCTTTGTATTTTTTGATGGGGTTTCACTCTGTTGGTCAGACTGGTCTCGAACTTCTGACCTCAGCTGATCCACCCACCTTGGCCTTCCAAAGTGCTGGGATAATAGGCGTAAACCACCATGCCAGGCCAGTCCTAGTTTGCCTTCTGCCAGGAAAGTGTAAGGAGTTTGCTCATGGCCTGACCCTGAGGGGTGACAGAACAATGGTGGAGATGGAAGAGGAAGAGAACCCCAGGACCTTATCCCACTTGGCCAGGAATCCAGTGGGGAGGCTAGGCATAGGAACTACTGGGGGAAGGGATGCCCCCAAGGCCTGAGCAGAGGCCTCCAGGCTGAGCTCCCACTGGGGTCTGGGCTGGTTATCGGGTGGCACAGAACACAGGCTGTGGATCAGGCTGCCCTGAGTTGGCATCCTGGTGTCCCGATTTAGCTCTTGTGTAACCTTGGGCAGGACTGAGCCTCTCTCAGCTTTGATGTCTGCAATGCACTTATACTCACCACAGTCCAGACGCTGTCATATACACAGTGGTTCATAGACATTGTGACAATGACAGAGTATTTACAACAGAGGCTGCCTTTTAGAACAGCCTGCCCAATAATAAACATAAAGAGAATGTGCTCAAATGTGTGAGACAATTCGAACAGTTTGCATGCTCTTCACATGTACCCCAAAATGTAAAATGCAATAAAATAAATAAATGGGAAAAAAAAAAAATGTCAAAGGACGTGAGCGGAGGATTTTCACAAGTGGTAAATAAATACCTGGAATACTTCAACCTCAAAAATAATGTTTAAAGGAGAGGGGGAGGTGAAAGGAACATTGAAGTACCACTTTATGCTTCTTCAAAGCGAGCAAAATATTAAAAATTAATAATATGCTATGCTGGCAAGGTTGTGGTCTAAGTGGTTCGTTTATACATTTGGATGGAAGCCTTTCAGAAAGCAATACACCAGTGTGTGCCTACAGACATAAATGTTTGTAACCTTTGATACGGTCATTCTAGCCCCAGGAATTCATTTTGAAGTTTTTGTTTTGTTTGGCTTTTTTGAGACAGAGTCTCACTCTGTTGCCCAGGCTGGAGTGCAGTGGCATGATCTCGGCCACTGCATCTTCCACTTCCTAGGTTCAAACGATTCTCAGCCTCCCAAGTAGCTGGGAATACAGGCATGCACTACCACACCCGGCTAATTTTTGTATTTTTAGCAGTGGTGAAGTTTCACCATGTTGACCAGGCTGATCTCAAACTCCTGTATTAAAGTGACCTGCCTGTCTGTCGCAGCCTCCCAAAGTATTCGGATTACAGGCATGGGCCACCTCACCCAGCCTCATTCTAAAGTTTTAATCCTTTCAAAATGTTTCCTATAACATTTTTTCAAACATAAAAAATAGAATAGTACAACAAATCCCTCTGTACTAAAGGAATATTGACGGAAGACAGAGTCATATAGGTAAGGATGTATACATTTGAAACTTAGGCACAGGTCAGGTGCAATGGCTTACACCTGTAAGTCCAGCACTTTGGGAGGCCAAGGTGAATGCATCACCTGAGGCCAGGAGTTTGAGACCAGCCTGGCCAACATGGAAAAACCCTGTCTCTACTAAAAATACAAACAAATTAGCCAGGAGTGGTGGTAGGCTCCTGTAATCCCAGCTACTTGGGAGGCTGAGGCAGGAGAATCGCTTGAACCCAGGAGGTAGAGGCTGCAGTGAGCTGAGATCGTG
Source organism: Sapajus apella (assembly GCF_009761245.1). Classification (NCBI taxonomy): domain Eukaryota; kingdom Metazoa; phylum Chordata; class Mammalia; order Primates; family Cebidae; genus Sapajus; species Sapajus apella. The sequence goes on from NW_022436960.1 coordinate 28,388,138, forward strand.
CCATTGCACTCCAGCCTGGGTAACAAGAGCAAAAGTCCATCTCAAAAACAAAAATAAACAAAAAAACTTTTTAAAAAAATCTAAATATGTAACAGATGAATATCTGACTAAGTTGTGATTTATCTTCAGATGGACTATCGTGTAGCGATGAACATGACAGATATGAAAAGTTGAATTGTGCAACGAGTGGTCTAATGTTCAGTGAAAAACCAGAATTTAAAATTGTATTTCTAGGTGATGACAATAGTGTAAAATCATATACATGAGCACAGGTTAAAAAAAATGTGCAAAAGTATTTGCTGTGTTGGGATGGGAGATGACGAAGTCATATTTTCTCCTTGAATATTGTTGTTATATTGTTCTTACAATAAAAATAAATGAGAGGGAGATTCTAGGCTCTGCCCTGAATCTGTGAAGGTATGTTTGTCAGATGCTATTCTACAGGTCATTCGTATTAAGGGATATATTAAGAAATGGTAGGCGGTGGGGCCAGGATTTGGTTTTAGGGCAGAGGCTGGTCCATAGTGGGTTCTCAAAGACTCTTGGAATGTCAGAGCTACGTGAGGACCGTCTAACACCCCCATTTTGCAGTCAAGGGTCCTGAGGCCCAGAGAGGCTAAGTGACTTGCCTGGAATAACCCAGCAAAAGCCTGGCAGTTCCACATAGAGGTTGGTATTTCTACAAAACTAGCCGGGGGACCTTAGATCAGTCCTTCTGCCTCGGGTCACCTTCACGTCTGGGAGTCAGCCACACATGGGTGAGAAGGCAGCCAGAGAGCATTCCTCTTGTGCCAAGGCAGGGTGGGTGGCTGGATGAGGGGTGGCACACACTATTCCCGGGATGCAAACTCCTGGGCTGGGGTTGTCTCCACAGGACTCTGAGTAACCTCAGCCAGACTCGCCCTTCCCATCACCGCCTGGGGTTGTCCCGCAGTGTCCGACTTCACCCGACTGCCACAGCCAATGGCCAGCTCTCTTCCAACGCCCTGCCCTTGGGACCAGGCCTGGAGCAGAGGGATGGCACCCAGCAGGCGCTCCCTCCGGAGCACCCCTCATCCCCCTGGGGTAAGGATGCCCTGCCGTGGGTCCTAGAAGAGTAGGACCTCTAGATCTCTCTTCTCCCACCTCAGCTTTCCCCTCCCCTCTCACAGAGCAGCTGCGTTGTCACCTTGCCCCTCATTCTTTCAACCAATCAACAAACACTTGCTGAGCACCTGCTTTGTCCTGGGCTCCAGGGGTCCCAAATCAGCAGACCTGGACTTTGCCCCTGTTGCAACCCTTAGACCTGGACTGCTCTGTTTCTGCCCAATCTGCCATCCCCTCCTGCCTTTGCTTCCCTCATCTCCCACCATGAACAACTCCTGGGTCCCGGTCCTTCTACCTTATCCTTCCTGCAAACCCAAACCCTCCTGGATCAACCCAACCAGCTGTTTCCTCAGCACCTACAGCTGCGCCTCTGCTTCCCAGAGCAGAAAACAGAATCTCTGTGGATTCACGCCATGACTCATTCTCTGTTGTTGCCTGACAACCCCTCCCTATGTGGAGGACATTCTCTCCCTCCATTTCTCAAAGCAGCTACTCCAGGTCTCCCCTCCCCTCCCCTCCTTTCCTGAGGCCCCATCCATCAGCCCACAGACATGCTCCCACCTCCCAGAGAGCTCCCCAACTTCCTGTCCATCTGCCACACTCACCCCCACCACTTCCGTGTCTACGTCTGTGCCTGAGCTCACCTCCTTCCTTTTTTTCCATTTTAAAAATTGAAGTGGAATTCACATAAAATTAACCATTTTAAAGGCTACACTTTAGTGGCTCTTAGTATATTCATAATTTTATGCAACCATCGCCACTGTTTGATTCCACAACGTTTTTATCACTCCACATAGAGACCTTGTACCCATTAAAGCAGGAGTCACTCCTTATCTCCCCCTTCTATCCCTGGCAACCACTCATTGACTTCCGGTCTCTATAGATTTGCATATCCTCAACATTTCACTTGAATGGAGTCATACAGTGTGCCATCTTTTGTGTCTGTCTTCTTTTACTTAGCATTACATTTTCCCTCCCCTTCTCTCCCCTCCCCTCCCCTCCTCTCCCCTCCCCTTCCCTCCCCTTCCCTCCCCTCCCCTCCCATCCTCTTCTCTGTTCTTCTCTTTTCTGCAGAATCTTGCTCTGTTGCCCAGGCTGGAGTGTGGTGGCATGATCACAGCTCACTGCAGCCTCAAACTCCTGAGCTCAAGTGATCCTCCTACCTCAGGCTCCGGAGTAGCTGGGACTACAGGCATGCACCACTATGCCTGGCTAATTTTTAAATTTTTTGTAGAGATGGGGTCTTGCCACGTTGCCCTGGCTGGTCTCAAACTCCTGGCCTCAAGTGATCCTCCTGACTCAGCCTCCCAAAGTACTGGGATTGCAGGCGTGAGTCCCCGTGCCTGGCTTAGCATAACGTTTTCGAGGTTTATCCTTGTGGCAGTGTGTATCCGTGCTTCATTCCTTTTCATGGTTGATGATTCCTTTCATGCCATCTTGAGGAGGAGGTGTCTCTCTTGTCTAAGGCACACCGTGGCACACTTTCTCATTTCCTCTGGAACGCTGGCATCACTTGTCCCCCCACTTCTGTATCTTCACCCTGTCCCCCCCCTCAGCTCTTTCCCTTCAGCATGCACAATTGCTTCCAGCTCTCTCATTCACACACACACACACACACACACACGCACGCACGCACGCACGCACAGACACACACTCTCTCTCATTTCTCTGCTTCCTTCTGGCTCCCTCTCCATCTCTTCCCTTTACAGTCCAGCTTCTCGAACCCATGGTCAACACATATTTTTCAACTCCCCCCTTCCCACTTCTCCCTCACCCCTCTGCTTCTGGCTTCCGTCCCCGGGCTCCCCATACTGAATTAATACCCCAATTCCATTGCCACCACCCTTAGTAAATGAAGTGACCTCAGTTTGCACTGCTGCCATGACTTCCCAAGTGGTCACCCTGCCTCCAGACGCCCCTGCACATCACAGCCAGGATGATGTCTTACTGAAAAGTCACCCACCAAATAAAGTGCCTGATCTTTGTCCTGGTAATCAGGTCCCCTACTAGCCTGACTCTAATCCTTCTTTCAGGCTTTATCTTCTTCTCTTCTCTTAGAGAACCCTCCTCTCTGGCAAGCCTGAGCCGCATTCCGTTCCCTGACTTCGGGTTCCAAGTCCAACTGCATCACTTGCTAGCTGTGTCACTTGGGCACCTAAACTTCTCTGGGCCTCAGTTTTCTTAGCTGTAAAATGGACATAGTAGGTTGGATATATGAAAAATGCCAACACTCAGCCATAGGAACCTACAAAAATGGCAATTTCTAATGGTTCAACCTAACATACTACTATTCAAGAGGGTTGATGTGCGTGAAGTGTGAGCTTGGTGGCTGGCACATCTGCAAGCTTCTCAGTCTCAAAGGTATCACCCTGCCCCTACGATGGGACACTGCAAACTCTCTGGGGATGAATGCAGCCCGAGTCCCATGGGCCTTTCTAACCAGCCTCTGGAAGTCATAGCTGTACCTCTCAGCCCTGCCCCCTGGACCCAAGCCCTCTCTCTGCAGGGCTGAACCTCACGGAGAAAATTAAAAAGATCAAGATCGTCTTCACTCCCACCATCTGCAAGCAGACCTGTGCCCACGGACACTGTGCCAACAGCTGCGAGAGGGGCGACACCACCACCCTGTACAGCCAGGGCGGCCATGGGCACGACCCCAAGTCTGGCTTCCGCATCTGTAAGTGCCTTTCCCTCTCAGATGGTTCCCAGCTGGCCCTGGAGGGTGGATGGCCGGAGAGCCAGGCCTGTCTTGGACTGGAGCCTGCTGCTCCCAAAATGTGGCTCCTCAAGTTGTCCGAAATCACATGCGGAGCCGAATCCTCACTTGGCAGCCTAGCCGTGTGACTCTCAGAGTCACATAACCTCTCTGAGTCCAAGTTTCCTCAACAGAGAAGAAACGGAGTTCATGATAATACCACTGCCCCATCTCCCAGGTTATTGTGGGGTGCAGGGAAAGGCCTAAACGAGTTTTTTGGGAAGGCAGGAGCTGGTTACTATCTATCCTTCTTCACTCTACATAAATGCAGTGGAAAGTCCCTGCATTTCAGGGACCTCTGGGCTACAGAAGCCATCTAGGATCAGGGTTCTGCTGCCTGTTTCTCTGTGGTGGTCACGAGCAGCAGAGTGGGTGCTGTTGTTCTTCCACCGCTGGTTACCTTGACGTTGCAGATTTCTGCCAGATCCCCTGCCTGAACGGAGGCCGCTGCATCGGCAGGGACGAGTGCTGGTGCCCCACCAACTCCACCGGGAAGTTCTGCCACCTGCCTGTCCCGCAGCCAGACAGGGAGCCTCCAGGGAGGGGCTCCCGCCCCAGAGCCCTGCTGGAAGCCCCCTTGAAGCAGTCCACCTTCACACTGCCGCTCTCTAACCAGCTGGGTGAGTGCCAGCACCGCCGGGCCAGCGGGACCCTGGGAGGAGTGCCAGTTGGGTGGAGGCTGTCGCAGTTGCTATGCAAGGACAGGAGACTGCCTGCAGTCCTTCCTTTACTATCAACCCCTCATCGTTCTTCTGGCCCTCAGCGCTGAGTTTCATTCCCTAAACTCGGCCCTCTCCCATTGAAATTCATCCACTTGTTTTTGCCCTCTCCCTATGCTGGGTACCTTGGGGAAGGCAAAACAGTGTAAGGGCAGGGAGCTGTCCTCAAGGAACCCATGGGCTTGGGTAATAGAGGGAGAATGGATGGGAAAAAGAATATCAGCATAAAACATTTCATTTCCCCTGCCTTCCATTATTAGGTGCCAAAAAAACTACAGAATGCTTTAGGAGATCAGGGGACGGAGAGGCTTCTAAGCCCAGAGTGCGTGGGACAGCTGCATGGAGGGGATGGACCGCAGTTAGGCCTTAAACAATGGGTAGCGTCTGGTTAAGGAGGGACTGGCATGAGCAAAGCCATGGAGGTGGCCCCTGCAGGAGCCAGGGGGCTGAAACTCCAGGGTTGGCCAGGGTCATGGGGGAGGTGGAATCAGAAAGGTAGCTGGGAACGTGCTGATGAGGCTCCTTCGGTGACGGAGTTTGCACTTCATCCCGTCCCACAAGGGATCATTCTGGGGCTCTAACTTGGGAGCAAAGAAATGGAGAGTTTTGGGGTGACATGCAGCCAGTAGCCGGCCTGGCCCAGGGCTGGTGGAGACCCTTCAGAGGGTTGGAAAATGAGAGTGGGGCCCTGCTTCCCTGGCTCTGACCCCAGCCCCTGTGCCCAGCCTCCGTGAACCCTTCCCTGGTGAAGGTGCACATTCACCACCCGCCCGAGGCTTCAGTGCAGATCCACCAGGTGGCTCGGGTGCGGGGCGGGGCAGAGGAGGCCCTAGAGGAGAACAGCGTGGAGACCAGACCCCCGCCCCGGCTGCCTGCCAGCCCTGGCCACAGCCTCTGGGACAGCAACAGCATCCCTGTGCGGTCTGGAGAGCCCCCTCGGCCACGACCCCCAGCAGCACCCAGGCCTCGAGGACTGCTGGGCCGGTGTTACCTGAACACTGTGAACGGACAGGTGAGGACACAGCTCTGGCCTCAGCCCTGGATGCTTCCAGGACAGCAAATGTCCCCAATATGCCCTTTCCCTCCTCTCTGTCCTCTTTGTTCTTATGGAATGTGAGTGTCTGCAGAGTCTCCCATTTCCCAGATGGGAAAACCCAAGGCATGAAATTGCCCATGTATGGAGAAGCTGGGCCTCCTTCCTGGGCTCCACTTGGTGCCTGTCAATACCAGGCACACAGAAAAGGACCCAAGGAAGTCCCCCTCTGGAGGAGCTGTCACCAGCATCCTCAGGTGAAGGCAGCCTAGAGTTTTGATTCTATGACCCCTGGCACATGGACCAGTGGGCTGTTAGGATCTGGCCAGGAGCTTTGTAACCAGTTGAGACCACAGTTGGGGTCACAGAGGTGTGAAATTAGCAAATGGAGGTTAACCCCAAAGCCCTGGTGGTACAAAGATGAGAGATACCCCATTCCCCCCAGAGCCATCCTCAGCTCATAATGGGAAATCGGGAAAGCTTCTCTGAGGCCAGCCACCCAAAAATAGGGGTTAGACCACACCCAGTATGGTTTTTCTTGGCATTGCCAGGAAACCCCTTAGTTTCCAGAAACCCCTTCTGAGGTTAGGGAACTGGAGGAGGTGGGACAGGCAAGGGGCAAATACCCTGAATTCTCAGATCATCCCTGGCCTCTCAGCTTGGGGTGTCCCTGAGCCTGGGGCTCTGCTCACAAGGAAGGCCCACACTGTGGGTGACCCTGGGGTTCCCTGGAAGTCAACAGAGGAAGCTATTCCTTTAGGACCTTTGTCTGTGGCTGGGGCCATGGAGGGTGGTGGTTTGCAGCCCTATACATCTCGTGTCTAGGGATATCCCATTCACACACAGTTTCAGGTCTGCGAGAGTGCACAGCAGTCCTCTCTGCCTCCTTCTGGGATATGGGCTGACCCCCTTCTCCCCTTCTTTGGCTGGGGACATCCTCAGGCAGAATGTGGGGAGTGAGTTCTGTGTCCTACGCTTTCCCGGAACATCTGTGCACAGCCTGGGAGGGAACAGGGGGTGGTCAGGTGTTCACAGGTGGCCATGGCCTCTCTTCCAGTGTGCCAACCCTCTGCTGGAGCTGACTACCCAAGAGGACTGCTGTGGCAGTGTGGGAGCCTTCTGGGGAGTGACTTTGTGTGCCCCATGCCCACCCAGACCAGGTGAGTGCTGGGGGCCAAGGTCAAGAGTTGTGGGGGAAGCCCTTCCAGGGCCTGGCCTCTGCTGCCAGGGTTTTCCCTCCAGGGTATCAGAGTCCAGGCCAGTAGAACAGGCTGGTAAACTGCAGACTTCCCAGACCCGCATTGAAGGCGTTTCTGGCTGGCACTGAGGCTCCTGGCAGCCCTCTGCTGGTACAGCCTGGCCTGCCGGCTCCATCTGATTGCCTGCAAGGGCCTGCTCCCTCTTGCAGAGATTCTTGCTCAGATTTGAGGGATTTCATTCAGTGCTCCTCTGCATACCCCTGCCCAGATGCCAGGGCCCCAGAGTTCTTGATTCGGTGACCCAGTGTTTTCCTTATTCTCTCCCTGGTGGGGCCCCAGGCCTCCTCTTTACCTCCTTAGCTCCTGTTCTAGCCTCCCTCTCTTTGAATTAGGGTTGAACGTCTATCCTAGATGCCCTCATCCTTGGGATATGGGAACCATAGCTCCTTGCCCTCTTTTGGATGATGGGAAAAACCTAACATGTGTTCATTCATTCATTCCTCCATTCATTCAAAAAATACTCACTGGGTGCCTTGTATGTGCCAAGGCCTGAGATTTCAGGAGTGAGTGAATGCCTGTTCATGATGCTCTCCCGAGACTTAGTCATACAGTTGGGAGGAGGGTGACCGGATGCCTGTGCCTGAGTGTGGCTTCTGCTTACTTGGTCTGTCTTCTCCCCTCAGGCCTCTTCCTGGGCCTGGGCTTGAGCCTGGTGTGTATTTCTTTTGCCTGTCAGCAGTCAGCTTGGTCCATCAGCTTTGTCTTGTTGTTTTGTTTCTTGTTTTTTTTTCTACTTCAGTTTTCTGTGGAAGGTCCATCAGCTTTGACAGGGGACTGGACAGGAGCCCAAAGGTGGGAGGGGCACGGCTGTTCCTCACATCAGACTCAGCTGTGAAGCAGTGACTATATTTTCCAAACTAAAAATAAGTGTAGATGGTTTCACAGTGTGATAGAACTTTTGGCAAAGTAGCAAAGGGTAGCATTCAGCTCCCAGGCTCAAATGCCTAACACATGTAGGTAACCAGTACCAGCTCTTCCTGATAACCTCTCTCCGTGTCAGTGTCCTGATCTGTAAAATGAAGATAGTAACAGTGCCAGCCTTGTAGGCTGCTGTAGAGATTAAATGAAACGATGCACGTGCCTAGCATTAGGTCAATAAACTGGCTATTACTGTCATTATCATTATTGTTATTAGAAAGTATGCCTCAAGAAAGGGAAAATAGAAGGGACCCACTGCCCTACCAGGAGATGTGCATCAAGCTGACCAGGTCTCCCCTGTAGACTGGAGATGTTTTTGCCACTTTTCTTCTTTCCTTGTTTTCTTTTCTCTTTCCCATCAGGCGTTGAACCCTTGAAACTTCTGTATCCCACATTCTAATCAGTCGACAAATATTTACATTGACCAAGCCCCCATGTGAAGTGGCCATACTGTGTAGGCCCAGGACAGACAGTGGAGAAGGCAGTAAAAACCACACTTTCCTCTCCAAGCTTACAATTTAGTGAGGAGTCACAGATGGCTGGTGGGCATCAGAAATGAAGAGGTTTGAGCAGTGTCTGGTCAAGTGCTGAGTGCTGGGCAAACACAGGCAGTGGAACCCAGGCCCCTCATAGGTCCAGTAGCACCTTTGTGCAAATTAGAAAAACCTGCCCTTCCATTCATTCAGAATCATCTTCGTTAATATGCCAATCTAGGATGCCAATTATTACCTTAGAGGTGGTGCTTTTGTGCAGTGCACAACCTGCACATCTTTACGCTATGGGATGGGGGCCCTAGCTAAAGCCAGTGGATCAGGGAAAGCTTCTCAGAGGAGATGATATCCAGAATGAGATTTGAAGAATAATTAGGGGTAGGACAAGTTAAGGAGCGGGGAAGAGTTTAACAACTCAAGGAAATTGCATATGCAGGTAAGACCAAGAGAGTGAGCAACATTTTCTGGAGCACAGTGTGGCTCTTGCTGAACCCTGCTCGGCCCTGGCCCTCCTGTAGAAAGGCAGGCATGTCAAAAGGGTTAGGGGCCAGGGCTTCCAAGTCCCTGGTCTGGGCAGGTTCTGATTCCCAAGAGCTGGCTCATTCCGACAAGTGGGTGGGGGTCTCTCCCCCTTTACTCCATCAGCCCTCTGAGGAGCATGCAGTACCCGCTGCACTGACCGAGGTGCTGACCTGCCCTGGGACCTCCTGACCCAGTGGGGCTGTCCTATGAAGGAGCTGGCTTTTCTAGGTTGTGGGAGCAGTGAGGTTTCATCCAAGTGGCAATTCAGGAGCAGCCTTAGAATTTTCTTCTCCAGCTCAGTGTGGTGGCTCATGCCTGTAATCCCAGTACTTTGAGAGGCCGAGGTGAGTGGATCATGAGGCCACAAGTTTAAGACCAGCCTGGCCAAGACGGTGAAACCCCGGCTCTACTGAAAAATACAAAAATTAGCCGGGCATGGTGGCGCGCACCTGTAGTCCCAGCTACTCAGGAGGCTGAGGCAAGTGAACCCGGGAGGTGGAGGTTGCAGTGAGCCTAGACCATGCCACTGCTCTCCAGCCTAGACAACAGAGCAAGACTCTGTCTCAAAAAAATAAATAAACAAATAAAATAAGTTTCCCCTCCTCGTCTCGGGGCTCAGAAACTGTCACAGTGTTGCCTCTGGAGTCTGAGAAATAATGAAGGGGAAGGGCAGGCTGAGCTGCCAACAGCCGGGGTGTAAAGTAATGCAGTGTGCACTGAGGAACAGGCTTTCAGAAGGGCCTTCCCCAGAACCTCGCTTCATTGCTGGGATCCTCCTCACAGCTGAAGTCTATGCCCCTCCTGGAGCCTGGGCAAGGCTTCAGGACTAAGGGGTGCTCGATTAGGCCACCAAGCATGATCCTGAGCTCTTGAGATGTAGCCCCCTAGGTGGGGTGTCAGCAGTCAGGGTGCTACAGGGTCCTGGGGTCAGTATCTCCTCTCTAATTCACTAAGCCAATCTGACAGTGATGCTAGTGAAAATGAAAATAGAGCCACTCTGGATTCTTCATTTATACGTCACATCTGCCGCTCATAGGATTGGAGCAGAGAGTGGGAACACAGGGCCTGCCTGTCCTGAGCTCTAGAACCCATCAGGGAGGCAGAGATGCAGGCTGTAGGTCCAGGCCAGGGCCGGCTGCTGCCAGTGGAGGATTCTGGGCATATTCCCCTCAATCAGGGCTGACAGGCACAACAACCACATCCCCAGATCTTGGAAGCACTTCTGAGAGTGGGGGAGCCCTCCCCTGGAAGGGTGGGGAGAAGAAAAGACCAGAGTCTATACCGAAGCGGCTACCTGCCCGCCCACTTGCTCCACTCCTGGTCCTATCTGTGTGCCAGCCTCGAGAGCTCAGCCCACCTGATGCCCAAGGACCGTGTTCCAAATATAGCTGATGAGCTCAGTTCAGACAAGGCTGGAGCCCAGTGGCGGTGGGCATGGGGGCAGAGCTCTGTGGATCAGGTGGGTGCAGAACACCAATCATACCCCTCCCCCAACACACCCAATGCTCAGCCCTTGCCCTCACTCCGCCCCATCCCAGATGGTGGCCTCCCCACTGTGTTCAGAACATCTCAGCACGCTGGGCACCAGGGCACAGTCCCTGGAATGTCAAGCATCCCAGCACACTGAGCAAGAAATAACAAAGACAGGGGCAACATAAACACTGAAAATACATGAAAGTGCAGCTGGGCATTGTATAGAGAAGGGACAAGACGTTGGGGAGCCTTGTTTGCGTTGACAGAGTGCCAGGCACCTTGCTTCATGCCTGAGCCTGGGGCTGGGGTGGGCACGTTTCTTTAAGTGCGCATGACAAGGAAGCTTCTGTACAAGAAGCAGAGGAGGAAAAGACAAACTGCCAGGGCAGGTTGGGGGAAGGTTGGCAAGACAGGTGGGACTTCTGGGTCCTAGATCATGCCTGGCCCCAGTGGCTTTGCCTCTCTGAGCCCCTATTTCTCCTCTGATAAAATAGGATTCTGCTTCTTGGGGGAAGCCTTTGTCATCTGCAATGAGGTGTTCTAGCGAATCAGGTGGCAATGGGAGTGATAGGGTGAGCAGCCTGGAAGTGGCTTCATGGTTTCCCTTCAGTCACCTTTTGGCTTTGAGGCTCTGTGCTGGGCTGTCGAAGAAGTTCCCAGCAGAATCCCGCTATTCCTGACGTGGAAAAGGACTGCCTTAAAGTCTTAGTTGCAAGGCATAGGCAAATCCCTTTTTTTTTCCAGAATGTCACAGAGCTTGTCCATGGAGAGCTGGCCCATGAGTCAGTCTTGACCAGCCCACAGTTCCCCTCTGCTCCCTTCACTCAGAGTCCTAGAGGCCATGTGTACCTAGCTGAGCTCCCAGGACTTAGCCTGAGCCATGTCTTCCTGACCCCTTGTGATTTATCAAAGGGTCCCAGCTCACAGCCTCTTCAATCCTCCTGCCAGAGTCTGGAGAACACACAGCTCTCAAAAGCCACTTTGATTGAGGCCACATTTTTGAGTTTTCATCTGAGAAAGGCAGACATCTGGGTTGACTGGAAAGTTGGCCGCTGCCCCATCTGGCTTGGCGCTGGCTGTGTCAACCCCAAGGCCCCTTTGCTGGGACAGGCGGGCTGGCACATGGCTTGGGGCCTGCAATGGTGGGCTCCAGCTGTTGGCCGCGAGATTGTCTTGCCATTTGCCTGGGGTGGGATGCGTTCACCTCAAACCAGGGCCCCCGGTATCTCCAGGGAGAGCGGATTCTCTTGCTCTGCCTTTTCAAGGAATTCTGCACCTTTCTCTCTCAAACCAAGAATAGCCGCCGGTTCCTGAACGTTCACACTGCACTGGGCCCTTCACCTGTTCTGTCCCACTGATTTTTTACAACCGCCTGCAAGCCCAGGATTTTTAACCCCATTTGACAGATGAGGCAAATGGAGCTCCGAGAAGGCTGGGGAACTTGTCCAAGGTCCCACAACTAGGGCAAGCAGAGCCGAGAATCTAGCCACAGTGTGTCTGATTCCCAGCTGAGCGAGATCTCCCTAATCATTCTGGGGAGACCTGAGCCTCCCTGAAGGAAACAAAGATGAGGGTGCGAGACTGGAATTCCGCAGCAAAGAGGATGGGTTTCGTGAGTTACTTGTGTAATGTCTGTCAAGAAGGTTCGGGTTGGATAGAGGGGCAGGTTAGCAGCATGGAGCCCCGCCCTGAGTTAAAGAGGAAGAACTGCCCTAGGGCGGAGAGTGTGAGAACCTCGTGTGGTTCTCGAGAGAAATACCCAGTGTGTGAGGTTTCTGGTAAGCAGAGTTCGACTTGACACTGATCATGAAGGACGCTTATTAAAAGCGGCAGGTGCCCAGTAATAAAATGGGTTGTGCCTAGAAGTAGTGGGCTCTAGGTCACAGGGAGAATGTCAGCCAAGAACAGGTTTTTCATAGGAGTTGACAAAGAAAATTAATTTTTGAGGGAATGGGGGTTTTTAGGGCAGGTCACAGAAACACCATTATCATCACCCTCGTCGTCATTCACAACCATTTATTCAGAGCGCTTACAAGTGCCAGGCACCGTGCTACATGCTTTCTCATTTTCTTGCATTCTAACATTTCTAGATGTTGGGTGCTATTATCTCCATTTTACAGAAGAGAAAATTGGGCCTGAAACCCCAGGCCTGTCTGACTCCAGACCCCTACTTCCAGCCACTCTGTTAACAGCCTCTCTGTGTTGCTTCTTGCGCCGGACACAAGCATTTGCTGAACTAGAGGACCCCGGCTTGGGGAACAGCTGTTCTGGGGTGGGGCTCCTGTTCTCTGGGATTCTGGATGAAATGCACAGTCTCCTACCCTAAGGAAATGGGATTTTCAGAATTCCAGTTGTCGGCTGAAAAGGCAGTGTCTCTTTGGCTCAGAGATGTCCTGAGAGCTTCTTCCAAGGGACTTGAATCCTGCTGGGAATTGTGCCTTGGGCTTAAGTGACCCCCCTCCCTACCCAGCAGGGGTGGGTGTCACTGACATGTGGCATCTCTGGCCTGGAGAGCAGAGGAAGGGCTGGGGTGGGGGTGGCTAGGTGGCACCTGCCTGAGCCAAGGGTCCGACCAGACCCCTTTCCACCTCACTATTTGTGGTAACTTTGGTTCTGTTTCGCTCTGAGGAGGCAGTCAGAGGCCATCCTTGGGCAGAATGTCCGTAATCACTGGGGGTCCCACTGGTCCTTCACCAAGGAGGGAAATCTGAATAATGGACATCATGAGAATTCTGAAAATGGGACAAGCATTGTGCTCAGAGTTGTACATGCTTATTTTGTGTTCATAGTAACCCCATGAAAAGGGACTTGTCATCTCCATTTGACTGAAAAGAAAACCCAGGCTCAGAGAGGTTGTGTAGCTTGTCCAAATTCACCCAGCTAGTTAAAGCCAATGGGCCAGCATGCTATCCTTGAGATTGTGTGGAAGGAAAGGAGGGAGAAAGGGAGGGAGGGAGGGAGGAAGGGAGGGAAAGAGGGAAGGAGGGAGGGAGGGAAGGAGGGAAGGAAGGCAGGCAGGCAGGCATGTTCTATAGGGACTATGCCAGGCATCCTGTGAGGTTCAGTCTGACGTTCATTGTTTCAGCAAACCTAATCCTCACACTGACTCCACAAACTGAATTTTTGTCCCCACTTCTACAGACGAAAAAATTCAGGCTGAAGGAGGTTAAGAAATGTGCCCAGGTATACATGTATTCATCTGAGGTTTGCAAATCAGGGGGCCAAGGCTCCCGCTTGTTCCCACATCCCTGTGGCACTGAGCTTGGCCTCACCAGGCGTGCAGGTATCTGTCCCTGGGCAGAGGGGCTGTGCAGTGGGGACCCTTCCCGTCCCCTGCTGCAGGCACCTGTCATCGCAGACTTGTCCACAGCCCTGTGGCCAGACATGTCTTCACCTTTTCCACAGCTCTACTCGTGGAGTCAGTGCCAAAACTGTCTCGAGAAATTAGTTTGCCTTTACTGAGGCCTCCTTGGGAGTCCCAGCAGCTGAGGGGGAGAATTAGCAGGGCAGGGGCAGGCGGTGGGGTTACTATGAACACGAAATAAGCATGCACAACTCTGAGCACAATGCTTGTTCCATTTTCGGAATTCTCATGATGTCCATTATGCAGCCAGGGCCCATCTGCTGCTTTCTCCCATCTGTGAGCAACTGAGGCCCAGCAGAGGGTGGACAGGACCAAGGCCAATGACCAGTAGACCATGTGTCCCAATGTCCTTACCAGGAAGTTTCCCCACATCCGCCTTGCATGCTTTGTGGGTATTTGTGACAGGAACTCCTGGAGTTCAGGTCAGCCTCCACTGACTCTCGGCAGCTGCTTTGGCTTTCCCAGGTCTAAGAGTCCCAGTGGCAAGGACACCACAGCCCTGTGAGGTCTCCTTGAAGCATCCGTGGGACTTATGGCTTAGCCACTCTCTCTCCCCAGAGCTCACACATTCTCTTCTTTCTACTCTCTGACCCCTTACCCCTTGTGATAGCCTTGATCTGGCTGAGGAGCTATGAGGGGTAGGACGGGCTCTACGCCGTCTCCTTTGTCAATCCTGCCCGGCACTTTGGTTATGCACATTGTGGAGCACTTACCAGGCATCTGATTCGTTCTTCTGACCTCCTTCTGAGTAACCCTACTTTTTTGGTTTTTTCTTATTCCCTCTCCTGATCCCATCATTAAAAATAGGGTAGAGGTTTCCTAGGAAGGGTGTTAGATTTTCTACTAGGCAGGTACCTCCGCTGCACCCTAGGGATGTCTGCCTGGACACCTCAAAGGCTTTTCACGAATTTACTTATTTATTTGGAGGCAGTAGGGAGAATGGTTCAGAATTTCTCCTCTGGAGCCAGACTGCCTGAGTTCATAATCCCAGCTCTATCCACCAGCTGGGTGACCTTGGGTTTGTTTCATGTCCTCATCCATTTTATGGATGAACCTCAGTTTGCTCATCCGTAAAATGGGAATAATATTAGTAAGACTCTCCATGGGCTGTTATGAGGATTAGCTAAGTGAATTCATGTAAAGCCTTTAAAATAGGGCCTGACCCATAGTAAGTGCCCTTTGAGTGTTTGCTCTTTATTTGTTCCTCTTTTGGTTGAGTGCCCACACAGGTCTAGGTGTCGTGCTTGGCACTAGAGACCTAGCAGTGATGAAGAAGACAAGGTCCTTGTCCTCATGTAGCTTACACTTTGTGGAGAGATGGCAAAGTCAGCAGGCAGCCACGACACGCCATGAACTGAGTTTTTCAGCTCAAAAGTTAGTGCTGTGACTCAGGCAGGCCTACGTGTGTTGGGAGCATGACAAGAAGGACACCTGGTGTGGGTGACAGGGACAGTGACAGGTACCACCTGCCTTCACCTGTCACAAAGCTCACTGGCTGCTGAATGCTCACCCTGAGCCACATGGCCGTCTAAACTTCCACCTTCTCCCAAGGAGGTTTAACCTGAATTATTTATGTATTTTTAAGACAGGGTCTCATTCTGTTACCCAGCATGGAATGCAGAGGCATGATCTTGACTAACTGCAACCTCCACCTCTCAGGCTCAAAGAATTTCTCCCACCTCAGCCTCCTGAGTAGCTGGGACCACAGGCTGATGCCACTGCACCCGGCTGACTTTTTGTATTTTTGGTAGAGACAGGGTTTTGCCATGTTGCCCAGGCTGATCTTGAGTTTCAGAGATCAGGCGATTCACTCGCCTCAGCCTCCCAAGTGCTGGGATTATAGGCATGAGCCACTGCGCCTGGCCTTAACCTGATTTTTTGGATTCAATGCTGTACTTGGCCTTACAGAAACTGGGAACTAGCCGCTTGTAGACTGCCTCTGGGAGCCATGAGGAGGGGCACTGAGGGCCCTGGTTTAGGGGTGGAGGTTGCTGGCAAAAATGGAAGTTTCCCCACAGACAGTGGCTTGGCATTTATTTCTCTCTAGAAACCGGCATTCATGAAGAGTTGCCCACGCAACACACTCCCTTCAGGCCAGCAAGGGGCCAGGTCCCCCTTATTAAGGAAGAGACCACTTTATGTAAAAAGCATATACGTGTATCCAGAATAATGGGTGGACCCAGCTCCTCTCAGCTTGACTCATTCCTCCAGTTCTCAGTTTTCCGCAGGTGCCGGCAGCTGGTTCCACTCTTGCTTCCTGCTCCAATCGAAGCTCTCTGCTGCTCCCCTTCTGATCATTAAAGAAGCAGGGGCCTCTGGTTAATTTCTTTCTCTCTCTCTCTCTTTGAGACAGGATTGTCTCAAAGACAATCACAGCTTACTGCAGTCATGACCTCCCAGGCTCAAGAGATCCTCCTGCCTCAGCCCCCAGAGTAGATGGGACCACAGGCACAAACCACCATGCCTGGTTAATATTTGTAATTTTTTTTTTTTTAGAGATGGGGTTTTGCCATGTTGCCCAGGCTGGTCTTGAACTCCTGGACTCAAGCAATACTCCTGCCTCGGTCTCCCAAAGTGTTGGGATTATAGGTGTGAGCCACCATGCCCAGCAATATTTCTCCCTCCTGACATCTAGAGAGGTGATATCATCCTGGCCTGCTGGCTCACCAGCTCTTCCTGATCTCTCTCTCTCCCTCTCTCTCTCTCTCTTTCTCTCTCTCTCCCCCTCCCTCCCTCCCTCCCTCCTGGCATGCTGGCTCACCCAGCTCTTCCTGATCTCTCTGTCTCTCTTAGAGATGCACAGTGGAAGGCAGGGGAAAGGATGTAGCCTTCACAGCTAGAGGCCTGCTTTCCACCCTGCCTCTGCTCCAGCAACTTTGTTACCTGGGTCAGTTACCCCTCACTGAGTCTTGCTTTCCTAATCTGTAAAATGGGGGTGATGGTCCCTGCCTTAGGGAGTAATTGTTGTGAGAAAGAGACAGGACCCTATGCACGCATGGCCTTGCAGCTCTAAAGCACTGGACAAGCGTGTACTTGGTCTCTTTCCTCGGCCCTCTGGCAGCAGCCTAGCAGCTTTTTTTTCCTACTTTCTGCTCCTTGTAATGTTCACGGGCAACGTCTAATCAGCCTGCCTTCTGAACTTCTCCAGGTGACTTCTCTTTCTTCCCTCCTCTCTGGCCTCAGTTTATCCTACCAGGCCCCATGCCAGGGATGTGCACATTTCCCAGCCTCACTCCCATCTTTCCATTTCCTTCTCAGCGTGTTCAGAATCCCCGTGTGTCCCCACAAGAGCAGCCTTCTGAGCTGGACCCTGGCTCCTCTGTGGAACGTGCAAACCCGGAGCAGGCCAGTCCCGGCAGGAAAACATTTTTGAACTGTGGTTTACATTTTTTAACCTTAAAAAAGTTAAGCATTACTAATTTATGTCCTCACTTGGTCTTTCCCTCTGTCAGGCTGTCACATGTCATGCTTGGCACACAGTGTGTCCTCAGGGAAGAGTGGGGCTTCCAAGAAAATGTGGCACCTCCTTCTATTTGTCTTTGGCATATTACAGCACAGTGCAGTTTACAGTGCTCTGTTTACTGGATGTTTTAGTTATGTGATCTGGTGTTAACTAAGCCACACTAAATGGAGAGGTGACTCTTACAAGTTCCTATAAAGAAATTCTGGATACAAAATAATACTAGTCCATTGATCATAAGCAATCATTAAAAACTGCAATGCTGACACTTCTCAGGGGGTCTCACTGTGCCATCAGCCATATTACAAGGTAAAAATAGTGACAGCCTATCAGATGTGACCCCCAAGTACTCCAGGATCCAAATGATCAAAAAGACTCTATGAAATATAAATTGATATCACCATTACTAATAACAAACCTTACGCTAAGTGTGTAAGTGCCCAGAGAGAGCAGCTAATGGTGAAATAAAAGCTACCTTGATCAGGAAAACATTTTAAACCACTAAGACACTCAAATTTTGCTGTACGATTGGACAAAAGTATAGGTATCTCTACCATGCCTCTTGGTATTTGCAAGAATTCATTTCAACAATAAAAGTGTATGAGGGACTGGGTGCAGTGGCTTACACCTGTAATCTCAGCACTTTGGGAGGCCGAGGCAGGCAGATCACCTGAGGTCAGGAGTTTGAAACCAGCCTGGCCAACATGGCAAAACCCCATCTCTAGTAAATATACGAAAGCATGGTGGCGGGTGCCTGTAATCCCAGCCACTTGGGAGGCTGAGGCAGGAGAATCACTTGAACCCAGGAGGTGGAGGCTGCAGTGAGCCGAGATCATGCCACTGCATTCCAGCCTGTGTGACAGCAAGACTCTGTCTCAAAAATATATATATAACTTTTTTTGTAAACCACTAAAGGATGAACCACTGAACATATATTCTCAACAGTAAATGACTTCCTGGATGACAATAAGCTTTAGCAAACAATTCTGTCAGTGTAGCTGCTGGTATGACGACTGGGAGAAAAAGGAATTGGGATAGGTAACAGAGATAGAGGGTGCTGTCTGTGCAGCATTCAGAGACAAGCTATTGCCACAAAGGAGTTAAAGCTAGAAGAAGGCAAATTGCTATAGGAAACTATCATGCAGCTAGCTTTATAGAGCAAGACCTTTGAAATATCATGGTATCTTTATGGAACTTTGTATGGAATAAGGTCTGTGGCAATTGCTCATACCTGCTTAGAATTGCTGG
>NW_022436960.1:28406565-28459774 GCF_009761245.1 Sapajus apella
AGGTTGCAGTAAGCCGAGATCGTGCCACTGCATTCCAGCCTGGGTGACAGAGTGAGGCTCCATCTCAAAAAAAAAAAAAAAATTGTGAAACTTATAGCTGAGTTCTCTTTTGTTCTACAAAAGATGGTATTCCCCTGCCTTTTCCGCTGATGAGAGGTGGCGATCAGTAGTATGCCTCCTGCTAGAGCTTTTCAAGAGGGTTGGCACACTAGTCTGTTCCTGCGAAGTAATAGAGATCTTTTCCTTGTTTTTATTTGATGTCAACTATTTGGGTTTTTTTTTCTTTCTGTAAAGTAAGGGGAAATGTTGTGATATCAAGGCAGGGTGTGTATCAGCATAAAATACTGAGAATTATTTCCTTGTTGGTCAGTCTGCAATCAGATATCTTCTGTGTATTTTTATTATTTCAAAATAAAAAGCAAAAAGTAATAAAATCCATATTATATAACATTCCATATAGAATAGTACATACTATATGTAATGTTAGAATTATATATGTAAAGTATATAATATCATTTTTCTTAGTATTAAAAAATTTTAATTGACAAAAATTATATATATTTGTGGTACACAACTGATTTGTTTGTTTTGAGACGGAGTCTCACTCTGTCACCCAGGCTAGAGTGCAGTGGCACAACCTCAGCTCACTGCAACCTCCTCTTCCTGGGTTCAAGCAATTCCCCTGCCTCAGCCACCCAAGTAGCTGGGAATACAGGCATGTGCCACCATGCCTAGCTAATTTTCATATTTTTAGTAGAGATGGGGTTTCACCATGTTAGCCAGGCTGGTCTTAAGCCGCTAACCCGAGGTGATCCTCCCGCCTTGGCCTCCCAAAGCCCTGAGATTGTAGGTGTGAGCCACTGCACCCAGCCATTGCACAACTGTTGTTCTGAAATAGGTATACATTGTAAAGTGGCTAGTTAACATGTGTATTACCTCACGTACTTATTTTCTGTTATGAGAACACTTAAAATCTACTCTCAGCAATTTTTAAGAATACAAGAAACTCTTATCAACCATATTCACTATGTTATACAGATCTTTTGAACTTATTCTTCCCATGTCTAGCCGAAATGTTGTACCCCTTGATCAGTATCTCCCCTCTTTCCCAGGCTCCAGTAACTACCTTTCTACTCTGCTTCTGTGGATTTGCTTTTCTTAGTTCTCATATGAAAGTAAGGTCATGTGGCATTTGTCTTTCTGTGCCTGGCTTATTTCACTTAGTGCTGCTTTTAATAAAAACGAGGTGGAGGCCAGGTGCGGTGGCTCATGCCTGTAATCTCAGCACTTTGGGAGGCCGAGGTGGGTGGATCACAAGGTCAGGAGTTCAAGACCAGCCTGGCCAACACGGTGAAACCCCATCTCTACTAAAAATACAAAAATTAGCTGGGTGTGGTGGTGCATGCTGTAATCCCAGCTTTGGGGGCTGGGGCTCTCTGCTGCCAGGTGGGCTGGACATCCAGACTGTACCTGCTCCCTAGCATGGGTGACAGAGGAGCCCAAGGGCCCTCCAGTTAGACCTGTTCATATCTTCACTCTTCAGCCTCCCCGGTGATTGAGAATGGCCAGCTGGAGTGTCCTCAGGGGTACAAGAGACTGAACCTCACTCACTGCCAAGGTAGGACCCCCAGGGCCAGGGCTGGGCTCAGGGATGCCGGGCGCACTCCCAGCACCAGACAGGAGGAGTGTCTGTCACTGCCCAAGTGGTCTCCACTAAGCCCAGCTTGGGGGAGTGGTGGGGTGCTGCTGGTTCCAGGGGCCTAAGGAAATCCGGAGACTTGCTTGAGAATGACAGAGAGCTCTGTGGGGCTGTGTCTGAAGGGGCAACCCCAGTCCCTGTGCTTCTACTTTCCTCCTGAGCCGGTCTCCCCGGAATGGGAAGAATTTCAACTCCAGGGTGGGAAATCAAGTCAGCCCGAGTTGGGGAGGGCCTCTGTGAGTTTTTCCCAACTAAGAACCTTTAGCTACTCAGGCCTCCCTCCCACCTGCTTCCACACACAGCCAGGAAGAGGGACAGGGAGCACGGGGGCTTCCTGCCAAGGACAGGCTCCTGGGGCTGGCAGAGGCCAGCGGGGAACAAGGTGGCTTTCCTGTGGGAATCTTTGACAACTGGACAAGTAATTGTCTGTATGGCTTGCCTTGGGTGGCACTGGATCAGAGACAGGGGATTGACCCAGATGGCCTCCAAGGTACTCTCCCCCGGAGCTTGCTTCAGTGAGAGGACTGAGGAAGCCCTGCGTGGCTGGGCTGTCTCCCTGGGGGGTGCCAGGCTGCAGAAGTAATTCCTAACCTGTGGATCAGCAAAGGTGCTTGGGTGAAGCAAAAGGGTGGGCCTCTGGCCCAGCCTCATCCAGGGTCACGCTCCCTCAGGAGGCAGTGGTCTGAGGGCCAAGTAGACAGTGGATGTGAGGACAAGTAGGTATGTTTGCCCTTGGAGGGCACAGCAGGGCTGTTCATATCTAAACTGTCACTAGCTGCTTTTCCTCCCGGTAGGTTTCCCCGTCTGGAGCTTTAAGGTCATCTCAGGATCTCAAATGGGCTCTCTGCCCTTCCTCCTCTGAGCCCCAGGATTCAGGACACCAAAAGACCTTCCCCCAGGAGGCCCTGCCCCTGAAACCTCCCCTTCCCATGTCTGTGGCTGTGGTCTCTGTGTCTGCGAAGGGACCTGCTTGCTCTGCATCCACATGCATCATCCCTCCTCTCTCTCCATCCTTCCCTCCTACTTCCACAGAGTATTAGAAGGGAGGTTATATGGGCTACATACACTGTGCTAGGTGCTGAGTACACAGTGATGGAGAAGACACAGTCCTGCCCCAGGTGAATGAACAATCACATATAATGAGCGGAGTGTTCTTGAGAGGAAGCGGCAGTCACTGAGTGCTACAGGATCCCATGGTGGAGGCCCCTTTCCAGACTGGGAGGATCAGGAAAAGCTTCCTGGAAGAGGTGGTACCTAAGCCAAGACTTTAAAAATGAGTACACGTTGGCCAACAAGGGGATGCAAGCTCTCCGGGCAATGTGAACACCAGAAGCAAAGGGACAATTTGTGCTGTCTGGAGTGTCCCAGAAAGCTCTGTGTACATGGCCTGTGTACATATGGGAGATGCCACAGCCAGCATCTCATCAGAGCCACCTGTTTACCCACAGACTCTGGGGAAATGGTGGAGGGCCTTGGATACCATGTTAGGGTTTAGGGGTTCCCTCTAAGAAGTGACAAGGAAGCCAGAATCTTCCTAAGCAGAGGGAAGCAAGTCAGTTTTGGGTATGGAGACCCACATCCCACTGTGGCCACAGTCTGGAGGCACAGGGATCACCGTCCCTTCCCATTTCTCAGCAGCACCTTCCCAGCTCTTACTGGCACCCTGACCCAGTAGGGCATCCTACCAAGGAGTAGTACCCCTCAGTGCCCAGGCTGGGTCACCTTTCAGCCCCTCGTTCCTGTGCCCAGTGCCAATTTTCCCAAACCCGTGAGTGAACTGGTAGCTCTGCAGACACAGGGCTGTGTTGTCTCCTTCCCTGGAGGCAGGTGTCCCTCACAAGCGATTCATGCTCATCACCTCTGCTGCCATCACCATTATCAAAGAAGTGCCATCATCAAAATGGCCCCGACTCCTCGGAGCTTAGATTGTGAGGGCTGGGACTTCCCCTTGGCAGGGAGAAGCTTGTAGCAGGAAAAGGGGGCTTCCTCTTTGAGGTCACAGAGGAAACCAGTGCACCTCTCTTATTTGAAGAACAGCATGGCCTCCACTGGTCTTTGAGGGGATGTGTGCAGCCTGTGCAAGGCAGGGCATTCAGGAGGACCCGGAGATGCCTCCTCCTAACCCTCTGCACACCCTTGATGTGACCCCTGCTGTCTCCTTCTCCTTCAGAGCCTTCCTCCAGCCTCTGCCTCCTTTTCCTTACCAGGGTGTCCCCTCCTCCAGCTCACTGCAGACGTGCTCCCAGGGTCTTGGGCTCTGCGGAGGTGATTCAGGGACCTCTGGAGGAAGGCTGAAGAGGAGGGACTTGGCTGCCCCTTCTCCACCTTCCAACCTAAACGGTCCCCTCGATCTGCTTCCTGTCTGCATCTCAATATGCCACTCTCTAGCTGAGTGACTCTCGGCAAGTTATTCCTGGGACCTCAGTTTCTTCTCCTGTAAAATGAGGACATGTGGGCCTCTTTGATAAAATTGTTTGTGAGGATTAAATGGGGTATTGTATGTTAATACCCAACAGAGTTCGTAGCATGTAATAGGTGCTCAATAAACACTAGTGCTTGAGGCCATCGAGGCAGCTCTCGCTTGTCATCCCCGCACTTTGGGAGGCCCAGGTGGGCTGATTGCTTGAGACCAGGAGTTTGAGACCAGCCGCGGGCAACATGGTAAAAATGTGAGTCTATAAAAAATACAAAAATTAGCTGGATGTGGTGGTAAGCGCCCGTAATTCCAGCTACTTGGGAGGCTGAGGCACAAGTTGCTTGAACTGGGGAGATGGAGGCTGCAATGAGCTGAGATCACACCACTGGTTTGCAATTTTATCTTATTGTATCCATCTAACACCATCCAGCTGTTACTATCACTATCCTCATTTTATAAATGAAACTGAGGCACGGGGAGAGGAATCACATTGAATGCATAGCAGCTCTTTTGGTGTTGTTTTATTTGGGGAGAGTATTTGAAGATCTCCGTCCAGCCCCTCCCCTGCATCAGTGGGGCGGGCACTTGGTCATCTCCTCCAACCCTGCAGATATCAACGAGTGCTTGACTCTGGGCCTGTGCAAGGACGCAGAGTGTGTGAACACAAGGGGCAGCTACCTGTGCACGTGCAGACCTGGCCTCATGCTGGATCCATCGCGGAGCCGCTGTGTGTGTGAGTGCTGACGGGGACGGGGGTGGAGGACACTAGGAGGCAAGATGGGACCCTTCAGATCCACAGGCCAGGCCCAGGGCAGTAATTTTCCCCGGACCTGATCATCATCCCATGCTCAGGGCCTGTCCTGTGTCTGCTACTCAACCTGGAGTTTGACCCAATATGAAAAACTGGATCAGCTTTTTACCCTAGGCATTTCTTCCAGACCTTTGCGCTTTGGAATTCATCCTTTCTATTTCTTTTTTTTTTTTTTCCTTTCTAATCATTTTTGTTCCACATGTAGCCTTGTTTTCTTTGACAGTGGGCGGGGAGGGGAGGGGGGGTGTGGCCTCTGCTGTGATGTCTGCTGAGCCTTGGCTGCTGAGTGACCCTTCTAGAAGGGCTGTCCCTAGCATTCATGGAGCTTCTGCCCCACCCCAGGGCCTTTCCACAATCCTGTGGTCCCTTGTGGTTCTGAAGTTTCTCCTCATCCACGAACACATAGTGAGCATTAGCATTGTGTCCAGGTATATGTGTGCATGTATGCCAGGCAGGCCTGTTTCCAGTGACCTCTGTGGTTTCCAGGGGGAGAGACCAAGGTTGGCAGTACCCTCCAATGGTGGAACTAATGCCATGGCCCAGATGGGGCTTTCTGTGGGCAGGAAGGCCTGACCAGAGCTGAATAAAACCAGTCCCAACTGGCCTCTGGGAGGAAGCAGCCCAGGTTGGATGGGTGCCCCCAGCTAAGCAGAGCTCCCTGCAACCGGCCAAGCCCTCAGTCTGCAAACTTCCTGGTATCAGGTCTGGGAGGGCCATGGGGTTGAACAAGACTCCACTGCCACCCAGAGACTGAACCCAGTGGCTCCAGGGAGAGAAGCACCAAGAGCTATAGGAGGGGATGCCCAGAGATTGCACCTGGAGAACATGTCAGGCTGCTCTCAAGAAACCTTCAGGGTGGCAGTGGCAGGTGATCAAGGCCTTGAGAGGCTTACAGCCCTTCCTTCTACTCCACGTCACTTACGATCCCTTCACCAGACAGGGGTGTTTGACATCCACGGTGACTTTTATTTATTAGTCCCAGAAAGAGACCTTTAATACAGGAAAGCAGAGATGGCTCTCGAGTGTCCTTTTTTCCCACTCTGTCCCTGGTGTTACTCCCTCCAGCCTCCCACAGTGAGTTACCTACCTGTAGGTGGGAGGGGTGGCGCGAAGTTTCTTTTCCCTTTGTTTCTGAGTTCTGCCTCCTTCCCTCCCTGCCACCTGACCGGGTCCAGTGGAGCAGTCTACAGGACTACCCCAGCCTCCTGATATTCCCTCCTGGGTCATCTCCACCCTGGGGTTCAAAGGGACAGAGACCTTCCTTGCAGTGTCCCAAGGGAAGTGGCTGCTAGAAGCAGAGATTGCACCTGGAGATCCAGGGCTCACAGCCTGGCTGATGATTTACCTGTGGTGAGCATGTGAGCTTTGACAAGCCACTCTCACACACCTTACACTCGATTTAATCTCTATGACAATATCACAAAGAAAGTTTATTAATCAGGAGTCTTTGGATTGTAAGTGACAGAAACCAAACTCAAACTGCCTTAAGCAAAAAAAGAACTCGCTGGGGCTGGGCACAGTGGCTCACACCTGTAATCCCAGCACTTTGGGAGGCTGAGGCAGGTGCATCACTTGAGCTCAGGAGTTCAAGACCAGCCTAGGCAACATGGTGAGACTTTACAAAAATTAAATCAAATCCCTGCTCCACCATGAGCTACAGGACCTCCCTGGGCCTTAGCTTCTTCATGTGTAAAATGAAGACAAGAGTGATCATTCCATGTGTCTTTTGTAAAGCCACATGCCTGTCTTTACAAAAAATTAAAAATTTACCAGGCATGGTGGTGCACGCCTGTAGTCCTGGCTACTTGGGAGGCTGAGGTGGGAGGTTGGCTTAAGCCCAGGAGGCAGAGGTTGCAGTGAGCTGAGATTGCAGCACTACACTGCAGCCTGGCCAACAGAGTGAGACTTCTCAAAAAAAAAGCATTGGTTCACACAACTAGGCAGTGCAGGCATGGTGTGGCCCCAGGCTGGCTGACCCAGGCAGCCACCATATTGCAGGGTGTGCTGCTATTTCCTCTGTGTCAGTTTCATGGTTCCTTCAAAGGTGGTCACCAGATGCTCTAGGTCTACACCCTCTCAGCCTTGCAAACTCAATAAAAAATGAGCCCCTTTTCCCTAATGCCCAGGAATAGTCTCAATGCTGATTATCATTGGACCTCCTTAGTGTAGTGTCCATCGCTGATCCAATCACTGTAACCCATGGTATGGACAACATGCCTTCAGCCAGAAAGGCGTCAGCCTCCACTCCAGTCACATGGACCAAGGGTGGGAAACTGGTGGTTCCCATAGGAGAACCAGGGTGATTACACCAGAATATGGCACATAGACTCTGGGCAGGCAGAAATACAGGTGTCCCCTGACATGGAATGATCATTCTCATCTTCATTTTACATGTGAAGAAGCTAAGGCCCAGGGAGGTCCTATAGTTCATGGCGGAGCAGGGATTCCAACTCGGCCTGCTGCATCCTGGGCCTGACCAGGACTTTCCCAGAATCATTCATTCCTCAACTTTGATTGACGTTCTCTTCACTCCACCTCCCCTCCTCTTAGAATCCAGTCCGCCCTCTATGGAATCCAGACTTTTCCAACTTGGCATGCCTCCTCGTCTTCCATTGAGATAACATAAATAAACTATTCTTTAATATTTATTATCAAGGTACAAGAAAGGAGATAAGGGTGGTGGCATTGCTATGACCTAAGCCCAGTGTAGTTCAAACTCACAGTTACCCTCAGTATTTTGATTGACTGGTTGATTCCATCTTTGATTGGCTCACTGATTTAGCCATCCATCCATAGATTCAACAAGCATTACTTAGCATCTGCGTGCACCAGACACGATGGAAGGTGCCTGGGTGCCAGAGATGACCAAGATAGAGTCCTTGTCCTTCAAGCTCCCCATTGAGCCTTTGTTCCTTACCTTGTCTCACATTCCAGAAGGCTGTGGTCCTCAGGATGTACTGCTCCCCGCCCAACCCCAGGCACACGCGGGGCCTTCAGTAAACACTTCTAAACTCAGCACCTTAGACAAGCAGCTGCATCCTCGTTTCCTGCCCTCAGGTGACTCCTCCTCATGCAGGTGGGGAGTCACGGGTCTCATCCAGCACATGACATTTGCAGGTGCTGAGACATTCTACTCTGCCTCTTCCTCCTAAAGTTCTTGTGAGGATTTACAGGGCTCCAAACGTCATGACGGAGATACGGGCCAGGCCAGTCTGAGCTCATGTGGCCTGCCACACCTCCATCCACTGCCCTCCCAGCTTCGCATTCCCCTCCCGCTGGCCACCTGCCCACCTCCACGTGCTGTGTCTGTTGCAGCGGACAAGGCCATCTCCATGCTGCAGGGACTGTGCTACCGGTCGCTGGGGCCTGGCAACTGTACCCTGCCTTTGGCCCAGCGGATCACCAAGCAGATATGCTGCTGCAGCCGCGTGGGCAAAGCATGGGGCGGCGAGTGTGAGAAATGCCCTCTGCCTGGCACAGGTAACCCCGGTCTCCATCCGGGCTTTTAATCCCTCAAGGCCAGTGACCGCGTTGCTTGCCCGAGTAGACCTCCCTCAAGCTGGAAGACTGAAGTAGTCTTCCCTGCCTGCTTACCTGCTTATCCCAACTTGGGGCTCCCTTCCTCTTGGCTCCCACAACTGCCGTGTCTCCCAAAGGAAGGAAAGGAGGGCCCTGGTTTCCTGTAGGAACAGCACCTCTCAACTTGTCCTCTGGCTGTTGGCTTTGCAGAGGCCTTCAGAGAGATCTGCCCCGCCGGGCACGGCTACACCTACGCGAGCTCTGACATCCGCCTGTCCATGAGGAAAGCTGAGGAGGAGGAGCTGGCCAGGCCCCCAAGGGAGCAAGGGCAGAGGAGCAATGTGGCACCGCCCGGCCCAGCAGACAGACAGCCGCTCCGGGTCGTCACGGACACCTGGCTCGAGGCTGGGACCATCCCTGACAAGGGTATCTGAGCTGGGGGAGATGCCTGAGGGATTCCTCTTTCCCCTAAGTTTCCAGCACCTCAGAGAACTGTGGGCATTTATCCTGGGTCCCTGGGCATCCCACCTCTGGGGCATTTGGAAAGGGAGTTTGGAGCAGCAGCACCCAGCCCTGGCAGCCTTCTCTCATGGCCTGGTGCAACTGCAGGGCCCCACCTACTTCCTCTCCCATATGAGGTCAAGAGGCGCTCATGCCCCAGGGAGTTGCTTGTGGAGGTGGGAAAGGTCAGCCGCAGCCCCCACCCCAGCAATCAGGCCTCTCTGTCTCCTGCCCCCTGGCCATGCAGCTTCTGGGGCCAGTGCTTGCTGCAGGCCTGAACAGCTGGCAGGTGGGTCCTGGGGACCTGCATGCTAGACCCCTGGCCCTGGCCTTAGAGTCGGAGTGCTAACTCAGCCCAGCGACATTGGACTCCAGAGGCACGGGGCTGGAGGGAGACTGGGTATGAGGCTCTCCTTGCAAGCGCCCTGAAAGCTATGGAGAAGTCATGCCCAGGTGAACTGGTAACCCTTGAGTGCAGGAGGCCTGGAGCATCATAAGGCCAGGAAAACTATGTGGTTTCTCAAATTGCTCCAGGAATCTGGACTAGACAGGGAAGTGAGGACAGAGTCCCAGTGCTGTGGACACAGGACACTGGCCATGCCAGGAGCAACTCCGCTCCTTCCTCAAACTGTTCCCCTGGCCCAGAGCCCGGGGCAGCGGGCAGCGTTACCCAGCCTGGCTGGGAGGCAAGGGAGGAAGGAGGTAGCAGTGCAAGGAGGTGGCTCCAGGATGGATGGGGTGGACAAGCCCGGGAGCAGGTGGGACTCCTGTCACCGGAGGCCTTACAGGAAAGCAGGGGCTTCTGCTTACCAAGTGAGAGGCTGCACTGAGCTATCTTCAGGCCCTCCAGACCTGGGGTTCTGGGATTCTGTGGTGGCTAGTCCCTGCAAGGGTGACAGGCAGAGGCATGTAGAAGAGTCCATGCTCTCTGTGCTGCTGGCCTTGCCGGGGACGTGGTCCGGGTGCAGACTGTGAAGCCGCCCAAGTGGTGGTGAGGGGAGAAGGCAGCCAGACCCTCCTCCCTGAGCTAACGCCCTCACCTTTCCCTTCCAGGTGACTCTCAGGCTAGCCAGGTGAGTGAATCCTCTCACTAGGGAGCCGGGCAAGCATGACAGAGACGAGGACCTGGTAGCAGCTCAGGCCCCAGGACAGTGAGAGGGAGAAAGATGGAGTATCTGTCGGATTTTATTTGAAGAGATGACCAAGTGGGAGGATTGATCCAAAGACCCAGTTTTACCCTAAAGGAAGTGACAGCAACAACTCCTGTTGACGGAGTGGCCCCTGCGCAAGCAGTTTCCCATTTGGGATGGGTTGGGGCCCCTTCAGAAAGGAAGTGGGAACATGTCCTGTTAGTCCTGGCCATCGCTCAAGCTTTAAGCACTGCAAATGGGGTGTAGAGCTGGTTCCAGTTCATTCTGGGTCTGGCACTTTCTGCACTGGTTTGGTTGGACCTCAGGTCTCCTCTGGGAGTGGTGTATGGGGAAGTCGGGCACAGCTGTGAACAGCCTCAAACCACCTCACTGAGAAAGGCACATCCAACTCCCTTCCCTGTGCCCAAGATTCCCCTGGGAAAAACTGGGTGTCCTCCTAGGAAAACATTCCAGAAGAGGAGATCTGTTTCTTCCTTCATCAGCCTTAGTCCCTGCTCTGTTCCCCGACCCTCCGAATTGCATTGCTGACTGTCCGCAAATACAGTTTCTCTGAGGGGTCTTATTCTCTCCCTGGGCTCCCATATGATGTCCTCCCAGGCGAAAGTGCTAACCCCAGTCCCCACGGCTGCAGCCAGCTCCAGGGCCGTTTTCACCCTCTGCCCACTCTCCTCCTATTGCGTCCCCACCTCTCAGCTACCTCTGTCCACCAGCCGTGCTGAGGGACACCAGGTATAGCCTGCGGTCCCAGCTTCTCCACACTGGCCCTGTGGCTCCAGGACTCCAGTGAACCTCCAGAGCTTCTGTGACTGTGTTGAGATTCGGGGGTTATAGCTGACACCACACTTGCTAACTTTCCACCGTGTACCCAGCACTGAGCTGGCATAGTATGCACATCAGCTCATTTCATCATTTCAACTTCCCGTCATGAGATAGTTGAGAAGATGAATGAAGTGAGTGGTACAAAGTGCCTGGCAGAATACCCAGCATAAAGTAAGAACTCATCAATATCAGGAAGGAATGAAAAAGTGAACCAGCCAGCTGGTAGGAAGCCCGGAGGTGGGTGTGGGTGTGGTGGAAGGTAACACGTTGCAGGGACAACAGAGGAGCCAAAAGCGACCATCTCCTGTTTCTGTGCAGGTCACGACCAGTGTCACTCCTGCACCTGCCTGGGTCCCAGGTGAGTCCTTCTTCTTAGCGGCTCCCAGGCAAAAGAGAAGGGAGGGAAAGAGAGTCCTTAATCAGGAGCGGACTTACCATGTGTGAGCTGGTCCACACTCACACAAATCAGAGGAGGGTGAGAAGGATGTGGCCTGTGAGTGCTGTTTCTGGGAGCTCTCTATACACCTAAGGTGAGGTCAGTGTATAGAGTGTGTATCACTCCATGATGCTTCACAGATAGTTTTCTTCTTTTTTTGAGAAAACTCCAGCCTGTGGCCTAGGCTGGAATGTGGTGGTATGACCTTGACTCATTGCAACCTCTGTTTCCCAGGTTCAAGCAATTCTTAGCCTGTTTCAGCCTCCCCAGTAGCTGAGACTACAAGCGTGTACCACCACGCCTGGCTAATTTTTGTATTTTGAGTAGAGACGGGGTTTTACCATATTGATCAGGCTAGTCTCAAACTCCTGACCTCAGGTGATCCGCCTGCCTCAACCTCCCAAAGTGCTTGGATTACAGGTGTGAGCCACCACGCCAGGCCATCACAGTTTTCTAGCCGTGGAACTCTTTGTGGATTTCATGGCACCACTTGGCACATAAATCAGAACAAAGAGACAGCACTAGCTGAAACAGGTGGTCAGCTGGGTCGCTACACTCCTTCCCCCAGGAGGCTTTGTCTTACCTCCTAAAAATGCTACTTGCCTGTCACTGGTGTTGGGTTCAGACATCGGAAGGCTGAGCTCATGGTTCCTGTAAAACAGAAGACACTGATGCCTGTCTTGCGGCATCTCAAAGCAAATAAGATGTTGGTATTTGGGGCAGAGCATTTCTCTGTAAGCTGTGAAATGCTTTGTCAGCAGAAGGGAAAGAATGTTGAAGTGCAAATCAGAAGACCCAGGTGTCAGCTGTGCCTCCAACAAGCTGGCTGGCCTTGGACAAGTAGCCATTTCTGCAAGCCTCAGTCTTCTGTCCCTGAAATGGAGGATTGGGCTGGATGTCCTCCAAGGCCTGTGAGAGCTCTGAGATTCTCTAAGTGGGGCCAGATTAACTTTTAAGAGACTGGAAGGCATGGGAGTGACCCATCCAGGCTTCACCCTTCGTTCTTGGGAGCCTGAGCAGCAGGGAAAAGGGAGGGGCCGTGGTCGGCCAAGGGGCTGACCCACCTCTTCCCCTCTCTCCTTCGCAGGGGATGCCACAACCCCACCAATGCCTGAACAGGGAATTCCAGAGATACAGGAAGAACAAGTGACCCCCTCCACCAATGTGCTGGTGACCCTGAGCACCCCAGGTAGCTGCAGCCAGCCCTTTGAGGCTCCCTGCGCCCTGCCCTGAGAGCTGTGGCTGTCCAGAGCCAACTCCAGGGTGGGGGCATGAGTGGAATGCCCCCTGGCCTTTCCAACTAAGTGAAGTCTCCAGCAGGGTCCTGGCCGTGCTCCGCACCCCAGCCTCATCTTACAAAGAGCACAGGGTCCCTCTAGTGAAAGCGAGAGCCCTGTCTGGAGCACTGTCCAAGCCCAGAAGGGGGAAGAGAAGGGACGCCATGGGAGAGGGAAGCCAGGGGTCTTCCAGGAGAATCTGGGGGTCCCTTTCAAAGAAGGGGAACATGGAGAGTGTGGTCTGCTGGGGTCCTGGCTCTTCCAGGCCACCCCTCCCCCGAGTCAGCAGAATGTCCTGGCAGCAAGCAGCTGCCTGCCCACGGGAAGGCTGATTTTCGGGAAGGAACATGGCTCTATTTCTCAAGGTTGTTTAACCAAGCCTGCATTCCTCTCCCTCTGGTCAGCTACAGTGATGGGAGTGAGGGGCGGGCGTGGAGGCGATCCTGGCAAATCCACCTTGCTCTGGAATGTGCCCTCCTTAAAGGCTCATTGTCTGGGGACTTGGTGCCAGAGAAGCAAGGCGGGTGCTGTTGCTATTCCCTGCACACGTGTGTGTCCGTTCTGGGGGGCTCCTGCTCCCTTAACCTCACGGCTGGATCTAGAAACCCAAGTCACCTTGGGTGGGGGTGAGGGTAGTGGTGGGGTTCTAAATTTCTTCCAGCAAATAGAAAGCCCCTGCAGCCTGAGGGAAAGTCCAGAGAGTGGGGAGCAGGGGTTCAGCCTTCCCAGGTGTACCCCACTGACCTCTCTCAGGACCTCTCTCCTCTGGGCTCAAAGTGCTGCTCCAGGGAGCGTCCTCTTCTGTCCTCTGCTCAGCAGGCAGAGTGCATGGAGGAGTGCTGAGTTTCTGACAAGGAAAATGGGTGTGGAGGAAGGGATGGGAAGCAGGGGGCAGGGGGCAGGGGGCAGGCCAATCTCAGCAGCAGCTCTTGACATGTGGGTGAGTGTCCCTACCATCACCACCAGCCTCAGCCTTTTGCCCTATCCCCCTTCTCCTCTGCCATTCTGTAACCCCATCCCTCTGGGCAGACATTTAAGACCAAGCTGAGGGCCCCTACCACCCTCCACGTGGACACAAACTTGGAGCCAGGCCCAGGGAGAGGGTAGCCTTGGGTACACATTCAATTCAGTACAATTTGGCAGACTAAGCACCACTGTATACTCACATACCACTTCCCACCCCATTCCCTTGGGCCTTCAAGTTCTCCTGAGCTGTGGGCGCAGGGCAGGGAGCCCTGAGCATGTGGGCTTCAGGCAGAGACTTCAGGTTGAACACAAAGGCAGAAGGCATCATTCATTCATTATTCATTCATTCATTCATTTGGCATGTTCTAAGTGCCAGGTAGTTTTCTAGTATTAGGGATACTTTTCAGAAAGCTAGAGTCTCTGCTGTCTACACAGCCTCAGCCCTGAGTCCCAGTGAATCTGCCTCCAAATTATTTCTCAATTCTGCACCTGTCTCCCCACTTTTCACCCCATCACCACTACCCAAGGCAGACCCTCATTTAAATTATTCAACAGGTTTTAAGGGCCCACTATCTCTCCCATATCAGTTCATCCATCATCTCACTGCCTGCATGGCCTTTCTAGGACTGCTCTGACCCACTCCTACCTTTCACCAACGCCCTGTTATAGGCCAGGCTCAATGTGGCATTCAAGGCTTGCTCAGTGGACCCCAACCCACATCTCCCATTTCACCCATGGTTTTCCCCATGCAGCTTACTCACAAGATCTGTCCATCTGTCCAGGGAAAACTGGGCAGGAGTTACAGGGAGGGATGGCACTGGGCACTGGGCACTGGGCACTGGGCACTGGGCACTGGGTAGGAGTCGGGCCCATTTTTGGGGTAGGGCCAGGTTGGAGGGTTTTTGCAGAAATTTGCTGGACATATGGGTGACCTATTAGATCTCGGTGAGGAGAATGACCTACCTTGAACTCCATCCTGGGTAGGGCTTGGGGTCCCGGGCAGAGGTCCTCTGGGATCTTATGCAAGGCTAAGCTGTGCGTGGATATGGGAGGGAGGGCCTGGCTAAGGTTGGCCTTCTGAGGCCCCTAGACCCTGGCCACTGACTCTGTCCAGCACCCACCCTGCCGTAACCTCTGCTTTGCTCTGTCTCCCACAGACATTGACAGATGTGCTACTGGAGACACCAACATCTGTGGCCCTGGAACCTGCGTGAACCTCCCAGATGGATACAGATGTGTCTGCAGCCCTGGCTACCGGCTGCATCCCAGCCAGGCCTACTGCACGGGTATTCACTTGGGTGCCCTGGGCTTACTTGGCGGCTGGAGTAGATGGGAGCAGGGGCTAGGAGGCTGAGTTGAGAGTCCAGGAAGAAGCAGAAGGTCCAAGCAGTGCTGGGTGGTCAGTGAGTTTAGGAGGAGTGCAGTTCCTATGGACAAAGCTAGTGTTAACCTTCAGGGGAAGCCCCATCTGATGAGTCTCCAGGACTCCAGGAGCATGGAAGCCACCCCATTGCATGCACCCTGACCTGTGCCTGGCAGCCTTCTGCACTGAGATCAGCCCACCCCTCAAACTGGCCATTTTGCTGCCTGCAGAGTGGACCAAGGTCTACCCTAGTTGCAGATGTCTCCACCAGGGTCATCCCTGGGGGTAGATCTGAGGCTAAGATAAATCATCACCTGTGGACCTCATTCTTCCTCCCCTCACTATGTTCAAATAAGGGAGAAACACCTACTGTGATTTCAGAGGAGAAAGGAATCATGAGGCTACTGGAGGAAGGAGACAAGGGGCAGAGAGGAGGGTCTGGCAGTCACCCCAGGCTTCTGGTGCCTGAGTGGGCCCTATGGGCTAACTTTATGGCTTCCAGCCTTAGGATTTTCATCTCCTCAGCCTCTTCCACTCCTTCACCCCTTCCTTGCCACACAGCATCACCCCCTGCCCTGTCCTTAATGTGGGCAGGTAGCTGGCAGGTGCCCAAAGAATGGCACCGCTGGCCCCCTTGACCTGCCTCCCTGCCTCCTTCTGGTCAGATGACAATGAGTGTCTGAGGGACCCCTGCAAGGGGAAAGGGCGCTGCATCAACCGCGTGGGTTCCTATTCCTGCTTCTGCTACCCTGGCTACACGCTGGCCACCTCGGGGGCCACGCAGGAGTGTCAAGGTAAGCCAAGCCCTCCCTTGCCCTTGGACATGCCCCACAGTCTCAAGGGTATGGAAGAGGAACAAGGGGTTCACACCCCCAAACACCGTGCTGCAGAATGGGGAGTGGCCAGCTGAGGGAGGAGAGAACAGAACTTGGGCCTGGGTCTGGGAGGAAGCTAACCCTATACCAGTGTCAAGGAGGGGTAGAAATCCAAAAGCCAGCAATCTCTGCAAAGGCCCTAAGGCATTGTGGGTGGAGCCAAGAGTGTCACAGGGTCAGCAGACATGCCTGGAGATGAGGACTAATCACCAGGCCCCCCAAACTCTGAGTGACAAGGAGCTGCTTTCATTTTAGGGAAGGAGGGAGACCCATGAGGTTGCCAGGCTGGGGCTATTGGCAAACCAGGGAGTAGGTGTGCCTTTGAATGAGGAGCACGGTTCCCAGCAGCTTGGAGACACTCGTAGGGCTTTGAACTTCCCTGGGAAGATGCGGCCCACTGCCAGGGGACCCTTGATAAATACGCTTCCAACGTAAACCCTTTAATGATGCAAAACACTCCCCATACATTTTTTTCCACATATATTTTTATGATTAAGTTCACAAATAATAGAATGCAGCAGTGCTTGCCTGCCTGCCTGCTTGCTTGCTTGCTTGCTTTCTTTCTTTCTTTCTTTCTTTCTTTCTTTCTTTCTTTCTTTCTTTCTTTTTCCTCCTTCCTTCCTTCCTTTCTTTCCCTCCCTCCCTCCTCTCTCTCCTTTCTTTCTTTCTTTCTTTCTTTCTTTCTTTCTTTCTTTTTTCTTTTTTTTTCTTTCCTTCCTTCCTTCCTTCCTTCCTTCCTTCCTTCCTTCCTTCCTTCCTTCCTTCTTTCAATGGAGTCTCACTCTGTTGCCAGGCTAGAGTGCAATGGTGCCATCTCGGCTCACTGCAACCTCCACCTCCCAGTTTCAAGTGATTCTCTTGCCTCAGCCTCCCAAGTAGCTGTGAGTACAGGTGCCCACCACCACGCCCAGCTAATTTTTGTATTTTTAGTAGAGATGGGTTTTCACCATGTTGGCCAGGATGGTCTCCGTGTCTACCTTGTGATTCACCCACCTTGACCTCCCAAAGTGCTGGGATTTACAGGCGTGAGCCACCACGCCCAGCCTAATGCAGTGCTTTCTAAGCAGTACCTTAAGATTCATAACCCA
The DNA here is from genome assembly GCF_009761245.1 of Sapajus apella. Taxonomy (NCBI): domain Eukaryota; kingdom Metazoa; phylum Chordata; class Mammalia; order Primates; family Cebidae; genus Sapajus; species Sapajus apella. The sequence continues at coordinate 28,423,487 of NW_022436960.1, forward strand.
GTTGTCAATCCTTCACCTCAAGAGGGGCCCTGCGAGGGCTTGGGGCTCACATTGCTGGCTCTTGCCAGACCCCCAGGGAGGCCAGAGAAGCTGTGTATCCTCCTGCTGCCAGGATCCCCTTGGGTTCCAATGCCCCAGGGGTCCAGTGTACAGAAACCAAAACCATCCAGGTCCTCTCACTTGATTATGGAAGGAAGGGAAGTAGAAGGGGCAGACCACCTACCTTAACGGAAGAGCGGGAGAATCATGGGTGGCATTCATTGTGCTCTCATGCATTGGGCACCTATGTGACAGGCACTGTGCCAAGCTCTGAGAATGCTGAGATGAGTGAGGTATGAATGGTGACATGGTGGGATGCAGATGAGGAAGCAAGTGGTTCTGTATGAGATTATGTGGGTGCTCGAGCTGGAGCAGAGTAAGAATAGCTACCATTTAATGAGCACTTATTATATGTCGGCACTGTTCCAAGCACTTAGTTACATGAAGTTCATCATCCCAAATCCATGTTGTAGAAATCCTTAGCCCCATTTAACAGTTTAGCAAACTGAGGCTCAGAGGTGAATTGAAATACCCAGGGGCCTCATACCTAGTGGTGACAAGGCTAGAAACAGAATCAAATCACTCTAGCTCCAAAGCATGGTTTGTTTCCAAAGACACATTCCTTTACACACAGGGTGTTGGACACCACCACAGAGCATGAATAGGAATGGAGGGAGCAGCAGGGATTCCAAGTAGATCCCCTGCAGAGACCTAAGTAGTGAACGTTCCCTGGCATGCTCTGCAAATAATGATGAATACAGTGTGACTGGAGCAGGGCTACGTGGAGGAAGAGGCCAGTGTGGGAAATGTCTCGAGTGCCAGGCTGAAGTGTTTGGATACTGTCTCACAGGCAGGGGCAGCCAGTAGAAGTCTGTGAGCAGAACGGTGGTGACTGGGTCAGCTGACTTCCAGGGAGCTGACTCAAGCGGCAGGGCTCAGAATAGGCTGGAGGAGCCAGGACAGAGGCTAAGGGAAGGGGGCTTCTCTGGGCTCCAGTGGTCCAGGTGGGTGCTGTGGGCCAGAGGCACTGCTCTTTGCAGACCAAGCCTGGGGAGCTGGACTGGGATGAGCAGCAGCTGCTGTAGGGAATGGGATCACCAGGACTGGCCCAGACACGGGTTTCTGCCAGGGGCCAGCCCGGGTGTCCAAGATGTCTCTGCCAGCCCCAGCAGCTGGGGGACAAGCGGTGGGGCTCAAGATTGGCTGTAAGTACTTGTGGGGCTTGGCTGCCACTTGAAGAGGCCTTGTCCCAAATAACTCCCACTTTCTAAAGTTTGCCAGTCTCATACAGTAATATCTCATTACTTCAATGATTTAATATTTATATTGATTGATTAAATAATGTATATAATTAATATAAAGCACTACAATTTATATAGGTTAATATAAATAAGATACATTGTTTACATATTAAATATCTAGGTAAATGTTTACCAGTAAATGTAAGCATGTCTTCATCCATTAGCCTGTGGGTTTCCTCATCTGTAAACTGCTGGGTCCCATTTTTGTTCAGTTTTCCAATGGTCCTTGCTGCTTTTTCCTGGGGCTCTTTAGGAGTCCATTATAGATTGTAGATTCTTGACTGGATTTAGAAATTGCAATGCTCCCATTTTGTCCTCTATCCTTTAAGCTTATGTACATTTCTTGGAACAGAAATTCTTAATTTTGTTGTATTGAGATTCACCATTTTGCCTTATTTTTTGTGTTTTGGGGGCTTTATTTAAGAAATCTTTCCATATCCTGAAGTCACAAGGATATTCTCCTATACCTTGAGTTCGAGTTTTCCCTTTTATCGTATGCTTTGACTCATCTGGAGTCCACCTTTGTATGGCTGTTAAGAACCTGGTCTTTAGCTATTCACATCTCCATTTTTCTCCATGGAGCCAGGGAGTTTTCCAAACCATCGATCAGACAGTTGTCCCAGCCCCAGGGGTTAACGAGTTCTTCATCCATTCCCACACATGGCTCTGTCTATGAGTTCCCTTTTCTCTTCCATTGGGATTAGAGTTTCTCACAGTGAACACCAGTTATTCCAGAATTGCCTGAAGAGTTATAACAACGTGGGTTCCTGGGCCCACTAGTATGTCTGGGCCAGAATCTCTGGCTGTGGGTCTAGGAACGTGTGTTTCCCACCTTCTGGCGGTGACTTTGCTGTGCATTGGAGTTTTATGAAGCATTGCTCAAGTGAAGACACTGTCCATGAACAAATGATTCTGATTCGATTCCTTCAGGAAGCACTAATTGGGGTTCTGTGCTGGGCACTGGTGGTGCTGAGTTAATAAGGCATGTTCCCAGCAGTCAAGGAGAGCTACAGGTGCACTGAGAGCTGGGCCCTCAGGGAATGCTGGGTTAGAGATGAGTGGGAGGCAGTCATGCTGGTGGGTAGGAAGTTGCTCCAGGCAAAGGGACAGTGTGGGCAGAGGCTCAGGAACAGGTCCTGTGTGGCGAGGGTAGGAGAGGTGTGGGCGGCAGGAAACAGATGAGACTCAGGCTGGGGCCGCTTATGCAAGATCTCACATGCCAGGCTGAGGAGCTTGGATTTGATGGGGTTCAAGCTAGGATAATAATAGCTAACATTTCTGCAGTGTTACCTTATGCCAGGCGGGCACGGTGCTCAACCCCTCACCTGGATTATCGTATTTAATCTGCACAAAGGCTCTGTGACGTGTCTGTATTGGTCCCAGTTTAAGGGGGAGAGTGGGAAGGTGAGGCCTTGATTGGTCTGACTGTGGGGACAGGGAATGGGGACCCACAGGACCCAGAGGTGATGCATTAAATCAGTCCTTGAAATGGAGGCAGGGATTTGCTGGCCATCTTGAGGAAAGAGACTCCGAGTAGAAGTATTTGTGTGAACAAAGGCTTGGAGGCTGGACCACTGAAATCCATAATAGCTGAGGCTATACGAAGGGACATGCGTGAATTAGTAAATGCAGCAGAGCTGGGCCAGGTGGCAAAGGACTTGTGAGCCAGGCTGCAAGCAGGACTGGAGGTAGCAGGGGTCTCTGGCAGGAGTTTAAGCATGGGAGTGGCATGAGCGCAGTTGGGCGTTACAGGCATCACGGGACACCAAAATGGCAGAAACCACACCCTACAGATCCATGGCTGCCTAAAATGCAATCCCTCACTGGCTGCTTGGTTCCTAACCTTTAAAAAGATCCTTAGGAAGGACCCCAGGAGGCCGGGCACAGTGGCTCATACCTATCATCCCAACACTTTGGGAGGTCAAGGCTGGTGGATCACTTGAGGTCAGCAGTTTAAGACCAGCTTGGCCAACATAGTGAAACCCTGTCTCTACTAAAAATACAAAAAATTAGCCAGGCGTGGTGGTGGGCAACTGTAATCCCAGCTACTCAGGAGGCTGGGGCAGGAGAATCATTTGAACCTGGGAAGCGGAGGTTACAGTGAGCCAAGATTGTGCCATTGCACTCCAGCCAGGGCAACAAGAGCAAAACTCTGTCTCAAAAAAATAAATAAATAAATAAATTAAATTAAATAAAAAAGGAAGGACTCCAGGAGCAGACCCAAGGGGGATGTAGCAGGGCCAGGAGCGGGTGGGAGTCCTGTCGGCCTCCGCAGGTCATGCCATGTGGACTGCTGCCCCACCTCCAGACCAGCCCTTGCATGAGGGTAAGGAAACTGCTGTAAGGATCCCCCACAGGCCCCCAAAGTAGCCTCCCCTGAGAGAAAGGAACTCAGGGCTAGCAGGGGCCTGAGCTACATCAGTCCCAGACCTGCCCCAGGAACCTCTCCAGCCAACTGTGGCTGCAGCAAGGATGCCTTCCTCCCCCAGGCCTCAGCGTGGCATCCTTTGTCCTTGGCCTCTGGAAGGCATGCTCCAGGACCCCGCCCCCTCCACTGTCCTCCGGGGCTGGCTGTGACTCAGGGCTTTTCTGTGTGTTCACAGATATCAATGAGTGTGAGCAGCCAGGGGTGTGCAGCGGGGGGCAGTGCACCAACACCGAGGGCTCCTACCACTGCGAGTGTGATCAGGGCTACATCATGGTCAGGAAAGGACACTGCCAAGGTAAGGAATGGGAAGGAGGGAGGCTGCCTGCCACCCCACCCCACCACCCGCCTGTCCTTCCCCACGCATCGCCCACCACCAGCACGCCTTCTAGCTTGTCCCGCCCTGGCCCCTTGATGCTGAGCCCACACCTATGGACAGAGACACGTAGGGGAATTCCTGAGTCCTTCCATTCCCTCAGTGATACTCTGGCATCCTATCTGCCCCCTGCAGCAGGGAGGCATGAATAATTTCATCTACATGACACCTTAGGAACATCTCTGTACACTTCCGCCCTCTTGACTTGAAAAATGTGCTCTCCTCATGGGACAGAGAAAGAGTCGGTGTGTTTGGGAGTGTCAGCCTTCTTGTTAAGCTTGTTAGATTGTGAGCTGCTGAGGGCTGGGCCATATCCTTAGATGGTCTGCACATGGATACCTGATAAGCACCCAACAAATGCTAGAGGAAGGAAGGGAGGAAGGGAAGGATGTGAAGGAAGGAAAGGAAGGGAAGGAGGAAAGGAGAGAAGGAGGGAAGGAGGGAGGGAGGGAGGGAGGGAAGAGGAGTGAGAAGGAGGGATCCCAGATCCTTCTGTCTTTCCCAGACCCAGCTAAAAGGCACTGTGACATTTCTAACTGGTCTCCTCACAGACCCTCTCCTGTCTGGTGCCAGCTCTGAAGACCCCCGGCAGCTCTGCCACCACCATGTCCCTGACAGGCTGGGGTGTCACAGGCTTGCAGGAGGCCCAGGGCATGTGCTCTCCAGACTGGCTGGGACAGGAAGAAATGAGGGTAAATCTAGGCGCTGTCTGGGAAGAACCGGGCCCTGGGTCTAAGCTTAGGCTGAGACTCCTCCTAGCCTCCAGGTTTCTCTGGCCGAGATTTGCCAGCTTTCAAAAGAGCCTAGAAGTCAGAGAAGAGCTTGTGCACTTTGTGAAAGGACAGCCTCCCTTCCCAATGCCACTATCGTGGAAGAAAGTCCAGAGAAGCAAAGGGGAGAGGTGGCAGCAGGTGCAGGACGGACAGCTCTGCCTTCAGCTCCAGCATGTCACCTCCCAATGCCTCCCTCTTGGTCCTCTCCCTTTAAAACTCAGGCCTACCCATGACCAAAGCCAGAACCCACCCACCTTGTCCTCTTTAGCACAATGGAGACAAAACAGCTGGCATTTTCAGGAGAACAGAGAGTGATAGCATCCACCACTGACAAGTGCCTTCTATATCCCAGGTGGCTGGGCTAGGTCCTCGATAGATTACCTCATTTAACGTCACAATGATGCTATGAATTTGACATTAGACTTTATCAAAAAGAAAACAAGGTGAGAGGAAACCAAGAAAATACCAGAGCATTAAAAACATCAGGTTTAGGCTGAGTGCAGTAGTTCACGCCTGTAATCCCAGCACTTTGGGAGGCCGAGGCAGGTGAGTCACTGGAGGTCAGGAGTTCAAGACCAGCCTGGCCAACATGGTGAAACCTACTAAAAATACAAAAATTAGCCGGGCATGGTGGCACATGCCTGTAATTCTAGCTACTCTGGAGGCTGAGACAGGAGAATCACTTGAACCCGGGGAGGTGGAGATTGCAGTGAGCCAAGACCATGCCACTGGACTCCAGCCTGGGCAATAGAGTGAGACTCCATCTCAAAAAAAAAAAAAAAAAAAAAAAAAAAACCACATCAGATTTATATTAACCAGTCCGTGTTAAGGGCACAGGCTCTGGTGCAGACAGGCTTGGGTTTGGCTTTTGACACAATGTCTGGAAATGGAAACTGTGATGCCCATCTCGGAGACTTTTGTGAGCACCAGATAAGCTAATGTGTACAAAGTGCTAGGCACTGTCTGGCACATACAGACCCTGAGTAAGTAGGGTCAAATGTTACAGTCAGAGGGAAGTTCTTTTTCACATCCAGGCTCCCCCACACCCCAGCCCTCTCCTTCCCTTCCCCAAGGAAAAGTTCTAGACACACACCTCATCTGGGAGGTCAGGCAGAGTTCCTGGCCCAGGGCAGACACTATGAGTCTGTTGAAAGAAAGAATGATGTAGCCTGCACACTTCTCCAGGTTTCCATCGGTAACCACAAACCCGGCTCATCACCCTGGGAGCCCAGTCAATTTCCTCTCCCTCTTTCTTCTCTCTCCAACTCAGAAACCACTCTCTCCACTGAAACTGAAAGTCTCTGGTGAAAGGCTGAGTGGTCTGGACAGAGGCCCGTCCAGCAGTCTCAATGGCATTTCCGTCGTACCGGGACTCCAGTTTCCCACGGACGGGAGATAGACTACCCTGCAGACTGCCAGGGCCTTTGGTGTTGCCCAGCCATAACCAAAGTCACCTGAGCTTCTGGCCCCTGCCTGAATGCCTTCACCACCCCCACCCCATACTCTCACAAGCAGCAGAGGTGAATACCTTTACATTTCCTCATCCAAAGGCTGATCCGTGGTTAGAGAAGCTCCAGGATCCTCCCAGTGTACCGATGGCAGCTTGGCAAGCTGGTCTCTGGAGTGGCTGTTTCCATGAGTCCTTTGGGGTCTCTTCAGCAGCCTTATACCAAAAAGATGAAGGGTGAGGTTTGAGGCACGCTCTACCACTCTTTGGTCAGCAAACGTTTGTGGAGCACCAGCTGTGTGTCAGCCATGGGCTAGGAACACAGCAATAAGACGGATGACTCCTTGCTTCGAAGACCAGAGCATTAAAACTCTCTAAAACACACTGTAATCTCAGATTAGCATTCATACCCTAGGCCAGGCAGGAAAACTGGAATATTTCTGGATCCAGTGACTGGCTCCAGTCCAGGTACCAAGAGGCTGGTGGGATAGCCTCAGAGTAGCTGGTGACAGAGTCGGCTTCATTCAGAATCTTCTTCTGGTTCCTTTGGATTGGCTTGGCTAATGGTGCAGTTATATTCACTTCCATCCAGGAGAGCCCTTCCCTGGCTCGGGTGGAGACTGAGGGGCTGCTTTCATCTTCTGCCATCCCCCTCCACTCACGTGTGATCACTGCTGGCTGGGGGTCTGGGTTAAGGAACGAAGCCAGCAGCAGTGTGCCAAGATAGACGACATTATGCTGTGTTAACAAACAACCCCTATCTTAGTGACATAGCAGCCAAGTTTCGTTTCATTTTCTTTCTTTTTTTCTTTTTTTTTTTTTTTTTGAGATGGAGTCCAGCTCTGTCACCCAGGCTGGAGTGCAGTGGCAGGATCTTGGCTCACTGCAACCTTCTCCCCGCTGGGTTCAAGTGATTCTCCTGCCTCAGCCTCCCGAGTAGCTGGGATTATAGGCTCCCATCACCACCCCGGCTAATTTTTGTATTTTTAGTAGAGATGGGGTTTCACCATGTTGACCAGGCTGATCTTGAACTCCTGACTGATCTGCCTGCCTTGGCCTCCCAAAGTGCTGGGATTACAGATGTGAGCCTCCACGCTCAGCAGCCACCAAGTTTCTATCTCGTCAGTGACACATGTCCATCAAGCGTCAGCTGGGGGCTCTGCCTCATGTTTCCTCGTTGGAGATGTAGGTGAAAGGAATAGCCAGTCTCCATGGAAGAACAAAAGAGCACTCTGGTGGGTTGTACATAATTAAATGGTTTGGTCCGTAAATTACCCATATCACACCCACACACAGTTCATTGGCCCACACTAGTCTCATGGCCCCACCCAACCACAAGGGACCAGGAGGTACCAGCTTCCCATGGTGCAGAAAGTGGAGAGCTGGAATACCACCTGTGTCCCAAGTGCCCAGCATTAAGACATTACACACACCACCTCTGAGAGATGTGCCCAGCATGTTTGGGGCAGGACAGATGTCAGGGCCCTTTGCTCCTGGCAAACCTTATCCTCTTCCCACATTGCCTGATCCCTGAGGGAAAGGTCCAAAGACTTCATTTTTCCTGGCATGGATTTAGGAGAAGCTTTGCCTCAATCTCGTTCTCTTCATCCTGCAAGAGATCATCCAGCATCCCTGAAGCAGGGATTGCTTCTCATTCCCAGTGGCTTTGCTCATCCTCCTTCAGGTACCTCGGCCAAGGCCAACAGGCCATGGTGCTGGCCTGTGTCTCCTGGGTGGCCAGTTAGTCATCTTAGATCCTTCATTTTCTCCATCTCTGTCTTTACAGAAGCCCTTAGAATAGTTAAGGCTGTTGTCACCACAACTCAACTAGGGCCTTGTGGCTGACCTCTTGCCAGTGATGAGCCTTATCTCAGTGTTCCCAAGATTACATGGGAGATGTGGGAATCTCCTTGCAGAGACCCACCTGTAAAAACACCTGCCCTGTGGTGATGTCTCCTTCTTCTGGACCCTCAGGAGGAAGCTTTAGGCTTGAGAGGGTCCCAGTCTTCTGGGACAGAGGGCTTTGATGTGTCCTGACTTCCGGAGACCAAACAACCTCAGAGAGAAGTCACTTTCACCCTCCACTTTAGGGTCCTTGTCCTCTCCTACAGTGACAGCTGCTGGCATTAGTCCCTCTGCAGAAAGCCTGTGTTGGACCCTCAGCCTGCCTTCCATATTTCCTCCGTGGATGCTCCAAGATGGCCAGTCCCCCATCTTGGACTTCTCTGTCACAGATGTGAATGAGTGTCTGATCCCTGGGGTCTGTGCCCACATAAAGTGCACCAACCTGGAAGGCTCCTTCAGATGCTCTTGTGAGTAGGGTTATGAGGTCACCTCAGATGAGGAAATGTGGAAGTAGGCCCAGGGTCCAACACAGGCTTCTTCCTCTCAGTCAGTAGGGCTTCTAAATCTGCATAAGCTGGTGGACTTCCTCTAGGAGAATGACAATTACCCATTTAGGAAGAAGAACCCCTCCTCTTTCCTTGGCCAATGGACCTGTTGTGAAGAGTGAGCCAGAGCCTTGGTACTGGGCAGAGGAGCAGAATGTCCTCCTGCAGTGCTGACCCAGAGTTCCGTCCCTGTGACAGGACCTCCCTAACTTAGTCCAGGTCCCCTAGGTGCCTTGATGATGAAGCCCATCATATGTCACATAGGGAAGAGCCCTCCCTCAGCTCCTGGGAGAACTAGCTTCCTCTTCCTCCTGTTGCCACTCTCCCTTCCTGGGTCCCCTCATCCCCTGGGTGTTCAACTGATGTCCAGGCGTACCCCTTCTGGCTAACTTTCCTGGATCTCGCCAGAGTGAGTGCCAGGATCCCTATATGGTTCTTGGCTGGAAGAAGTGTCTGACAGCTCTCCAGCAGAGAAGCTTTGCCAGCTCTACCCTGCAGTCTACACTCAGCCTCAGGGCTGGTCTTGGCCATATCCAAGATTGGGAGTTCCTCCTTGGTCCTCGTTTCCTGGTGCAAGGAGGCCCAAGCTGCCTTCACTGCCCTCTGGTGATCTATTCTGGAGCCTCTGGCAATCCAGTTAGCTGCTATGCCAAGCAGGTCCCTGTAATGGTCACTGCTTATAAATGATTGAGAATAGGCCAGGGGAGAGATGAACGCCCAACCCAAACAGCCCAGCTCACAAAGTGGAGCCTCTGACCCTCCCACAGTGGGTGGTAACCACAGCCTACTGCACCCACCCAGGGCGTCTCCCTTTCTAATTTTTAAGTTCTTTTATCTCCCTCTTTTGTCCAGGACGGTGGGTGGGACGTGGAGTTGGGAACACAGGACAGCTCTCATTCTTTCCCAGTTTTCATCTGTCCATCCTCTCCCCAACCAAGGGCAGGGATGAAGATTTGCTGTGTCACAGACCTGCCCATGCGCTATGTTCCCAGAGATGACCAAGGGAGGGGCTGCTGTTTTACAGATATCAACGAATGCCGTCACCCCGGTACCTGCCCTGATGGGAGATGCGTCAATTCCCCAGGCTCCTACGCTTGTCTGGCCTGTGAGGAGGGCTACCGGGGCCAGAGTGGGAGCTGTGTAGGTGAGGGCTGCTGTCCAAGCCACTGAGCAGGCTGTTCGGCCTTGGGACCTCTGGTTGAGCCCACACACAGAGAGGGGAAGAGGTGGGCAGAGGGAGGTGGCTTGGAGGCTGTTGTCCTCCGTGATCCAGCTGGGTTCCCAGATGACACTGGGCATGAGTTGCCAGGACTCTGCCTTCTGAATCACCAAGGGTGGGGCCCTTTTCTGCTCCTTGGCTATATCCATTCTGGAGTGACTGCCCAAAGTCCCAGCAGCTTCTGTAGCTGGATCCTGTAGTGGGAGTGAGGAGCCTAAGGATCTTAGGATGGAGCCAGGCCGTTCTGCATTTCCCAAGGAAGAGGGGCCTCCTGCTCTTCTGTATCTCAAAAGCAGTGTCTAAGCAGCACGCCCACTGCACAGCAGGGCGCTCCTCCCTCAGAAGGGCAGCTTGCAGCCCCCTCAGGAAGAAGGCCTCGGAGTTCAGAATGCCAGGAGGGACTGAGTGTTGAATAGATGCTTTGAGCCTCTGGAGAGGGCAGACCTTTCCCAGGCCCTGGAGGCTGCCACGCAGCCGCCTCAGCATGACCAGCCTCTCTCCACGAGACCCGCCCACCCGTGGAAACTGCTTGTTGGGTTGGGATCGTGGGTTGTCTGGTTGGCAGGTGGGAGGTCATGTAGGGTTCCTGGCACCCGCAATGAGGGGAGTCAAGGATCTTGGACACCTTATTCCAAGTGTCCTCAGAGGAGCCAAACCAGCCCCAGGGCTGGGGGACTTGGCCCTGCATGGACACATGCAGAGTGCTGGGGCTGAAGTGAGCCCGGGGGATGGGATGCCCTGCCCTGCCCTGCCCTGCCCAGCCTAGGTGGGAGGAGAGAGCATGGCCTCATAGCCTCCCCAGGGTGGCCTGCAGCCCCTCTGAAACTGGTTACCTGGCCTCATAACTGAGACACTCGGAGCCTGCCAGTGGGGGCTGCGGGATGGCAAGGGGGCCAGCCCCCCATCTTGGACTTCTCTGTCACAGATGTGAATGAGTGTCTGACCCCTGGGGTCTGTGCCCATGGAAAGTGCACCAACCTGGAAGGCTCCTTCAGATGCTCTTGTGAGCAGGGCTATGAGGTCACCTCAGATGAGAAGGGCTGCCAAGGTACAGAGATGAGATGCTGGAGCACCCCTCTCCACAGGCCAATCCAGCTTATGGCTCCCTCCCCTCTGCACACCGCCCCCCAGCTCCCAAATTCCCCCCTGACCCCGCATCCCTATCCACGCTGACCCAACACATCCCTGACTAGACCTGCCCTTCCTCCACCCCTGCCTACCTGCCAGTCTCTGGCTGTCCTGGCCTGTCTGTCCTGCAGAGTCCCACACAGAAGGCAATGCCCTGTTTCAGATGTGGACGAGTGTGCCAGCCGGGCCTCATGCCCCGCAGGCCTCTGCCTCAACACGGAGGGCTCCTTCACCTGCTCTGCCTGCGAGAGCGGGTACTGGGTGAATGAAGATGGCACTGCCTGTGAAGGTAACCCTGGAGAGGCGGTGGCAGAAGGGGACAGAATATAGGCCATCTTACTTCCCAAAGAACACTCCATTTGTCCCCAGTTTGGGGCTGATGCTGAGGGGCTCCAGGCTAGGCCAGAGGACCAGAGAAATGGACTTGGCCCCAGTAAGAGCATCTATTGTCATAATCCCCAAGTTCAGCATGAGGACAGGAGGAAAAGCGAGTCACAGAGACAAGAGGGAAGCTGAGGACAGGGCCACCCCTGGAGCGTTCTAGGGAGGGGGTTTTAGGAAACCCCTCAGGGGCTCAGAGAGGGAGGCGAAGGCCATGGTGAGGTTTCTGCGTTGCCCAGAGTGGGAGCCCTCCTAGGTCCCCAGGTGAACGCTGTTTGTCTGCAGACCTAGATGAGTGTGCCTTCCCGGGAGTCTGCCCCTCGGGAGTCTGCACCAACACGGCTGGCTCCTTCTCCTGCAAGGACTGCGGTGGTGGCTACCGGCCCAGCCCCCTGGGTAACTCCTGTGAAGGTATGAGCCTCTATGCAGGAGAGGACACAAATAAGATGCCCCTCTGCCGGGGCGCAGGTGGGGAGCTGCTGGGGAAATGGTGGGAGGAGCTGCCATCATCCTGCTCCCCAAGGGTTGCTCCTGAGCTTCTCCCTGCTGTGCTGCCTTATGAGGGCATGATGTCCCTGTTGGTCCAGCTCTGCAGGCAGGTGACAGGTCCTCTGGACACCTCCCCCTTGGGTCCTGTCCTTGGGAGTTGCTGCCATTGGCTGCCTTCCTCCCCTGTGTGGCCCTGCAGATGTGGATGAGTGTGAAGACCCCCAGAGCAGCTGCCTGGGAGGCGAGTGCAAGAACATGGTGGGCTCCTACCAGTGCCTTTGTCCCCAGGGCTTCCAACTGGCCAATGGCACCGTGTGTGAGGGTGAGTGGCCCAGGTCGGCCTACTGGGGGTGGGGGGCATCAGTGTGTGGGGAGGCAGGTACATCCCCAGCAGACACCCACTGCCCATCTTTCCCTGCAGATGTGAACGAGTGTGTGGGGGAGGAGCACTGCGCACCCCATGGCGAGTGCCTCAACAGCCACGGGTCTTTCTTCTGTCTGTGTGCACCCGGCTTCGTCAGCACGGAGCGGGGCACCCGCTGCCAGGGTGAGAAGCCAGCACAGCCACCTCTTCTGACCAGGAGCATGGGCGCTAGAGGCTAAGACTAGAGTGGTGTACCTTTTAATACCAATACTGAGAGCCAGTGCTCACAGCCCCACCCCGGGAGGAGAAGATGGAAGCGAGGAATGATGCAAGGGAGCCTGGTGCTCAGGGAGGGAGGGACTCAGTCCCTCCCCAGGGCCTCCTCACAACATTGACAGAAGGCATGCACCCACACAGACTCCGAGGGTCACTTCTCCCCTTTACAGAGCTCCAGTTCCAGGGACCCTCCACCTCCCACAGCCTGGCCTCTGGCTTCCAGGCCTTCCCTACCTGAGCCACTCCCTGACCCTCCTGTGGGCTACTCAGGGCCCAGGGGAAGCTACACAGGACCCTAACAGGGACAGGACCCATAGCTGGGTCAGCTGACAGCCATCTCTACTCTAGATGTGGACGAGTGTGCCGCCACAGACCCGTGTCTGGGAGGGCACTGTGTCAACACTGAGGGCTCCTTCAACTGTGTGTGTGACGCTGGCTTCCAGACCGCCCCAGAGAGTGGAGAGTGTGTGGGTAAGGGCCCTGGGGGGATGGGAACAGGGCTCTGCCCACCTCTACCCTGCCTGGTCCTCAGCTCCTGTGGAGCAGAGCACTTTCCACAGATAAAGCGTCCAACGGATAGTGCATGTATTAAGACTCAGGGCTCAGGAGCTGTCCAAGAATGACAGAATGAAGACAATCATGATCTTTGTGCTGCCAGAATGCACAATCTAGTCTTAAAGCCCAAATTGATTCAATAGACATTTATTAAACACCTGCTATGTTCAATGTCTTTTGCTAGGACAAATAGACAGATATGGACGATCTTGAAATTGAGCAAGGGATATAGATATGAAGACAACTCTCTGTAATGCACTCTGCTGAAGGTTCCCTGTAAAGAGAAGTACAGTGCTCTGCTGGTGGGGATGGGAGGCAGATGGGGCGGCGGAGGAAACGCGGTGTCACAGAAGGCTAGGCGCTCACCGCTTCCTAAATAGCAGACGGTTTTCTTCCCATATGTTCAGCGCTGAAGGGTCAGGGGAAATCATCCTGACCTTCATGTGCTGGGTTGGGAGGAGCACAGTAATCTGGAACAGATCAAGAACCCCAGAGATTGTGGGGCATGACCCTGTGGGACCAGAGCAGTGACCTGGCCACCTCTGTCCCCTCTCATGGCATGGTTCTGGGGACAGATATCAACGAGTGCGAGGACTATGGAGACCCAGTGTGTGGGGCCTGGAGGTGTGAAAACAGCCCTGGCTCCTACCGCTGCGTCTTGGGCTGCCAGCCTGGCTTCCACATGGCCCCAAACGGAGACTGCGTTGGTGAGTAGGGAGGGAGGAGAGAGAGGAGAGAGGGCTGAGAACACCTATGTTTCACATATTGAGCTAGACATGATTTTCTCCTGAAGACATGATTTTTTTGCAGCTGATTGTAGTTTGTATATTTTCCATCTAGCAGAGCATGTGAAAAATGGCACGGGACTGTGAATGTTAGGGTTTTCTTATCCTGTGTTGAGAGGCTGCTTTTCTCAGATCTTGGTGGTAATAAGCCAAATAAGTATTCTCAGCAGAGAACAAGAGCGTGTATGTGTGTGCGAGAGTGCATGCACACACACCGTCACCCTGGTTCCCACTGTCCCACAGACATAGACGAGTGCACCAATGACACCATGTGCGGGAGTCACGGCTTCTGTGACAACACTGACGGCTCCTTCCGCTGCCTCTGTGACCAGGGCTTCGAGATCTCCCCCTCAGGCTGGGACTGTGTGGGTGAGGAGCCTGTGGGCTACCCACAGTCTGGGCCAGGGAAGGGAAGTCCTGGGGTCCTCCTCCTGAACTGGTCCTGGTCACATGGCTCCACAGTGTGTCCCCAGAACGTGGGCAAGGGAGGCTTCAAGGAACAGGGAGACTTCAACTCCCTACCCAGGGCCACGTGGGCCGGGCGGGTAAAGGGAAGCACAGCGGTACTCTGCCAGCAGGGCAGCAGGTGTCCTCAAGCCTCAGAGCCTTCAGAGGTGGAATGTTTGGAGAATGTGCACCGAGGGGTAACCCTTCCTCTTTGTGCACATCTGTGACCGTCTGCTGCTACTCCTCTCCTTCTCTCTTCCTTCCCATGCCCGCTGTCCATGGGTTTCTCCTCGCTGCAAATCTACACTGTTGCTTCTTCCCCAAGGCCTAGGCTGCTTCTCTGGGGGCGGTGGGCTGGAGTCAGGGGCAGCGGGCACGGGCTGCCTCTTCTCTGCCCACAAGCCTGTCCTCATGCCCGGCAGACGTGAACGAGTGTGAGCTCATGCTGGCGGTATGTGGGGCTGCGCTCTGTGAGAACGTGGAGGGCTCCTTCCTGTGCCTCTGCACCAGTGACCTGGAGGAATACGATGCCCAGGAGGGGCACTGCCGCCCACGGGGGGCTGGAGGTGAGGCCTGGGAGACTCATTATCCATGGCAACTCAGAGGTTTACAGAGAGCATGTCCCTCCGCATCCCTCTGCTAGCCTCTAGCCTCTGAGGGGGACACCGGGCCAGGGCCTGGGGCAGTGTAGCGAGGTGCAGGTGGGGCCTGAGGCATGGAGGGGTGAGGAGGCTGAGTGCCGTGAACAGTGAGACCAGGAGCTACAGGGTGGCGACGACCCTAGAGGAGGCTAAGGAAACTCTTACACTGAGTTAGGGCGGCCCCAGGGACCACAGATTGAGCCTTGGAGGGACCCTGAATCCATCTAATCCCTGGGAACCTTCTGGATGAGAGGCGACTTGAAGCTGAGCTAAACTGAAGTCTCCCCTTCCCACTTCCCGCTCCACCCCAGAGCTGCTGGGTTCAGCCTCTCACCCAAGACTGGACTAGGACTCAGCAGGCCTTCACCGCCTTGGGGGAAAATGAGGGAGACAAGGAGGGTGGAAGGGGCTGGCGTACATGTGGGGCAGAATGGACTAGCAGGCTGCCCATATGGCATGCCAGGGACTGGAGGCCATCCATTACAGGGAGGCAGGCAGGGTGGTGTCTCACAAAGAGCAAGTGCTTTGGTGAGGAGGAACTGGGGTCAGGTCCCTTCTGCACTGCTACATAGCTGCACAGTGGTAGCGAGGCCCCGGTTTCTTCGTCTGTAAAAGGGAGATGATGATTAAGCCACTTCTTAGAGTTGTCAAGAGCATCAGTGAGGTAATACAGGTAATAGCATTTTTCCACTGTAAAGTGCTACACAAATGTTAAATCTGAGAAAGAAAGTCAAGGGCTATTGATCCCTTCAGAGGACCATGAACAGACAGTAATGAGCATCTGTCATACACAGGTCAGAGTGTCCCTGAGGCCCCAACAGGAAACTATGCCCCAGCCCCCATCCGCATGGACTGCTACTCTGGGCAGAACAGCCATGCACCCTGCTCCAGCGTCCTGGGCCGGAACACCACAAAGGCTGAATGCTGCTGCACCCAGGGCGCCAGCTGGGGAGATGCCTGTGACCTCTGCCCGTCTGAGGACTCAGGTAAGGCCCCAAGGGTTCCAGATCCTCAAAGGGTCAGCTAAGCAAGGTGACACTGAAAGAGGGGAGAGAGGAAGGGGATCGGACCCTCTCCACTCTGAGCTGAAATGCCTCTCTACATAGCTGAATTCAGCGAGATCTGCCCTAGTGGTAAAGGCTACATTCCTGTGGAAGGAGCCTGGACATTTGGACAGACCATGTACACAGGTAACCTCCTGCGCCATCCTCCGCCCCAAACTCCATTCACCTGAGTGGGCCCCAGCCTGCTCCTCCACGGGGTCCCTGGGGAAGTTCTGCATCCAGCCCTGGCTTCTCAGGTGGCCTCCACCTTTTCTGTCCCAGGGCTGACTCCCTACAGAGTGTTAGCTGGAAGTTTTGACCCAAGCTGCTTGTGAAATGTCCACATGAGCCTCACCTCAGTTTCCCTGCTCCCCCAAGGCTGCACCTCCAGAAACAAACTAAGATGCCTTGACTAACTCTCACCCCCAGCCACATGTGGGCACAGACACAGAGTGGAGAGCGCAGCTCTAGCGGCCAGAGGCCGTGCTCATCTCCCTGGCTGCACCAATGAGGCTGGAAACTGGGGAACCCACACTCACAGTGGGATGGTCTAGGTACTGCGCTGGTCAGAGCCCTAGTCCTTAAGCTAGTCCTGAGAAGGAAATGATAGAAACAGAGGTCGCTTTAGCTGGGTGCTGGCTATGCGCCACACAGTTTTGAGCACCTCACAGATATTAGCACCTTTTCATCCTTGTAACAACTCTAAGAGGTTAAGGAGCACATAGGTGTCCCTGATCTGGGTAGAGTGGCATCTGGTTGGTGGTGCCCATCTCATACCAGCCAGGGACAAAGCAACCCCTTGTTCATCCCAGCTTGGCTTTTGATCTGTGCCTATGCCTGGTTCATGCCTTGGACACATAGGTTAAAAAAAATTTTTTTTAATAAAATAAAAATAAATTTAAAAAAATAAAAATAAAAGTAAAAAAAAAAATAAAGTAAAAAAAAAAAGAAGAAGCACATAGGAACTGGAGGCAAGGCGAACTTAAGCAACTTGCCTGAAGCCACCCAGCTAGTAAGTGGCAGAGCTGGGATTGAAACCCAGCCTCGCTTTGGATCCCCTGCTCTAGGTACCCCTCATACTGCCTCTCACCTCCCTCTCACCTCAGCTCTGCCCTTCCACAGATGCGGATGAGTGTGTGATCTTCGGGCCTGGTCTCTGCCCCAACGGGCAGTGCCTCAACACTGTGCCTGGCTACGTCTGCCTGTGCAATCCTGGCTTCCACTACGATGCTTCCCACAGGAAGTGTGAGGGTGAGGACACACATGATCTCTGCTCACACCGCAGGCCCACAGCTGAATAATGGCCAACCCAGCCAGTCCCATTCTTGCTGGGAGTCCCCCTTTCTGGGGAGGCCACCCACTGCACAGGCCAATCCCAGGTGAAGAAGCTCTGGGCTGTCAGAGATTGTCCCCAGGGAGGGGCCTTCCAGGCTGGGTTGGGTTGGGGAGAGGGAGGCAGGGCACTAACTCTTCATTATCATCAGTGATAGGAAATCCCCCTTCCCTGAGGATGGCTGGTAGACAAGGCCACCTTGGCATTGCCCCACCCCTTCTTGCCACTCCAGATCACGATGAGTGCCAGGACCTGGCCTGTGAGAATGGCGAGTGCGTCAACACGGAGGGCTCCTTCCACTGCTTCTGCAGCCCCCCGCTCACCCTGGACCTCAGCCAACAGCGCTGCATGAACACCTCCAGCAGCACGGGTGAGTGGGCCTGAGCATGGGGCAGCAGGAGAAGGGGATCTGGGCTGGGGGGCTCATGTGCCTCCGTGCCCTGTGCCACCAGAGGACCTCCCTGACCATGACATCCACATGGACGTGTGCTGGAAAAAAGTCACCAATGACGTATGCAGCGAACCCCTGCATGGGCATCGTACCACCTACACAGAATGCTGCTGCCAGGATGGCGAGGCCTGGAGCCAGCAGTGTGCCCTGTGTCCCCCCAGGAGCTCTGGTGAGGGGGAGCAAAGGGGAGACCCCTACAGGTTTGGGCCAGGCCCCAGGGAGGAGGAGGCCCTCACCCTGGAAGGGGGGATCTAGAAAGGAGCAGAGCAATCAGACCCTGTCTTCCATCCTGCTGTTTGGAGACAAAGTAGGGCAGGGGAGAGGTGGGGAGAGGAATGCTGCCAGGATCTCCCAGAGGGTGCCAGTCCCTGCGTGCTCCCAGAGACAAAGCCAACCAGGCTTTAGCTGGCAGGAGCTGGAACCCAGCTCCCTCTCTCCCTCCTCCCTGACAGAGGTCTATGCTCAGCTGTGCAACGTGGCTCGCATCGAGGCGGAGCGGGAGGCTGGGGTCCACTTCCGGCCAGGCTATGAGTATGGCCCTGGCCCTGACGACCTGCACTACAGCATCTATGGCCCAGATGGGGCCCCCTTCTACAACTACCTGGGTCCCGAGGACACCGTCCCTGAACCTCCCTTCCCCAACACAGCCGACCACCCAGGGGACCGCACACCCATCCTTGAGTCTCCCTTGCAGTCCTCAGAACTCCAGCCCCACTATGTGGCCAGCCATCCAGGTCTGTGTTGCTGCAAAAATGGGGAAGAGGTGGGCACCAAAGCTGTTTTGCTTCCACCTCCTCCACCTGCTAGTCATTTTGCCAGCAGGATGAGGACTGGGAAGGGGAAAGACACACCAAGCCAGAGGTCCCCATTCATGGTTCATCAAGACAAGTACATACGCCCAGGTCCGACCCTAACAACTCTGTCATAAACTAGCACAGGGGCACAAAAGGTACAGGACACTGCCCCTGTCCTAACCTACAAGCTTCCTGTGGGGACAGAGCGAGAGAAAGCGGTTCACTGCAGTCTTTTCCTCCCTCCACGCCACCTACAGGCTGCAGAATAACCTGCTCTAAGGACACCCAGCATTCACACTTGTGACCTGAAATGTGGATTCAGGTTTTCCAAGGACTCTAAAGGCCCACTGTGATGACTCGGTTTGTGAATGGTGCCATCCCAGCACTCAGGCCATGGATTCTAATGAGGAAGTCAGGCCTAGCACTGTGCCGTGCACAAAGCACCCACCACAAGCACAGCTACCATAGCAGCCTAAGACCACACCACCAAGCAGGATGGGGCCTTTTCCATGGGGTGGAGGGGTGCTTAGAGGGAGGAGGGTTAGGCAGATCTGGTAGACGTTTTGCTTTGTGTTGAGCAAGGCCCCTTTGCTACCAATTGTTCCCCACTCCCAAAAACACGATGTGAAGATTTAAACAAAATACCTCACCCCACCCCCCACACCCAAACCCAAAAACATTCCCCCACCCCCCAAACCCCGTCAGGAGCTGGGCATTGTGGAAGCAGCAAGTCTCACCCTCCCTGGAGCCCTCATTTAAAGTCCAGAGCACCTCTCCCCATCTAAAATGACACACTTTTTTTGTTTTCAAGAGCACTGCCTTTTGTTTTAGCATATTTCCATGAGAATTTTATGATCCTCTCTGCCCCCACCCCCAAAGTCCCATGGGGCACCCTTTGCACCCTCCTTCCAGGAGGGCAAAGAGTCTGGACACAGGCCTCAGCCTCCTTCTCTCTCTGATTCCCTCCTCCCAGAGCCCCCAGCCGGCTTCGAAGGGCTTCAGGCAGAGGAGTGCGGCATCCTGAACGGCTGTGAGAATGGTCGCTGTGTGCGTGTGCGGGAGGGCTACACCTGCGACTGTTTTGAGGGCTTCCAGCTGGATGCGGCCCACATGGCCTGCGTGGGTGAGTGGAGAATTCTGATGGAGGAGTCAGGCTGGCCCACTGCCCACAGGGATGTCTGAACTCAGGAGGGCTGGAAGAGCCACTGCTGCCTCCTAGTGGGGCTGTCTGCATCAGGCTGGGATGGAAGAAAGCGCCAAAGAAAGGTCTAATTCTGTGCCTTAGAAAGCCCCTTCCATGCAGGTTCCCAGACAAAAGACAAGGACAAGAAAGCATGGTCTTGGGCACGGTATGAGCTCGCGGCCCTCTGCTTTGTCCTTGAGTTGCTTGGTTTTGGGAAGTGACTTCAGCCTCTGGCTGTCACACTAGGATTTCACTCCAGGGCAGGGGCCAGGGCTTAGTAACCAGAGGGGCGGAGGCAGCCAGCAGAGGCACTTGGGCTCCCTACAGCTCCTCTCTCCTTTGCTTCCTCTTAGATGTGAATGAGTGTGATGACTTGAATGGGCCTGCTGTGCTCTGTGCCCATGGTTACTGCGAGAACACAGAGGGCTCCTACCGCTGTCACTGCTCCCCGGGTTATGTGGCTGAGGCAGGCCCCCCCCACTGCACTGCCAAGGAGTAGCAGTCAGGGGTCAGTGTGGCAACTATCTGGAAACGGCCTCCAGTCACAGGCAGGGGCCTTGAGGCTGATTTCCTAGCTGGGAAGACAGGCGTCGTCAGGCCAGAGGTTACCAATCAGCCTTGCCTGCTTTCATCTCTCCCAGCTTAGCCTCTGGCTGTGAGCTTCGGTCACTGCCTCTGTGCCCTTGCTTGGCTCAAGCACCACCAATCGCTTTAATGCTTCAGCCACTGCATGAGGCCCTGTCCACCACCTGTCTTGGCCTTGCTATGGGATGCTTACCAAAGGATGGCTTTCATCCACCCTCCCAAGCTGTGCAAGCATGAAAGGCCCCATGGCCTCACACTGCAGACACCCCTTTCCAGCCACTATCCACCATCATCCTGATGATCCCACAACTAGGACAGAGGCTACATCTGCTCTGTGAAGGTCCTTCAGAATCTGTGGAGCAAGAAAGGATTTGGGGAATCTTGGGGACTGACTCCAGTGCTCCTCCCAAGAACCATCACCACCACTCAGCCAATCTGTTCTGGGCCCTGATTTTGCCACACCTCCATCCTGTAGCCCATTCTCTGGCCCCAAGGAATGGCAGAAGATCCCTTCACTCAGAGACACAAGACTGATGGTAGCTTGTTGAGTGTAAGAGACACAAATGAAGAAGAACAAAGAGCCTGAGAAAGCAGCAAGAGGACATGATGAAAAGTTTGTGGAGTTGATGAGAAAGGGGAGCCAAGCCTTCATATGTCTAAAGAAAATATTCAGTAGCTAACATTCAAAATACACCCAGTGATAGCCTGTGTGCACCAGCAGCAAGGGCTGCCATGGGATCGCATACCCATCTACAATGACCTCTATTACATAAACAGTGCTTCTTACAGGAAACAAACCTCTTCTAGACTCTCCTTTTGTGAAAACCAGTTTGATGTTCTAAAAGTAAAAAGTCTACTATTTGGTATGGTCTTCTTCAGAAGAAGCCAGATTTCCAATGTTGTTTTTCCCCTCTACTCAGAAGCACCTGCCCGTTTCCCTTCAGAAAACGACGGCCGGCAATCCTCTGAGTTTACAAGCAGAGACTCACTCCAACCCAAGCTAGCTGGGAGTTCAGAACCATGGTGGAATAAAGAAATGTACATATGGTCTCTTCTGTTCTTGTTTTTATTTCATATCAGACCAAATATCTTCACCATGTTGGCTAAGTCTAAATGTTAGAGATGAGGCTGTGCCTACTCCCTGGCCAGCTCTGCTGATAGCCTATGATGGGTTCCAAAGGGAAAAGACTCTTTAATATTGAAAGACAAGGAAAGCTCTGACTTTGCACTTCTCTGATGAATGGCAATGCAAACAAACAAGGCTCCATGTGACTGGAGCATAGAAGTGAATGCTACTTTCTTAATTTAATCTGCCTTGTCCTACCTGCTCTTCTGATTGTTAGCCTCACATAACTTATTGAATGCTTGCTATGTGCCAGGCACTGTGCTGAGTGCTATACATACATTTCATTTAATTATCCAATGATCCTACTTACCATTGTTTATTCTCAATTTACAGGACAGGAAACTGAGACATAGAAAGCTTAATTTTCTCTAGGTTCCTATATTAATTGAGATGTTTTCAGCAGACAAAAAAAAATTACACTTATGCATGTGAAAATATTCTTTCACTCATAATAAAGAAATGCAACTTAAAACCATACTGAGATGCATTTTTGAAATTGTGAGATTGGTAAAGATCGGAAAGCTTGTTAAGACTGCTAGTTGGCAAGCATGTGGGGAAATAGACACTCTCATAATAGCTGATAGAAGTACATATTGAAGAGGACGGTATGGCAATGTCTTTCAAAATTATAAAAGCACTAACTCTTTGATCCAGTAATTCCACTTCTAGGAACTTGATCTTCAGATCTATTTTTACCAGATATGAAATGACATATGTAAGAAGTTATTACTGCATCATTTGTAATAGCAAAAGATTAGAAACAATTAATTGCTATGAAACCCTTAAAAAAGGTATCTCTAAATGCCTTGTTAAGAAAGGTATCCAAAACAAATCGAGGGAAAAAGGGAGGCTACATAACAGCGTGTAAAGAGAAGTGGTTGTCTGTTAATCCTTGCCACTCCACTTTATACCTTACCATTCAGAGAACATCTTACCATCCCCCAAATATATCCTGCTGGCACTATACCTTAACTGCTGTTCCCACTGCCCCTGCAACACTCCAAGCTTCGCCTTCCTGCCCAACCCTGAGATACTGCATGCATATATACATATTTCCTTTGTTTAAAACACAAATAGCCTACAATGAATGCTGTTCTGCACTTTGCTGGTTTCTTTTTTTTTTTTTTTTTTGGCTTTATACTTGCAAGTAGAGCTGCCTCATTCCATTTTATAGCCGTCTACTATTCTACTGAATGGATAAACCATAATTTATTTAATCAGTCCCTCACTGACAGACATTTCCATTGTTTCCTGTCTTTTGCTATAAATAATGCTGCAATGAATATTCTTGTGCATATTTCACATTAATTTATGGGATTATATCGGCAGGATAAATTCTTAGAAACAACGGTAGTTTGTGGGGAGGGTGACAGGGTGGACAGGTACAGGATTGGGAGACTTTTCACTGTATCTCCTTTTGTATTTTTTTGAATTTTGTACTATGTATCACCTATTCAAAAAAACAATAAAATATTTTTAAATACAGTTGCTGGCCACTGATTGCTTAAATGCTCCCTCTACATATTTATCTGACTAAAATTTACAATTAAAGCCAGGTGCTAATTATGTCCAAATTCCTTAACGCAAATTTGTTAGGCAGCCCTGTGGCATTTTTATGAAGAACAGCAAATAGGGATTTTAAAAGAGCAATCATACACATCAATGCTAGATATGAAGAAAAACAGAAGAGATTCCTTCCTTTCAGATAAACATGCAGTGAACAGTGTTAGGCCCTGCCCAAGGCCTGCTGCACACCATTAGCTGATGTCCAGATTTCAAGGGAGAGCTGTACCATCAGGATCAGTGCTGCCCACTTCCCTATACCAGGCTGATCCTGCCAAATGCCACCCCTATACTCTAATGCTTCATAACAAATGACAAATGAACAGAGCTTGATTCTCAGAAGTTACAGAAAGAAGCTCTTCCTGAACACCTACTTTAGTAGTCCTTCCTATTCACTAACTTCTGAATTTCTTTTCCTATCTCTTGTAACCAGTCAACATTCCCACACAAAGAAACTACGGATGAGCCAGGCGTGGTGGCTCACACTTGTAATCCTGGCACTTTGGGAAGCTGACGGGGGAGGATTGTTTAAGCACAAGAGTTCAAGACTCTTGTGCAACATGGCAAAACCCCATCTCTACAAAAAACACAAAAATTAGCCTTATTGGTGGTGTGAACCTGTAGTCCCAGCTATTTTCAGGGGCTGAGGTGGAAGGATCATTTGCGCCTGGGAGGTAGAGGCTGCACCTCTGCACTCCCACCTAGGAGACAGAGTGAGACCCTGTCTCAAAAAAAAAAAAAACTGAGTGGATGGGACACATAATTTATATATCATTGGTCACTGTCATCACATAACTGAAGTATGATACCACAATAAGATCTGGACATTGACAAGGAGACCTTCTCTTTGAAAAACAATATAAAGTTGATTCACAACATAAAGCAGATTCAGAGCTCCCTTGACTGGTTCTTATGCCTCAGCACTGGCTTGCGTAAAACGTTAGCGCCAATTCTGCAACAAATAGGCCTGGACAATCTCCCCTCCAAAGAACGGGAAGGTGTAAGATGTCCCAATTGAAACTGGAAGAGTACAAAGTTTTCCTAAATGAATGTGCAGTGAGCAAAATTTGTGAAAATGACCACTGGCTTTTACAGGCCACCAAGAAAAGGGCATCTGGTCAGAAAGGGCCTGCAGTAGAACCCCCAACTCATTTTACCATGTGTCCTACTTATTCCAAACAAACTGCCCATGGCCCCCTGATGCTATCATTCCCCCATGTCCTGTGTTAAGTCACCACTTTCCAACGGAAACTTCTTGCTGTCACTTCTGGTTTCCCCATGAAGCTTTCTCAGTGTGAAGTAACATGATTTTTCCCAAATCTGCCTTTTTTTTGAGCCGGAGTCTCATTCTGCTGCCCAGGGTGAAGTGCAGTGGTGCAATCTTGACTCACTGCAACCTCTGCCTCCCAGGTTTAAGTGATTCTCCTGCCTCAGTCTCCTGAGTAGCTGGGATTATAGGCACCTGACATCTGGCTAATTTTTGTATTTTTAGTAGAGATAGGGTTTCATCACGTTGGCCAGGCTGGTCTCGAACTCCTGACTTCGGGTATACGCCCACCTTGGCCTCCCAAAGTGCTGGGATTACAGGCAGGAGCCACCGCATCCATCCCCAAATCTGAGTTTTTCTAAACATAAAATTCCAATTCTCCCATTAACAGTAGATACTCACATATAAGCTTCTGTATCCTAAGGGACCCTGTTTCTGTCTAGTGGACCACTGTAATTTGATTGACTGATTTAGCAACAGAAGCTGTTCTGCTTGTGCTTGAGTTTTAAAACCACCAAATCAATGAATAACCCACAAAAATATTCTGAAAGAATAGGTTCTAATGTTTAAAATGTAACAAAATTTTTTAAAGCGGGATGAAAAAACAGGTAGTCCAAACTGAAAACCTTATCAGGCGCAGGTATTGGCGGTACCATCTTGGTCATGTGTGTACAAAGATGCTCTCATGGTACACCGCTTTCTGTTCCTTCCATGGGCACTAAGAAATGTGCTCAGGTTTCTGAGTGTCCCCTTCTTTCCTCTAACAGCATGATAGGTTTGTTTTCTCTAAATCCTAGGTTTTGCCATGTTGGTGTATCTAAGTTTCTGCCTCAGATATTTCCTAAACTCTATTTCCATTTTTTCATAGTAAATTCTTACTAAATAACCTTAATTCCAAACCAGTGCAGAAGTGCAAGTCTTTGCTATAACACATTTCTAGGCTCCCAAGCAAAAGTTGGATTTAACCAATAACTCTTCCAGAATCAACTTGGTTGTAGTTTCTCCAACATCAGTATTAATAAATCATTCAGTGTGGTGATGGCAGTGGATTCTTTTTCTTTCATTGTCTGTCCCCACAGCTCCGCTGCACTGTTAATAGGATTATTTCAAGCTCCAAAGCCCATTTAAGTGCCACACCTACACAAGTACTTTAATTCACGAGAATTTGTGATTTTAAGTTTCTGTTTGGTGACCTTAAAGTAGGGTTGCCAAGGTCAGCAAATAAAAATACAGGATGCCTAAATTTGAATTTCAAATAAATAATTTTTAATATATGCAATATTTGAGACATACTCATACTTAGAAATTGTTTACCTGAAATTCAAATGTAACTGGGCATCCTACATTTCATCTGGTAACCCAATCTAAAAAAAGGTTCCTAAGAATCTATTACCTATAACAATAAAGGGATCACTTCTTGCTGTGCATGATCCCAGAGCCATTTTACAACAGAAGGCAGGTAAAGCAACATATCCTAAAAAGATTCAGTCATTAAATTGCCATAGAATCTTAAAAAGTCTGTTATGAGTAGGGAGGCTACTTTTGAAATAATTCAGTAGTAGTGAGGGTTTGGTCCAAGTTTTCTGGGTAATGTGCCCTTGGTTTTATGACTCCTAGCAGATCCATGAGTATGAGAGTAAAATGTATCTGTCCTATCAAATAGGAAGTGGTGAATGGGCTGCACAGACAATAAAGATAAGTCAAGTGGCACATTCTGGCAGGGTGGAATGAAAAAGAGAACATTTACCTTTCTCATCCTCTAATAACTGGTGTCCACACTACCCAATCTGTGACCCTGATCCACAACACAATAAGGACTTTAAAATAAAGCTTTTATACATAGCTATCCACATATGTACAAGCAGCTCTTAAAGCCAGAGAAGTTAATTCCAAATTTTAGAGCCAAAGAGGCTCTACAGATTACATGGAGTTTCAACCAGTGATTAAATCTGAGGTAACAGCATCTGAGGCTCAGCCTTAGCACTGAGAGAGATTGGAGGGGAAAATTAAGCCAAGAGTAAAATCTTCACGTTTGGAAAATAACAGTGGCAAAACACAACATTCCTGGACTGCAGGGAAATAAAATTGAGAGGGGCATGATTAGAAGGAAACCTGTAGAATTCTACTAATTCCAAGTTCCTCAAATTGGTACAACTGGTGACAATCTCAGGGTCACCTGTCATAGCATCAAAGTTTCACAGAGAAGGATGACCCACAGGAGCAGCCTTGCTGTGCCTGAGGATTGTTCAACACTTGAAATGAGCTTCGGATCAGTTCTTGGCTGAAGTCCACCTGGGCCCCTTTCACGAAGGCCAAGCTATCAGAGTCAACCACCACTCTTGCCCCACCCTGTTCAAATACCCTGAAAAGACAAGAGGAAGGCATTAATGAGTATTACAAACACCAAAAAAGTCACCCCTGAGCCCAGAGGTGCACATCATCTGTTTCTAAAGTACAGAGGGAGCTTCCCAATTATCTCTAACAGGTGCTGATTTTCTTTGAAGCAAAATGATTCAATGGAATAGATACTGGGAACCGTTTAGGGACTTAGGCCTGGAAACTAGCCTGGCCTGACTTTCCACTGACTACCCAGTGGACCTGGGCAGGCCAATTTTCCTCCTATAACTTAGTTATTTTGATTCAGGACAACAAACCTTTACTGCATCCTCACTGCGAGACAGGCGGTGTTAACCATTCCAGGTAAATCCTTTAAATTTGTAATAAAAGTGCACCTTAAATAGGAGACACTTTTATCCCTCCCGTACCTCCTCTGGGGACCCACCCCTTCCTCCTTGCCTGTCGTCGGGGTTGATAACTGTATCCAGTGAAAATTTGTATTGGAATCCGGAGCATCCACCTCCCTCCACCTGCAGCCTGAGGAATTCTGACCCTTCGGTGATTTCCAAAAGTCTCTGAAATGCAGGAAGGGGGATCAAGAATGCCGGGCAAGGGGAGTTAAAGGGCTGGGTGAAGAGCAGTTCCCCCTGCTCCGGCCAATCGCCTGGGTATCGCCGCCCCGCGCCCGGCCTCCTACCTGGACGCAGCTGTCCGTGAGGCGGATCTGTCCTTCGCCGGCCTCGGGGCTGGAGGACGACGCTTCCCTACGCGCCCGGAGTCCCAGGGAGGCCGCAAGGAGCCTGCGCGCAAGGGAGGAGGGTGAGCCCGGGAGCAGAAGCACCTGGCCACCCTCGACCTGGAGCGCCTAACGCTAAGCCTGGCGACCCCAACCTGGACGGCCTCCCACAAAACCCTCACCTCTCCCACAGGCCTTAGTTTCCCATTTGTCCTACAGGTGCAGAAGCAAACACCCTTTCCAGGTGCCTTTCTAGTCTTGGTACCTGCCCTTCGGCCAGTGAGTGACCGCTCTCTGCGTCGCGGCCGTTAGAGACAACCCCGGAGCAGCAGCCATCTTCCTCTACAAGCTCCGCCCCTCGCGTCTGCCCTGTTTCTCGCTCGGGGCCTCGAGAGGCGGGGAGAACTAACAGGCGGCCGGGACCTGACGGAGGCCCCGCCCCCAACATGCCTATTGGGTACTGAGGAAGGAGAAGGTGTCTAATTGGCTAGAAATTCTCCCGACGGCGGCAGCGGGGACGCACCCATAAAGTCGGGGAGGAGCTCTAAAGGGAAGGACCGGGCCGGGGAGGAGCGAGGCGGGGCGGGGCGCAGGTGGGTCCCGGCGGACCTGGCCTCTGAAGGGATGGCATGGGCGGAGATTGCTGGCTTCTGGGCCCGACCGGGCCGGAGCTGGCTCCCCCGAGCCGGAGGCGGGGCGCGGGCTGGCTTCAGCCACAGTTACTGGTGACAGGTCGCCTGACTAGGCCCCTCCCCGGGCCCGCCCCCACAGGTTTGTCTTGTGACCGCGGGCGGCTGCCGCTTCTTTCCCGACAGCTTGGAACTTCGTTAGCCGCGATGAGTTTCCTGGCCGCTACATTCCTGCTCCTGGCGTTCAGCGCAGCCGCTCAGGCCGAACCAGTGCAGTTCAAGGACTGCGGTGAGCCCCGGGCCCGCCCCGAGGTTCCCGCGCCCTCTGCGGAAGCCCCAGTCGGACCCTCGCGCTGAGACCCCCCGGGCTGGGTTGGGCGGGTTCCTCGGGTGGCCAGGCTCAGCCTTGGACCCTAACTGGAGTGGGCTGGGTGGGGGAAGAAGGCGCCGGCCTTCATGAAACCGGACCACACAAGAGGTCAAAGAAACTTTGTCTCTTTCCTTAGAACACGTGTTTTGGAGTTTCTGAAACTCCGGGAGGGGGGCCTTTTGCTGCAGTTTCCTAAAGTTTGTAGGGCAGACAACAGAAGGGCTGTATCCAGCGCCGGTGGAGGAGTGGCGCACAGAACTTCTTTTTATTTATGCTTTGCATCTTGCAATCCCACCTCCACCTTCCAACTCCCTTTGCTTTTCTTTTAATTTACCTTTTGCTGACAAGTCAAAAGTCAATTTCCCGTTTTCATTTATTGTTATAAATAGCACTTCCTTTGGGCTAGCTATGGAATCTTGTGATTCTTAATCAGTTTTTCCTTGTATAAATTTCATTGTGTCTCTAATCACAGCTTGTGACACATAACTCCCTCTCGCCACTGTGGTTGGAATCTTTGTTGGAAAATACAACAGTGGTAGAAATTCTGAGTGCCTTCATTGAGTCGAGTCTATAGAATTGTTGGAACAGAACCTGAGCAATTTTGTTCAGAGGTGGAGGTGGAGAGATGTAACTATCAATGAAAGAGACATGAAACTGATTTGTAAGATCTGTGAATGGAAAGGAAGCACTGAGATCATATAGTGAATCATTGAATTCCAGGGATGTTGGGTAGCCTACCTAAAGTCACGCAGCAGAATGGGAAACCAGAGTAAGTGTGACTGCCCAGTAGGTTCACCTTGCTCACTGCCTTGACAAAGCCGATTTATCAAGACAGGGGATTTGCAATGGCAAAAAGAGTAATAAACGCAGAGCTGGCTGTGAGGGAGACCGGAGTTTTATTGTTACTCAAATCAGTCTCCCCGAGCATTCGGGGATCAGAGTTTTTTATTTTATTTTATTTTTTATAATGGTTCTTTTATTGCTTCTAGTGTCAAGATTATTGAGAAGTCAAATGAAGTTATGCTGACTTCATGATTCAAAAATTATCTTCCAAACACTTAACGATTATAAAGAAAGCAAACCTTTTATAATATGACTTTCGATAGAGTTTTTAAGGATAATTTGGCGAGTATGGGCTCGGAAAGTGGGGGGTGCTGATTGGTTGGGTTGAAGATAAAATCATAAGGGGTCGAAGTCTTTTCTTGCTGACTTCTGGTTGGTGTCATTTGCTGCATCGGAATGCAGGGTCTGCAAAGTATCTCAAGCACTGACCTTAGGTTTTACGATAGTGATACTATTACCAGGAGCAGTTTGGGGATGTTCAGACTCTTGCAGCCAGAGGTTGCATGGCCCCTAAATCGCGATATTTATCCTTGTAGCTAATCTGTTAGTCCTGCAAAGGTAGACTTGTCCCCAGGCAAGAAGGGGTTTTTCAGGAAAGGGCTATTATCCATTCCCTTTCAGAGTTTAAACTATAAATTCCTCTGCAAAGCTAATTCAGCCTACACCCAGGAATGAACAAAGACAGTTTCGAGGTTAGAAGGAAGATGGAGTAGGTTAGGTCTGATTTCTTTTCCTGACATAATTTCCTCAGTTATGATTTTCGCAAAGGCAATTTCGTAAGTTTACTGCTTTATATCTAGTGCCCGGGTAATAGTAACTGCTCGATGAAACGTGTTGAAAACATAGATGAAATATATACTTTTCCCCCTATGTCATAAAAATTCATGTTGAGGCAAAAGCAAAGTTGGGGATTAGGGGACAGGATTGATTAAGGAATAGACTGCTGGCCTATTAACACTTAAATACTATTCATTGATATAGGAGACTGGCACTTGAAAGCTATTATCGCTTCCAATTACTGCCTTTCCCTCCATTAAACTTAGTGGTCAGCGTGTGGATGAAGACACTCTTAATTTTAATAACTCATTCCATCCTCACAAGCTACCTTGCAGATGAGGAAAGTGAAGCACATAGAGTAACTTTCCCACGATCTCACACCCAGTAAGTGGTAGGAAACGTGGATCTTTGTGAGCCACTTTGGGTTTCCAAAAAAAGAAGGAAAATAAATCCAGAAATTATTCTATTCATTTGTAAAAGCAGGAGTACACCCATAGGAAGAAGTTTTTAAAGGGAAGGAGGGTTTCAGCTGCAGATTTTTAATTTACTTTTGAATTGCGAAATATGATGTAAAAACTTTAGCGCCCACATCAAAAGATTTTTGTGTTCCACTCTACACCCACCTTCCCTGGGGTGGGATTTCTTTAAGTGAGAAATGGGGCTAAGCAAACTAGTTTCATAATGTTTGCAGGTTACAGCTGAGGAGTTTGTTCTATTGACACTGGAAGTCTAAGAACCTCTTGTCAGCAGAAAACTGGATGAAGAAGCTATAAGTACTAACTACCCTTTACTTACTTCCTGCTAGATTATGTAACCCAGCCTTGAAAGAAGCAGGTGGAAGCTGGACATTGAAAGCCTTAACATTAGCACTGATTTTCAATAGACTGTTGATTGAAGTTTGGGATTTTTTTTTTTTTTCTATTCACCAAAAATGGGTTGGAGTGGAAGAGAGTGCTTCTCAGACTGTTTTGGATGCTTAAGAGAGTGTACAGCTTGAGAACTTTGCTATGATGGAGAAGCAAGCTGAGGGGTAAAGGATTGCAAGGTACTATTTACCAACCTAGCTGGAGTAGTGTTGGTCAATGTGATGATAGAGTTTTTTGAGACTGTTCTACCCAAGGGCAGCCACAGGCAGCAAAGAACATCTACTTGGATTTCTCAGTTCACCTCATTCTTTTATAGTACTGAGCTAATCTGGTGACTGACTGCATAGCCGATAACGTACTCTCAACCTGC
Source organism: Sapajus apella (assembly GCF_009761245.1). Taxonomy (NCBI): domain Eukaryota; kingdom Metazoa; phylum Chordata; class Mammalia; order Primates; family Cebidae; genus Sapajus; species Sapajus apella. The sequence goes on from NW_022436960.1 coordinate 28,454,796, forward strand.
AGTTTGCCTCTGTCTTCATGCATTCTACTTTTGAGACAAAAAGTCCATCCTATTGGCTGGAAACATAATTTCTATCCACAGAGTATATTTGAGGTAAGAGGCCAGCTTTTGTGTCAGAAGGGAACTTCCTAACCTACCCAGGAGGAGCTCCTCTAGATTAAATTCGTGGACTAAATCCAGATGTGGTAATAATAATAAATATATATCACTGTGTTCCAGACACTTATCTAACATCTGTATTTGTTTTAGCTCAGCTACTCTATTATCCCCAGAGAGGTTAATTATCTTGTCTTGAGGCTATATAGTAAGTAGCAGAGATAGTGAGATTTCAAACCCAGGCGTCAGGCACCAGAGTCTGCCTCTCAGCAATGATGGCCGAATGGCCAAACTGAACTTACCCTGTTACAGGCACTGTTACCAGGCAGTTCACTTCCATTCTGTCCCATTCAACTGCCCAGTCTCTGGGACCTGGATGAGGAAATGGGATTTTTAAAGACTTTATTTAAACGTTTTTGGTCAAGCATTTATTATATACAAATAGTACTTTTGTCCTTGGTTAGACTGAGATTAAACAAACAAAAAAAAAAACCCACACACTTATTTTAGAGAACACAGGTTCCTAAAATCGAGTATACATCTGTAGATTGCAGATGTGTGCTTAAAATTGTTCTCATTGATAGTGGTATACAGTTACGGTTTGGAGACCACAGATTGGAGAGACACTAGAACGAGATTGAAAGATGGTGGGGGAGAGGTGGGAACAGTTTGGGAGAGCCAGTCGCAAGATTCCACATGGAAATGGTAGCTGTATGATTTGAGTGATGGCTTGCCACATGTGTGCTGCTTTAAATCTGGTGTTGAGAAGGGAGGAAGGGTGAGGGTATGACTGTCCTGATACAGCCCTCCCAGGATACAGAGCAGGGGAGCTGGCTCTATGTACTGCATCATTTGGTCAATTCTCCTTTACCTATCAAATATGAACAGTTTTTAGTTCGGAGATTTATAGAGAGTGTCTAGCGTTACTCTTCAGTGCTTTATTCTCTTCTATTAAAGACTCTCGAGCTACACCTAGTTTATGAATCATAAATCAGTCTTTGAAACTGCTTAGAAAAAACACAGGTAAGTCAGATGAATTCTATTTCTTTTTTTAAAAGTTTTTTAATTTTTAAAAACTTTTTCTCTCCAGTGGATGTCTGGAGAAAAAAAAGAAAAAAGAAAAACTTTTATTTGTTTTGAGGATTCCCAGGGATAAATCCTGTTTCTGACTCTTTCTAGTACCTTTCTACATCTTACCCTTATTTTTTAAACATACGCAGCATTTGCAGATATGTCATTCCAGCAGCTATATAGACCTAGGCCAAGTAAATATTTTGGAGGAAATGAAACCCAGACTCAAGTAGCAGTATTCTTCTTTAACACAGCTGGCACTTCTGCCATCTTGGCTGTGTGAGTCAGCACTATTTGAAGTTAAGTTTAACTTGTGCCCTAAGCTTGTACTGAAACTATAAAGACCTTAACCTCTGTCCTCTTCTTCAATCCCCTTGATTCTTGGAAAAATCCAGGTCTTAACAACCTTAGTCAAGATTTAAGGCACTTCATGTTGTTTTTGGAGCCAAAATATTTCATGACTTATAAGTGGGCCTCAAAGAACAGGACTAAATAATTGAAGAAACTGCAGAAGTGCAGTGGAAATGGTGCAGTGCCCAGCTCAGAAGTGGAAGGTAGTTCCTCTCTTAAGGGCCATTCTTAGTTCAGAGGTGAGGTAGTTCTTCTGTTTAGGGTCATTCCTCTGTTAAGTATTAAGTGGTAGTTCCTCTTAAATTCCATAGTCCACTTATTGGAAGTAAGCAGGCTTCTGGAATCAGCCTCTTTGTTTTTTATTTTATTTTATTTTTTTGTTTTTTGATACGGAGACTGCTCTGTTGCCCAGGGTGGAGTGCAGTGGTGCAATCTTGGCTCACTACAGCCTCCGCCTCCTGGGTTCAAGCGATTCTCCTGCCTCAGCCTCCTTTGTTGCTGGGATGACAGGTGCATGCCACCACACCTTGCTAATTTCTGTATTTTTAGTAGAGACAGGGTTTTGCCATGTTGGCCAGGCTGGTCTTGAACTCCTGACCTCAGGAGATCCACCTGTCTCGGCCTCCCAAAGTGCTGGGATTACAGGCATGAGCCACTGTGCCCAGCCAAATCAGCCTAATTTTAAAAGCCAAGACTGGACATTCTGATACTTTTCATTGTTTTATCCATCCCTTTAATAGTACTGCTTATTTCTCTAGGAAGTCAGGTTGGGGCAAAAAAATGAAGGGATTTCAAGAAGACAAAATACTGGGCAAAGGATTTGCCAGAAGTTTAAGGGAAAAGGTACAAAATCTGGATAAAAGATATTAATCACTGAAAATCACAGAGGATATGGGGGTTGAACCTCTAAGATAGAAAGAGAATCATGGTGAGGGGCAAAGAGGTGATGCTGAATTCAGAAACCTGAAAAGTTGAGTTTGAGCCTGGATTTTTATCCAGTCCTCAAGTAGTTATCAGATGGGAATTTCCTTGAGGTATCTTCCATTCGTCACCATGGCTACGTATTTAAAGCTTCCTAGCTTCCTTCAGGTTCCAGTGACAAGGGCTTCCAAGTCAGGCCCATCCATTGAGTCCTGGATCTGCCCCTTCCAGGCAATTTGACCTTGGACAAGTCTCAGTAATCTTTGCTCTTCTGGCTTCTAACCCCTAAAACCAGGACGATAAAGCCCATTGTTGTGAGATTCTTTCAGATGCCTCTGTTTTCCTTCATCCTTGCTACTCAAGGTACAATTTCCGTAGTGTCTAAAAATGAATGATTCAGAAACTAAAAACTCTTGAAGCCAGATTCAAGAAAGGTTCAGTCTGTTCTGGGATCTGGCAGACTTTCCAACCAATAGTAACAGACTCCCTAAATCAGTGTTTGCACTGTAGAACTTGGGGTAGAAAGATGGTGTAATTCATTTCTGATCTTCCTCCTCGGAGGTTCAGGCTCTAGGTTTGCTTTCTAGCTATTTCTGCATAAAGTATGGCTTTTGGCCATGTGCAGTGGCTCACACCTGTAATCCCAGCACTTTGGGAAGCTGAGGCAGGCAAATTGCTTAAGCCCAGGAGTTTGAGATCAGTCTGGGCAACATGGTAAAACCCTGTCCCTATAAAACACACAAATTAGCCAGGTGTGGTGGTGCGTGCCTATTGTTCCAGCTACTTGGGAAGATGAGGCAGGAGGATCGCTTGACCCTGGGAAAGTTGAAGCTGCAATGAACTGAGATTGTGCCACTGCATCCAGCTTGGGTGACACAGTGAGACCCTGTCTCAAAAAAAAAAAAAAGTCCAGTTTTTCCTGTAGTGAACAACTTTCATCAAATTTACATGCTAATCTATGTGCTAGAAAAACAAAGGGAAAATGGAATATTTTAATCAAAAGGAAGGTTGAAGCAAACATTTTCAAGGTTTAGGTTAAAACTGTGACCCTTACCGTTAAGAATGCAAGACAAGACTCTAGGAACATTTGGAGTTTCTCCAAATAATATGATCTTTAATATAATCATTTATGGATATGGTCTCAATATTATTTAGTTTGACAAATATTAACTTTCTCTTAGGCAGAAAACCAACTAGCTTCTTTATCATCTGAATTAGAGGCTATGATTTTAGCAGCAAGATGAATCAAGACTCTGACTTCTAATTGGGCATTATTCTTAAAGGTTCCATCCTGGGAAACAGTCCGAGGAGAAAGAATTCACCCTAACTGGGAGAGCAGAGCACCTTCCCATTTGGTAGTGGACAGTCTAACTGATTTACTTCTCCTATTCAATTCATTTTTCTTTTGCAGGTTCTGTGGATGGAGTTATAAAGGAAGTGAATGTGAGCCCATGCCCCACTCAGCCCTGCCAACTGAGCAAAGGACAGTCGTACAGTGTCAATGTCACCTTCACCAGCAGTGCGTAAAATGGCTCTTACCTCAAATTCATGTTAAAGCATAACCTAAATACCAAATGTTGGAATGAGTATGAGAATGGAGGGGAGGGGGATTGGCAGTCATAAATTCTATGACTTCTTTTGCAACTCGTGCAAAGCTGGGATTCATTGTGCCCTTGGACAACCTTCTCATACAGGGTCCATGGCTCCCAGATTCCCTTTAAGCAAACAGGGAGATGTCCGTATGTACCAGGTTAAAGACAGCTTGGCTTTTATCTGTCCTGTCTTGACCCATATTGTATAGCAGGCTTTGATGGAAATGTCAGCTCTGTTTAGCTACAGACTGCAGAGTATTAGTATGGACCTTCATTCTGCAAGCTTTGGAACTCCTCCAAATTATTTTAAGCAGTAATATCTTTCAGCTATTAAATCTACATTCCACCTGAAAATAAAGGTGCAATTAATACTTAACAGCCTCCTTAAGATTTAGGGAACCCACTGGGGACCCAAGAAACAGCCAAGAAATCTGAGTTTTCTTCAGTAATATTCCAGAAATATTATTGGAACTTGTTGCTTTCTTGTACCACATCACTTTGAGCTTTGTAAGAATCTAGACAAATGTAAAATCTTTATTTCTAAGGAGGGTGTCTTCCTTTAATCCTTTCCTCATTTTCTGTACTGTAAAACTAGACTAGGCAGTCTAATAAGAAACCTCAAAGTTCCTGTTACCATTTGTTCATAAGCCTAAAGACAGCTCTAAGTACTACCTCCCTATTTTCTCTCTGGACTATAAACAAAACAAACAAACAAAAAAGCCTCCTAAACAAGTCATCCCCAACCCAGACAGAAAGAAAGACACGGAACCAATTTTCTGGATCTCCAAAATACCCTAATAGCTCGTAAATCTGATTGCCCTATACCTTTATTCCTCCTGGCCATCTTGTGATGTGGACAGCAAAGTTTATGAAGAAATGCACATCTTTTTAATCTTACCCGATTTCTTTCTTTCTTTTTTTTTTTTTTTTTTTTTTTTTTTTTTTTTT